>NW_017731512.1:112640-117746 GCF_001890085.2 Hipposideros armiger | reverse complement strand
CTTTTAGGAACAAGAACTCTATCAAAAGGAAGGTTTAGGGGTTAATGAAGTACACTATGTGGATAATCAGGACTGTATAGGTATGTATTATTTTTTTTTTACTCCACTTTTGGGAAATCTGGGAAGATAAAGTGAATGCTTTTACTAGTAAATTTTCTGTGGTCTATGATTAATATTATTGGCTATGAGCGCTTATTTGAAATTCCGGTATTTGAGAGATGTTTTGCTTTTCCAGTATTGCTATAGGAAGTTATTTTTCCTGCAAAGGCATCAAATTTAATGTAGAGAGTTTTCCTAAAATTTCTTCTGTTTACTGTGGTGAGTACTTTTTTTCTTAACAGCTAGCGTGAATAATTGCTTAAGTAATAAAGGGATGTGTTATTTCCCACGAGGAGGTCTGTAGTTTAGGCAGGTTCCAGGTGAGCTTTGACTGGGTTTGGCTCTGCTATTCTTCAGGTCTCTCGTTTCTGTTTTCTGTGCATTGGCAGCACCCTCTGACCGGCTGCCAGTGGGCTTCACAAGTTCCATGTGTCACATCCAGATAATATTGTGCAACATGACAACAGTAGGGTCTGTGTTTTTCTTGTCTTTATCAGTTAAGAAACCTTTGTCACCACCTAGCTCTTGCTCAGTCTTCCTTTTCTTTCCCACTGCATCTATAAAATCAACTGTTGGGTAAGCCTTGTTTTGAAAATCCAATTTGACAATTGCATCAATAACTTCAGTGCCAAATTTAGACAAGATAGTATGATAATAATCATAACAACAATAATAATATTGCTTTACAGTAGTATGACTTTTCAAAGCACTTTCACATCCTATCTGATCCACTCAACATTCCCTGTCACACATTGTATCCTTTCTCAGATCTCCGTGCCTTTGGCTGTGTGGTTTGATATCTTAGCTGGAACCCCTCCCTTTCCATTATCTTTCAGCCCACTCCATCTATCAAAATTCTCTCATTTAAAGCTTAGTTCAGCCTGCTCCCTCCACTCCTTCACCAATGCTAATTGCCCAAGAAGCATCATTTTCTCACCAGTACAGTTAGAATCTTGACTCCTGTTCATATGTTCCGTTAGGTTTTAGAGTCTGTCCCATTTACCTGTTCTTATAGAGTATACTTAAGCAGTTTGCATTTTACAGTTATTTTAGACAAGCAGGAAATTCAAACAACATGAGTGAAAGGAGCATAAAAATGTGCTGTTACTGAAATTTTGCTGGAAAGTATTTCAGGAAATATCTATAAGTAGTTTTAAAAAGCTATGCATGCAAAATCTTCTGTAGTTTTACTTCATTTTGAATGTGGATATCATCTAGAAGAGGTGAAATTTCTGATTCCTTAGCCTCTAGTCCTGAGAAATGAAGTGATTATTTCTTTATGGAGCTGTTTTTCTAAAACCTACATTAAATATATAATGTTACTTTCTAATAAATGCCAGATTTGAAATACAATTTACCTACTGTCTATAGCTTTTGAGAGAATACTTATAGAATCATCTGTTACATTGTTTCTGGCCAGCCCTTGTGATATGTGATGAGTAAATTGTTTACAAGTCTTTAAAATGTTGTTTTTACCCTATCATATTTTGATTTTTCAAAACAGATTTAGTTGAAGCAAAGTTAGTGGGAATATTGGATATTTTGGATGAGGAAAATCGCCTTCCCCAGCCAAGTGATCAACACTTTACATCTGCAGTTCACCAGAAGCACAGAGATCATTTCCGACTCACTGTGAGTTTGCCATTCCAGAATTGATGTATATATATATTTGTTTATGATGATCATCTATCTAATCAAAACCCTTTAGCTAGGTGGAAAGTGTATTTCATCTGTCTTAAAATGTACAAAGATTCACCTCCTATTTTTATGTTCTCTTTTCTGGGTGAAGTGACCATCAATTGCTTTGTTTTGTATCATGAGACCTGTTCATGGTCCAGGGGTTAACCCCCAGCATAACAAGCTGCTACCTGTCTGCACATTTATAAGATTAGCAGTGAAGTTTATGGCTTACAGTCTGACTGGTAGAAGCAATCCATGTTTGATAGTGATTCACCAGTTCATTTTTATGCTTGTTCCTAGGGAATTTTGAATGGAAAATATACTCAGAGAGGGACATAGAAGCTGAAGCAATAAAAGAATTAGCTAAAGGAAAAAACAGACACTGAGAACAGTAGAAATAAATGAGAAGTGCACTTCTAAAAGGGCCAGAACACCTGGTTCCCTGAACTGCTGTTGTGCTTCGATCCTTGTGGCGCTGAATAGCAGGGCTGTTCTCCATGAGGATGGATTGTGTGGCTGTTGAGGTGTTTCTGTGTTCACCTAATTCTGTGTTTAGACTTAACCATCATCAACTGAGGTAATGCAAGCACAACTCCATGCTTGTACCCCGAAGAAACTGACTAGCACAGAGAACTGTGGATGTTACAGTAGTCAGTCCCCCCCTTATTCGTGGTTTCACTTTCCATGGCTTCAGTTACCCGTGGTCAACCACAGTCCAAAAATAATAAATGGAAAATTCCCAAAATAGACAATTTAATAAACAATTCATAAGTCTTAAATTGCCTGCCATTTTGAGTAGCACGATGCAATCTCTCAGCCATCCTGCCTGGGATGTGAATCATCCCTTTGTCCAGCGTATCCACACTGTATACTCCCTAACTCTGAGTAGCCATCTCAGTTATCACCTCCACTGTTATGGTATCACAGTGCTTGTGCTCCAGTAACCTTTATTTTACTAAAAGGCCCCAAAGTGCAAGAGTAGTGATGCTGGCAATTCAGATATGGGAAAGAAGCTGTAACGAGCTTCCTTTAAGTGAAAACGTAAAAGTTCAAAGAAAAAAACTGTATGCTGATGTTGCTAAGATCTATGAGACCAAATCTTCTATTTGTGAAATTGTGAAAAAGGGAAAAAAATTCATGCTAGCTTTGCTGTCACACCAGAAACTGCAAAAGTTATGGCCACAGTGCATGGTAAGTGCTTAAATACAAAGGGCTTTAAATTTGTGGATGGAAAACGTGAAGAGAAAATGTGTTTTGATTGGCAGCAACATGTTGCACCAGAGAGCGTGTACTCTTATGAAGACTTCAGCAAGGGATCTCCTGAAATAAGTGACCACATTCATATAACTTGTATTACAGTATATTGTTATTATTGTTCTATTTCATTATTAGTTATTGTTATTAATCTCTTATTGTGCCTAATTTATAAACTGTATCATAAGTATGTATAGGAACAAACATAATACAGTTTGACCATTGAACAACATGAGTTTGAACTGCGTGGGTTTTTAAAAAATCCGCATATAGGTGGACCCATTCAATTCAAATTTGTTTTGTTCAAGGGCCAACTATATTTTTGATCCATGGTTGGGAATCGGTATATGTGGAGGGTGAATTAAGTTATATGTGGATTTTCACTGGGGGGCAAAGGGTGGATTGGTGCCCCCTAGCCCCCATGTTGTTCAAGGGTCAACTGTATAATAGGGTTTAGTACTATCCATGGTTTCAGGCATCCTCTGGGTGTCTTGGAAGGTATTCCCAGCAAATAAGGGGACTACTGTAATTTCATAAAGATAGGTGCTACCTCATTTTAGAGAACAACAAAGAGAAGAAGGAAGGAAGATGGAAAAGACAGAAAGAATAGCTAGAGTTGCAGATGCCTCCCATGCTGTTTATAGTTTTGAGATAATGTATAACAATCATTGCTTTGACAGATCCACGAGTTTAAGTGAATAATATAACAAGTATTCTTTTGTTTTGAAAGATTTTATTGTGGAATTGGGGGAGGGGAACAGACAAGTTGCTGTCCTTTNAGGGCAATAGATGGGGGAGGGGGGTTGTTACTTTGTGAGGGTGAAAAGAGTAACTATTGCATTGTTCTGTACACCTGAAACTAACAATAAAAATAAATAAATAAATAAATTATGGAACTTTGATAATAAAAAAAAAAAGAAAGAAAACCTCAGTGAGGAGGATATATGGTAGTGCCCTACAGTTGCCTGTTTCTTTGGAGATATTTCCAGGGCCTACAGGAAGACTGATAAAAGCACAATTTGGTGTCCTTAGGTGTAGTTTCCTCCATTTTCCTTTTGTTCTGGAACAGTTCTTTTATGCATGGAGTGTTCCTATAACATTCACTTTAGGAAAGAATTTCATTGTAGGAAATATAAGTTGGAAAATTACTGTTTCGAAGGGATTCAAGTAACAGTCTGGTCTGAATGACACTTAAGGTTACTTCCAAATTTGACATTTTTTTTCTGGTGCTCCCATGGTCCCCAGGCTTACCTTTATGACAGCATTTAGTGTGGTGTTTGGAAATTCTCTTATGGCAGTCCTTCTTCATCACACTATAATTTTCTGGAGGAAAAGAGCTGTGTGTCTGTATCTGCAATATCTAATACTGTTATGCCATGTAGTTACTTATATTAAATAATAGAATTGGACAGCTCAGATTTTAAGATGTAAACATATTTTTCCTAAACAATGTTAAACAAGTTACTGAACTTTCAAATAACCCTGAATTAAACACAATTTCTTTTGCATTTAAGGAAAGTCAAAAGGAAGATTATTCCTCTGAATAATTTTTTTTAATATTTAGCATGTACAGTGAAGTATAAAGTTAAAAGAATCTTGAGCCTCAAGTTCTTTTACTCAATAATAGATTTTTAAAATCTAATTGTAGATAATTCTTTTAGTTCTTCTCTTGTACCATTCTACTTAGCCCCATTTGTCTGTGTCTATTCAAAAATGACCTTTTGTAACTATTTTGTTCTTCACAATGAATATATTTAGATCTCCTTTGATTTTGGATATCTGGCAATATTTTCACAATTATTACTATGAAGAATTTTCATTGATATATCCTTCTTTTATAGGGTACCCCTAAAAGTGGAGCAAGCAAACAATGCCCGTGATGCATTGGCAAAGACTGTCTACAGCCATCTTTTTGATCATGTGGTAAATAGAGTAAATCAATGCTTTCCTTTTGAAACATCAGCTTATTTCATTGGAGTCCTAGATATTGCAGGTTTTGGTAAGTATAGTTTCATTTGTGAATTTGTAGTTAGTTGTTTGACAGTTTTCATTCAGTTTTTCACACATATTCAA
>NW_017731512.1:106996-111570 GCF_001890085.2 Hipposideros armiger | reverse complement strand
AGTCACCAACATCTGAATGCTGCTTTGTCCTGAATGACTGTGTTGTAAAAATCTCAAAGTACATCTGACTGTTTTTATATTGGGTTTTGTCAGTGTGGGCATTCCTTCTGGCTGTGTGTGAGTGGTATCTTCCTCTTTTGTAGTTTGTTTGCCTTTGCTGGGGGAAGGTCTGAGTGTTTACATTTTGAGAGGGACAGAGTTTTGTTTTAATGCAATATATATTTTAAAATTTATAGTAAATCATTATCTTTTGTTCAGAAGTAGAGAAACGCTTATCACTGACTTAAGATATCAATATTCAGACATTTGTTTCCTCTCTACACCAGTTTTAATATAACACACACATACACAGAATCATAACATTTTAGAGCCACAGGGATCTTAGTGATAATGTAATACAATCCCTTAATTTAAAAAATGAGTTAGTATCCATAACTTTTTTTATAACTGTAATTTTACAGACGACAGGAAAAAAATCTTAATACTTGTATTTTAAGCCATTTTCTTTAATTAATTTAGATTACTTTAATACCTGTGCTTAAAAGAATTGTTACAAGTGACTTAAATTTTATCTTTTACTATATGATATTTATCTCATCTGACAAACACCTTTTTTTGTCAAGTAAGTTATTTTTGATACTTAATTTTAATGTCTGACAAAATTTAAGTCTTGAAATAAGAACATGTGGGGAGTATACAACAATTTTATGTATTTTTTAACATAATCTTCAATTAGGCATTGATACAATAAAATTTTATCCTAAGATAAATGTATTAATATGAATTTGATCTGATGATGACTCTTGATTCTGGTTTTATGTTTTCAGAGTACTTTGAACATAACAGTTTTGAACAATTTTGCATCAACTATTGCAATGAAAAACTTCAACAATTTTTTAACGAAAGGATTCTGAAGGAGGTAATTGCCATTAAAATTTAAGAACTGCATTAAGCTATTTTAAATTTCAAGGAACAGAGACATGCTCGAGTTACCCCGATCAATGGGGTATAATGTAAGGTGGCCCAGCCCAGGAAATCCAAGATACCCAACATAGGCCCCAGGGGCTCAGCTGTTGCTCTGGTAGATCAGAAGTGTTGATGGCACAGCCTGTGGACCCAATATAAACCCCAGTAGGCACCTCCTTGGAAGTGAACATCTATTGCTTCTTACTAGCAACTTCTACCAGACTTGAAATTCTGCCTGTTTCTTTTTCAGTGTCTGTTGTCATTACTTTGGCTTCTCCTACCCTTCCTCTATGTCTCCCGCTTTTGTCCACTCTGCTGCCTGCGTGCCCTCTTTCTGTGTGTGGCAATGGAGCCATTGGCCTGGAGTGCCCCTGGGCGGTGCTTGCCCTGCCATGCTACCTCGTGCGCTGCCAGTGACCTGTGAATGGTGTGCCTTTGGCCAGACACCAGCCCTTGCCCAGGAAAGACCTTCCTGCCACTGATTGTAGTAAATAACTGTGGGCATGGCCAGTGGTCACAATCCCATGTCTAAGAAAGTCACTTTATAATTGTATACAGAGCACAGAGTGAGTAAAGGTAGCTTTGGATGAGTTGATGTGTGATTCGGCTCACCATTTTTCCTCTTGTATTTGAATTCTCCAGTACTTTCCTACTTATACCCTTGACTTGCTGTCTTTTGGGCTGTTGGAGATATGCCTGAGTGAATGAAGGTAGTAGAGTTAAAGAGAACTCAGAAGCAAGCTAGCCCACCCCTTATTTACAGATGAAGAAATGAATTCCGAGAATAGGTTGAACTTGCCTTCCTGGCTGCTGGCCCACAACACTGTGTTCTCTCAGTATTAGCACTGCTGCTTTCTAAGTTCCCTTCTCTGCTGTATCTGGACTTGAAATGTGAAATATTTTCTTTTCTATTCCCATCCCATTCATCTTTTTGCACATTTTTAGTATGTTTTTGTCTTTATGGGTTACCCAGCACATTCCAGCGTTTATACCTTTACTTATATACCAGAGTTAAACCGGTTCTGGCATAAATAAGCAGGTAAAACAAGCACTTACCAGTGATAATAGTTTCCATGAAAACGTTTATCCAGTAAAGCAGTTTATCCAGCTGCATTAGTTCTTCCATTACTATGTGAAGGTTCACCTGTATGCTTCTCGCTTAACATACTCTAATTCTTCCCTTTCATGCTTCTTTATTTACTGTTATATCTATGGCTGCTTTCACACTGCGATGGCATAATTGAGTAGTGTGACAGAGACAGTATGGCCCACAGCTGAATATATTTACTTTCCAGCCCTTTACAGAAAAAGTTTCCTGAGCCCTGGTCTCTTCTGATAGGTTTGACTTTACAATTGCTAAAAATATTTCAAAGCCCTGGTCTTTCCTTGGGTTTGAATGGTTATACACAGATCTCTATATTTGTGCATACCTGCTCTGCATATTTCAAGAAAAGTGTGCTTATAAGGCAGGCGGTAACATTTCCACATATGGAAATCATACGTTTTGTCAGCCATATAATTTTTGATATTGCATTGCTTTAGGAGCAAAGATTTTGCTTCCCTAATATTTTGTAAAACTCCTTAGCCCCCGAACTTGTTATGAACCTTTGTACTCTGACTAATCAGTAAATGTTATGATCAGAAATGGCACTAAACAATGAATCCATTTCATACCACCTGGTATTTTCATATCTATGATGATGATTATTTCCTTTTAGGAACAAGAACTCTATCAAAAGGAAGGTTTAGGGGTTAATGAAGTACACTATGTGGATAATCAGGACTGTATAGGTATGTATTATTTTTTTTTTACTCCACTTTTGGGAAATCTGGGAAGATAAAGTGAATGCTTTTACTAGTAAATTTTCTGTGGTCTATGATTAATATTATTGGCTATGAGCGCTTATTTGAAATTCCGGTATTTGAGAGATGTTTTGCTTTTCCAGTATTGCTATAGGAAGTTATTTTTCCTGCAAAGGCATCAAATTTAATGTAGAGAGTTTTCCTAAAATTTCTTCTGTTTACTGTGGTGAGTACTTTTTTTCTTAACAGCTAGCGTGAATAATTGCTTAAGTAATAAAGGGATGTGTTATTTCCCACGAGGAGGTCTGTAGTTTAGGCAGGTTCCAGGTGAGCTTTGACTGGGTTTGGCTCTGCTATTCTTCAGGTCTCTCGTTTCTGTTTTCTGTGCATTGGCAGCACCCTCTGACCGGCTGCCAGTGGGCTTCACAAGTTCCATGTGTCACATCCAGATAATATTGTGCAACATGACAACAGTAGGGTCTGTGTTTTTCTTGTCTTTATCAGTTAAGAAACCTTTGTCACCACCTAGCTCTTGCTCAGTCTTCCTTTTCTTTCCCACTGCATCTATAAAATCAACTGTTGGGTAAGCCTTGTTTTGAAAATCCAATTTGACAATTGCGTCAATAACTTCAGTGCCAAATTTAGACAAGATAGTATGATAATAATCATAACAACAATAATAATATTGCTTTACAGTAGTATGACTTTTCAAAGCACTTTCACATCCTATCTGATCCACTCAACATTCCCTGTCACACATTGTATCCTTTCTCAGATCTCCGTGCCTTTGGCTGTGTGGTTTGATATCTTAGCTGGAACCCCTCCCTTTCCATTATCTTTCAGCCCACTCCATCTATCAAAATTCTCTCATTTAAAGCTTAGTTCAGCCTGCTCCCTCCACTCCTTCACCAATGCTAATTGCCCAAGAAGCATCATTTTCTCACCAGTACAGTTAGAATCTTGACTCCTGTTCATATGTTCCGTTAGGTTTTAGAGTCTGTCCCATTTACCTGTTCTTATAGAGTATACTTAAGCAGTTTGCATTTTACAGTTATTTTAGACAAGCAGGAAATTCAAACAACATGAGTGAAAGGAGCATAAAAATGTGCTGTTACTGAAATTTTGCTGGAAAGTATTTCAGGAAATATCTATAAGTAGTTTTAAAAAGCTATGCATGCAAAATCTTCTGTAGTTTTACTTCATTTTGAATGTGGATATCATCTAGAAGAGGTGAAATTTCTGATTCCTTAGCCTCTAGTCCTGAGAAATGAAGTGATTATTTCTTTATGGAGCTGTTTTTCTAAAACCTACATTAAATATATAATGTTACTTTCTAATAAATGCCAGATTTGAAATACAATTTACCTACTGTCTATAGCTTTTGAGAGAATACTTATAGAATCATCTGTTACATTGTTTCTGGCCAGCCCTTGTGATATGTGATGAGTAAATTGTTTACAAGTCTTTAAAATGTTGTTTTTACCCTATCATATTTTGATTTTTCAAAACAGATTTAGTTGAAGCAAAGTTAGTGGGAATATTGGATATTTTGGATGAGGAAAATCGCCTTCCCCAGCCAAGTGATCAACACTTTACATCTGCAGTTCACCAGAAGCACAGAGATCATTTCCGACTCACTGTGAGTTTGCCATTCCAGAATTGATGTATATATATATTTGTTTATGATGATCATCTATCTAATCAAAACCCTTTAGCTAGGTGGAAAGTGTATTTCATCTGTCTTAAAATGTACAAAGATTCACCTCCTATTTTTATGTTCTCTTTTCTGGGTGAAGTGACCATCA
>NW_017731512.1:97309-104711 GCF_001890085.2 Hipposideros armiger | reverse complement strand
CTGCTCAGAGCTTGCACTCCCAAGCCAACTCTTAACTACTGAGCCACTCGGCCGGCCTGATTTTGTGTTTCTTAGCCTTAGGTTATTTTGAGGGTCAGATGTGATCTTTTATGTGAAAGCATTTTGGAAACTTTTAAATATGATACAAATATGAGAAATTATAATTAGATAGTACAACCAGTAATGACTTAGTTTCCTTCAAATCGATCCAGGCTCATTGTGTAAACATGTTAGGATGTATGGTTTAAAAAAGTTTCTGCACTGATACCAGGTGTTTCTTTAGAACAATGCTTTTCAACCTTGGCTGCACCTTGGAATCATTTGATGTAAATGGTGTAGGCTTTGGGAGATTTAAAAGCTCCCTCGGTGGTTTTAACTCAGCAGCCAAGGTCAAGAACCACTACTTTAGACTTAGGCAGGTAACTTTATAAAATATCCACTATGTTTTGCATGTGCTTCTAAATAGTGGGGGTTTTTGTTGTTGTTGTTGTTGGTTTTTTTTTTTTTGGTCTTCTTTTATTTTTTTCCCCTAAGAGAGTATGACCAAATATTTGCTGAATTTCACTGGTGTTTTAAGGCTTAGTAGATGTTTAAAAAACAGTATAATTCTATAAAGTGTGAAAATTTCCTTTATAATTTTAAGTATTTCACATCCCAAATCTTTTCTAAAGGAAAATATGTGATATATTTTTGATAATTTAGTAGCTGACCTTTGGATTGTTTTTTAGATTCCCAGAAAATCGAAGCTGGCAGTTCATAGGAACATCAGAGATGATGAAGGCTTCATTATCAGGCATTTCGCGGGGGCCGTGTGCTATGAAACAGTGAGTAACTTTTACCAGGAGAAAACCATTTGATGTTGAAGCTGCGTTGTACAATGTGGTAACCTCTAACCACATCTGGCTATTTAAATTTAAATTAAATAAAATTTAAAATTTTCTCAACACATTTGCCCCACTTTGTGTGCTCAGTGTCCACATTGGCTGGTGGTGACTGTATTGGACAATGCAGATACAGAATATTTCTATCATCCCCTGTAGTTCTATTGGACAGTGCTGCACTAAGGGATATTATCACAAGACGGACCGAATCATTCCTGTTTGCTTTGTTTTTCAGACCCAGTTTGTGGAAAAAAATAATGATGCTTTACATATGTCTCTTGAATCCTTAATATGTGAATCCAGGGATAAGTTTATACGGGAATTGTTTGAATCATCCACAAATAACAACAAAGATACTAAACAAAAAGCAGGAAAACTTAGCTTCATCAGTGTGGGAAACAAGTTTAAGGTATTTGTGTTAAATATATTACCTGGATTTTTTTTTTTTTTTTACTGCATTTAAAATAAATTGTTTTTTATATTCTACAGTGGATAATGTAGATACTGTCAGAAATTCCAGGAGTGAAGGTCAAGAGCAGCCCCTGCATTGTTGATGTTTGTATGCAAAACATAAAATAGTTGTAGTAATTGAATATACAGAAATTCTCGTAATTTTATGAATATGTTCTTTCTTGGTGCTTAACATATCCGATTGCTTCTCCTAATATTCTTGCTTCTGCTTACTGTCTGGTTGACCTTCAAACCTTCTCTTTCCCATGTTTTCTGTTTCTTTCCTCATTCAGCAGTTTTGTTTTAGCTGGAGTTGTCCAGCTCGGGATGGCTAGAGAGGACTAGTTGAGTTGAGAGAGGAAAAGCAGGTAAATGATCACCTTCGTGGACTCCTGTTTATAGAGTGGCTGCCATGTTAAAAAAAAGCCTGTCTCAAGTTTGCAATTCATTTTCAGCATTTTCTCTTACATTGTATTATGGGTGTGTATATTATGCTAAAATTTGACTAAAGCTTTTAAAAACTTCTGTAATAGATAGTCCTCTGTGTGGCAAACCATTCAGATTGCTTATTTAACATTTTACTTGACAAAAGAACATTTTACTTATTGATTTTGAATCAGGAATTTATTCTTTGAGGTTTGACAAGGAACTGTTACATGATGTATCTTAGAAATGGAGCAATACTAATTGGTTCTAATTGTTGAGTAGCATAGAAAAAGAATTTTAAAACTTTGTGTCACAAGTTTAATGAATAAAAAAATTATAACAAATAGAACAAAGAAATAGAGTTAATTTCTCTCTTATACATTTCCATAAAGTATTGTATTTACAAGAAAACTACATATGTTTTCATTATGTGTACTTTAAATATTTAAAAAATGATATAATTAAAATTAATTTTTAAGTATTAGAATATTGTGATACTAACTAGCTGTGTAAGCCTCCTGAAATCCCTTATGGATTGGAATTGGCTCTAACTAACTTGATAAAATCATGTTTATAAAGCTAATTTTTTAAAAGCTTAAACATAAATATACTCCTATATTTATAATATGTTTTCAGGTAACTGAATAAAAAGTTTTTAACTTGTTATAAGTTATATTCATTAATTACGAGTTTCTGATTCTCTTGAGCAATATTTATTCTCTTATTAGGATATTCTTAAATTCCTGAATAGACATATAACAGATTAATGAAATGGATATCATTAACTATTTTCCTACTGTAATGGTAGAAATCTAGAGGTATTGCTTGTAAGAATATACTTGAAATTTTATATAATATAAATAAAAACAAAAACATTTTAGAATTCTTTTGGTTAAAGTATTCTTTTATGTTGAGACTTGAAATGCCTTAAAATTGCTTATATGCAGTAAGATGTGTTTGACACATTTAAACTGCTGAAAGCTATAACTGACATTAATAAAATTTCAAATATTTTTAATGAAATTCTTTGAAATGAACTATTAATAGTAATTCTTAATTTTAAATATAATAGAAAAGCTTATTAAATTTAAGTCATGTGAGGCAATAAAAAAATGGGCTAGCATTTACAATAATACTTCAGTTATCTAACATCGCTGAGAACCACTGAAGAGATGTTTTCTTGTTATTGAAACCTAACCCTTTTACTGTTAGTATTTTAGTACAATTAATCCATTTTGGTGGAAATCTCATTCTGTCATTATATACATGAATATTTGTCTGCTTTAAAATAAAAATAAAATACAAATAAAGCATGAGCTGCGTAAGGCTGTTTACCCTTATGGTCTTTGACTGCTGTTGTTTGATATTTAACATTGTTCCCTCTTGTCTTAGATGCTGTTACTTTATTTTTACTGCTTCTACTCTTCTGATTTACCTCTATCTCCTTTTGTGTGTGTGTGTGTGTGTGTGTGTGTGAATATTGTGCTTAGTCTATGGACTAAGAAGCATGGACTTTGTGACAGTTTTTTTTTTCTTTCCAAATTAGTGGCTCTCATACTTGCTTTTCAGTTGTGTGATTGATTATAGCTTAAGCATGTGCTGTCTGAAGTATACTGTAGTGACATGGGTAAGAGAATGAACTTCGGTGTTAGGCCCTATGTTGAAATTTTGGCTTTGCCATGACTAGCTTCATGAATTTAGGCAAGTAATTCATCTCTCTGGGCTTCAGTGCTTTCACCTGTAAAACATAGCTAATAATATATTCTTAATTAGATTTGTTGTTATGATTAAACATGATAATGCCCATGAAAAGCTTTGAACAGTGCTGACTCACAGAAAGCATTCAGTAAAGTATACCTTTTATTATTATTAAATATTGCTATGAATGATCCAATATGTTAATTTAATAAATAAAAATTTATCTTTTGTTATCAGTATAATAAGCACCTTACTATATGCATAAAACCAATATAAGAATTTTACATAATTTACTTTGTAGAGAAGTAAAACAAATATATGTTTAATATAGTACTAAATCTAAATTAAAATCACTTAATATTATTAAAAATAGGAAAGCATAATAACTTCTGTTCATTGTCAATATTTTTTTCTTTTTGAAAAAACTATCCAAGCTTTTAAAAATAATTGAGATGTGAAATAATTTAAAATAGTAAGGAGGGTTTCTACAGCTGGGCAGGACAATTTCATTCATGCTAAGTGTTTATATAAAACAATCCTAATATATACCATTAGTGTATATTTTAAACATGTCTTCATATTTTTAAAAAAACATTTTAAGATTTTTATTAAAATATAGCTAACATACAATGTTACATTACTTTCAGGTGTACACCATAGTTATTTAACATTTATATATCTAAAGAAGAGATCACCATGATAAGTCCAGCAACCATCTGGCACTGTACCACGTTATCACAATAATATTGACTACATTCCCTGTGCTGTACATTACATCCCCAAAACTTATTATTTTTATACCTGGAAATTTGAATCTCTTATCCCGCTTTACCTTTTTCCCCTCTGTTTTAATTTTTCAATTACTGTTGACATTCAGTATTATTTTTTATTAATTTCAGGTGTACAGCATGTGGTTAGACATTTGTATAATTTAAGAAGTGATTTCCCTGACTAGTCTAGTACTGACCTGGCACTAACATAGTTATTACCATATTATTGGTTATATTCATGTCTTAATTCTTAATGGAGTCTGACACAAACTACACTAGCTTGCCACATATTCAGGATATGCTGACCTCTAATTGAATGCATCCCCAGCATTTTTATGTACTTTCTTCGTTGCCTGTACACTTTTTCCTCATTCATCTCACCTGCAAGTGTGCATGTATGTTTTATAGCATTGCTAATTTTCAGTCTCTTAATTTATATAAGTTCTATGTAAGTAAAATAAGCTATTGCCCTTGGCTTTATATTAGCCATATATTTTGCATGTTACTGTCTGTTAAAGAGTTTGCGTTCCAGAAGTTGTTCAAGTATAATGTGTTATATGTCCATATTATTGCATGATATTCTATTCTAATCATGGAGAGCTAATATTAACTGATGACATTGTATATTCTTGCTTTTTGAAAAATAAAGTGATTTCATTTTTTTTACAGACACAGTTAAATTTGCTTCTGGATAAACTTCGAAGTACTGTGAGTACACTTTAAAAAAATAGGGTTTTTAAATGGATCTCTTAAACTAGTATTAGTACTTATTCAAATAAACATAGTAAACCTGGTATGATTACAAATTCACTTTAAACCAAATTCCTTCATTAAAAAAAATTGGTTTTTAAAATTGTTATAATTTTGGTTAGGTTTGTCCTGAAAAAAGGTCAAATACATATGTAAAGTCAAACTATTTTATAAATAATAGAATTTTCTAAATGTTATAAAATTAAGGTTATCCTATAATTTGAGGAAAGTGAAAATAATTAGCTACTATGGAGAAGGAAAATAAATTTTTTTAGGATTAGAGATAATGCATGCAATTTATTTTCATTGTATTACTGTAGTAGTGTTATCCAACATGACAATGTTGATATGGAAAAAAAGACATAATATTTTTGTGCCCTGTTATAGAGGCAATATTTCCTAGGAGGGTATTTTATCACTCAAATATAGTGCTACTGTAAAGTGATGAGATTACTTTTGTGATTTATAAAAATAAGGCATTTTTAAAAAGTGTTCCAAAAGAGTTTGTAATGAGCATTATTGTTGAAATAACTATTAAGTTTTGCAAGGTGTAACTGCTTTGAAGAGAAACAGTTACTTGAATGTCTAGTATATTAGGTTCAGTACCCAAGAGTTTCATTTGTATATACCAGTATGTATTCTTTCTGCCTCATACAACATAATCTGATAACTGATTCCAAAAGAATGCCTTCAAGCTTTTAAAAATATTGCTTAACAAACAAAACTTTAAAATGTGCCATGGTGCAGCTGAAGGACCTACTCTGTATTTTTGAAGTAGAAGAAAAAGATTGACTTTTTTTTTATACTTTGTCCTAAATTTTAAGAGGCCTAATTTTATTCACTCCTTTTGTCATAGGACAATTTTCTTAACACAGAAACATAACATACAAATACACTTAAATGTAGACTAAAATCACATGTATGTCAGCCTGTGAAATATATTGTTTAAATATGTTAAAATATTTCACAATGAAAGACTTTTTTTTTACAATAAAATATTTTTTGGCACTCAAATCTAAAATGTATTATTTTTCTAATATGTATTAGTATATAATGCAGAATTTTTTCAAGCTTTAAATTATAAAATTATGCTAAGAAAGGTATAAGTTCCTTAGTGATCATTTGTTTATTTTTAAGTTAAAAATATTGTTATTAAAGTATAGTCGGTATACAATATTAGTTTCAGGAGTACAACATAGTAATTCAACATTTATTACCTTAGTTATTATTTTAAAAGAAGTTTATATGTTAATCATAATATGCTCTGAAAGTTGCTAGTATTCATATTCATAGAAATAGAAAAATATGAGTGCTATATGTGTTGTCTTAAGAAGTACCTTTATTCTCCTAGGGAGCAAGCTTTATTCGTTGTATCAAACCTAACTTAAAGATGACAAGCCACGACTTTGAAGGTGCTCAAATTTTGTCTCAACTTCAGTGTTCAGGTAATTCATATTTTTATAATTTGTATCAGTGTGTGTCAGGAGACTAAGCTCAAATACAACTTAATATGTCCAGTGTTTTCAAATAATTCACAATTACGTTGACTATTTTTAAATGCAATAAGATTTTTATTTTATATTTCCTTTAATTGTGAGAGAAGCGTGGCTGGCAAACTATTTGGGCAGTATTGGGGTAAAGTTTATTGTGAAATAAGACTATCTGACATTGTTGAAGTAAAATTTACAAAAACCCAACTACAAACAGATTTCCCTTAAGCGGGTTGCTTTCCTATGGCCTTCTTAGTCCAGTAGCACTTAATTTCTCATTCCCCACATAACTGGGTCAGGAGGTAGGTTTTGGTGTCTTTGCTTCCCACGCCACCACTTGTAAAAAAAGAAAACAGCACAATGGTTTCAGCTTCTGTGGAACTTTCGTGCAGTTGGTTACACTATCACTACCTTCCTCTCACCTGCCACCTGCTAACTTTGCTCAATCACAGAAGCCTTAGGCACCAGCCTCACTGTTTTTTCCTTCCTTCATGGCCCTTCTCCATCCCTCGTTGAACTATCCTTATTTATTCCCAAGACATTAGTCCTCTCCTTTCCTTTTAATCCATCTCAGGCTCGTGACAACTTTGTTGCCTCTCTGACTCCTTATTTTGCTCCTCTCAGAGGTGGATTTATTATAAAGCTAAGGTCACTTAAGCTTCCAGGTCCCTCATTTAAATAGGCTCCTTCCAAAGCCCGGCACCCGATTTTGTATTCTTCTGTAATTTGTAATTATGTTTGTACCTGTTTCTTTTTTTTTTTTTAAAGATTTTTTTTTTATTGGGGAATTGGGGAATGGAAACAGCACTGGGGAATTGGGGGAAGGGGAACAGACAAGTTGCGCTGCCGGCCACACACGGTAGCCCATGGCAACCCACTGCAGCAGGGGCTGCAGCCTACGCCATTGCTGACGACTCACAGCAGCCCAGCTCCAGGT
>NW_017731512.1:56977-97299 GCF_001890085.2 Hipposideros armiger | reverse complement strand
AGGGCAGTGTCACTGGCCCTCATATGTGGGATCTGAACCGGGGCCCTCTGGCGTCCCAAGCCAGCTCTTAACCAATGTGCCACTCGGCTGGCCCTGTACCTGTTTCTTAAACAGACTTCCCTCATGGTTGTAAAAACTTCAGGCCCCTCCCCCAATCTGGATTGACTGTTGACCCCTCTCACAAAACATTAGCTGTTGATGAATTTAATTGTATCCTTTCTCCTCATCTGCACCGATACGGTAGGCAAGACAGATTGGCACATTATGAATTCATGATCACTAGCCTTTGAAGGGCTCTCAGACTCACCCTGCCAAGTTTCCCTGGTCAGCATATTGTGTTTCTCCATGGAGATCTGTCACACCCATCCTGCTCTCCTCAAATCTCTAAGCCTCTGCCAATAGACAGCCTCACCTCTTAACAAAAAAACTGAATGCCTCACCTGTGTGCTACCAAACACTTCTACCTACCTGCATAGCCTCCTCTTCTGTTAAGAAAGTAGGAAGTGCCTCTTTTCCTAGTTAAGCCTGTAGTTCTTTGGAATCCATCCCTTCTTGCTTCCTCCTTCAATATTGACTATGTACGTTGAACCATTCCTTTGAGGTGGATCTCCCGAGTACCATTTAAACATGATAAAACCTTGTCCTAATTCCCTCTGACCCACATTCCCTTCCAGCTACTTCCCTATCTCTTGCCTCACTTTTTTTCCCCTTTCTTAAAAACAGCTTTATTGAGATACAATTTACATACCACAAAGTTCAACTGTTGAAAGTGTACAATTCACTGGCTTTTATTATATTTACTATGCAGCCATTGCCATAATCTAAATTTAGGACATTTTCTTTCATTTATTTAACAATTTTTTTAAATTTTTAAATTACAGCTGACATACGATATTATATTAGTTTTAAGTGTACAGCATAGTGATTAGACATTTGTATACTTTAGGAGATGATCACCCTGATAAGTCTAGTGCCCATCTGATACCATATGGTTATTACAGTATTATTGACTCTATTCCTTATGCTGAACTTTACATCCTCATGACTGTTTGTAACTACCTATTTGTACTTCTTCATCCCTTCCCCTTTTTCACCCATCCCCCAAATCACCCTCCCATCTGCCAACCCTCTAAATGTTCTCTGTATCTATGAGTTTATTTCTTTTTTGTTTATTTTGTTCTTTATATGTAGAATCTTACATGATTCTAAATACAAGTGAAATCAATGGTATTTGTCTCGGTCTGACTTACTGCACTCAGCACAATACCCTCAGGTCCATCCATGCTGCCATAGATGGCAGAACCCATTCCTCTCCATGGCTGAGCAATATTCCATTGTATATATGAACCATCTACTCTTTATCCATTCTTCCATTGACAGACACCCAGGCTGCCTCTACATCTTGGCTCCTGTAAATAATGCTGCAGTGAATATCAGTGCACATGTCCCTTCAAAGTAGTGTTTTGGGACTTATTTAAGAAGAAATAAAAGATAAAAAATATGAATAATAAAATAGCAATAATTACATGTCTATCAACAGTTACTTTAAATGTAGGTGGATTAAATACTCCAATCAAAAGGCATAGGGTGGGGCCGGCCGAGTGGCGCATTGGTTAAGAGCTGGCTTGAGACACCAGAGGGCCAGTGATGCTGCCCTCTACAGCTGAGATGCTGAACAACAGCTCAACCTGGAGCTGAGCTGTCGTGAGTCGCCCAGGACGGCGTAGGCTGCAGCCCCTGTGGAAGTGGGTTGCCATGGGCTACCGTGTGTAGCCAGCAGCCAGCGTGAGCGGCCATCCAGAAGCCGGCAACTTGTCTGTTCCCCTTCCCCCAATTCCCCAGAGCTGTTCCCATCCCCCAATTCCCCAATAAAAATCTTAAAAAAAAAAAAAGTAAAAAAGTAATCCACAGTATGGGAAGAAATATCTGCAAATCATACATGTGTTAAGGCACTTGAATAACACATAAACATATACAACCCAACAATAAAAATAAAAATAACATAATTTTAAAATAAGCAAAGAATTTGAATAAACATTTTTTGAGAGTGTATATACAAATGCATATCAAGCACATGAAAAGATGTTTTCATTAGTCATTAGACAAGTGCAAATCAAACCACAACAGGATACAACTTCATACTCAGAAGGCTGGCTGAAATAAAAAAGACAATATATAACAAGTATTGATGAGGATGTGGAAAAATTAGAACCCTCATGCATTGCTACTGGGGTTGTAAAATAGCACACTTTGGCAAACAGTTTGGAAGCTTCTCAAAATGTTAAGTGTAGAGTTGCCATATGACCCAGCAATTCTACTCCTTACTATACACCCAAGGAAAATAAAAACATATGTNAAAAAAAAAAAGGCATAGGGTGGCTGAATGGATAAGAAAACAAGACCCTTGCATATGCTGCCTACAAGAGACTCACTTCAGGTTGAAGGACATGCACAGACTGAAAATAAAGGGATGGAAAAAGATATTTCATGAAAATTGAAACAAACAAACAAAAATGCTGGGGTAGCAATACTTACACCAGACAAAATGGACTTTAAAACAAAGGCTATAACAAGAAACAACGAAGGACCCAGTAATCCCACTTCTGGGTATTTATGCAAAGAAACCCAAAACACTAGTTTGAATCATATTTTGTTCTGTAGTTTTTCCTTTTCTATCCACGAATACTCTATTCTTGCTGTCTCAGTTTCAAGCCTTCCACTCACACTTTAACCCTGGGGAATTCAGCTTCTACCTTGACAAAATACTTCTTGGTAGGGTTACTAGTGATTGCCTGGGTCCTAAGTCAAATGTTCTTTTTGCAGTTCTTGTCTTAGTGGACTTGGCAGAAGCATTTGACTCTGACCAACCCTCTCACACATCCTTTCCTCAGCTTCTGAAACAGCATATGTCCTTGCTTTTGGTTTGAATTCTCACCTTTTATGACTCCTCTGCAAGGTCATCGCTTCTACCTGGATATTATTTATTAGAGGTTTTCAGACTTTGGGTTAGGCCAGTTTTCCTTCTCACTTTTTATCACTGCTGTCCAATATAACTTTCCATGGTGATGGAAATATTCTGTATCTGTGTTGTCCAATATGGTAGCTACTAGTTACTTGTGGCTATGGAGCACTTGAAATGTGGCTAGTATGACGTTGGTATTGAGTTTTATTTAATTTTTATTTTTAAAAATTTATATAGTCACTTGTGACTAGTGTAGCTACAGAGCATGTGGCTAGTTGCTGCCAAATTAGACAGCAATATATTGTCTAAGTCTCCCCAAGTTCTTTTTTTGTTGTTTTTTTGTTTTTGTTTTTTTAGCTGAGCCATCCTGCCACCTGTTGGCAGCTCAGCGGCAGCTCAGCTCGGGCCGGGAGTCGAACCGGCGACCCTGTTGTTCAGAGCTCACACTCTTGAGTGACCTCTTTACCAACTGAGCCACTTGGCCAGCCCTCCCCAAGTCCTTTTGATATGACCTCCTAAACAGTGTCTCTCCCTTCCCCGCCTCCAATTTATTGAAATATAATTGACATATAAAACTGTATAAGTTCAAGGTATACAATGTGTTGATTTTATACACTTATGTATTGGAAAATGATTACTTCCATATCATTAGCTAATAGTCCTATCAGGTCACATAATTACCATTTGTTCTTTGTACTGAGAATATTTAAGATCAACTCACTTAGATCTATTCCCTTTTAGTGAGTCTTAGTACTTCCTAATCTAAGCTTTCACCATCTTTCACCTGGCATTTTGCTGTTGCTTCCTGCGTATTCTCCTTGTATCTGCTCAGTCTGTTCTTCACATACTTCCAGAATTACAACTTAAGTCTGACCGTGTCTTTCTACTGTTTACAATACTATAATGACTTCCGATTATTATTAGGGTAAAGAGCAAAATTCTAGTAGCTTATGAGGTCCCATATGGTTTGACCCTTGGGTCCCTCACTTCATCTCTTTCTGCTGCCTTCTCTCTGTACTACAGCCACACGAGCTTTTGTGTTAGTTCCTTAAATACCTGTATTTCCTCCTGTCACAGGGCCTGTGCTCATGTCGCCTCCTCCGATTCCTTTGTCTTCACCTTTCTCATTCAGTTTGTCATGTCCTTATGAAAACCTATCTGGATATCCCTCCTTAGGAAGGGGGCCCAAGTTACAGGTGCTGAGCCCCTTCATTTCACAGTCCTAAATTTTATGTATATTTATGTAACTATTTCATTTTTCCTCCCTCCAATCTATAAGCCCATTAAGGGCAGAACCTGTGTCTGATTTGAAGTGCACATATATCCTTGCCCCCTAGCAGTGCAAGGCATAAACTAGACTCAGTAAATATTTGTTTAATGAAGTGCATAGTCTAGCAAATATGAAGATTTATTTGTGACTAATTTAACAAATACTGGAAAGTTAAATAATTCATGTCTTCAGTATTCCTACATACAGTATAGGTGTATTTTTGTAATATTTCTTCAGACTGTTTTTACTTTATTTTGATTTTGCCTTTTTTTCTCATGTAAATTTCTCTGGGATTTGCTTAGCCTACTATAATAAATAATTTATTTTATAAATGAGCATCTAGTGTCCTGGCAAGTCAAGCATGTTGAGATTTCGTTATATATACTATTAGATTAGCAGAGCATGGGCTTACTGATGCTCCGCTGGTTTCCTCTTTCAGTAAGCAGTGTATTTTCAATATACTGAGATATGTTGGCAGTTTAATAGGTGACACTGATTCATAATAGTTTGATTTTTTTTTAAATACTACTAATAGTAAAATGGCATAGAATTGGTTCTAGTCATGTGGCTAGGTAATGAGAAAAAGCCAAAAATACCAATAACTGGTAGAAAGAGAAATATTTATGAAGCTTTCTAAAGTAAAGCCATTTAAGATTTGAATTTTACATTACTTTTCTATTTCTGAATTTAAGAATTAATTAATTGAGGACATTGTTTTACTTTAATTACCGTCTTCTGATCAGCTGACACCAGGGCAAAGTGGGGGAAGGTGAGAGAAGGCAGGTAGGTCTTCCTCTGTAACTTTGCGGCTGTGCTGCCTGTCCCTGGAAGCAAAGAGGGGTTCTGAGTCCAGCCATCCAGGACTGCCCCAGTGCCCCTCACCAAATTCCCAGTGGAAGATCCAGGTCATGGGAGTTTCTAGAAGGAAGAGTACTTGGCTTGATTTTTATTTTTTTAAATGTCAAAAGATCTTTTCAGTAAATTAACTTCAAGTGCTGAGGAAACAACCATAGGCTTGGTTATTTGTTAAGCTTGTTGAAATTCCTGATGGATTTCTTTGAGCCAGTTTATGTGTTGCCTGCAGCTCCAGGGTGAGCCTGAGATTCACAGGTAGGTGGCAGACGTGTACGTTTCCAAGAGTACTTGTTTATTTGACATAAAGGGGCAAAAAGTTTGACAATACCAACCAAACCTTACTTTTATTTCTTCCAGCAGAGCCTAAAACTAAATCTAGTTCTAGGTCTCTTTCAATAGGAACAAATGCTTTTATGTGTTTCATTAATTAGTATTAAAATTATAATAGTTATATATGTTCACTATAGCAAAAAAAAAAGAAAAATTACAGAGAAATATACATAAAAAGACATCTCACTTCTCAGGGGTGACCACTTAACTCCATGTCTTGAATACGTTTTTTTATATTGGTTGAAGCTCTGCCCTATTCTTTTGAATTAATACATCATATTTGGTCATATGGTTGTAACATAATTAATTGGTACATAAGTTATTTCTGTTCTTTTTCCTGTTACAAACAATGACTCCAGAGGACATATGGACATTCTCTGTGTGTATTTTTACCCACATATATGACAAGTTGTAGGATAGATTCATAGAAGTAGAAACTACTGAGTCAAAGTCATCAATAGGCGTATTTCCAAATTACCATCCAAAATTGTTGCACTGGTTTGCTCTCCCAGTAAGAATATGTGTGCGTTTTCCTGCACTGTCATCAACTCTGAGTACTATTGGTATTTTACACCTCTGCCAGTAAGATAGGTTAAAATTCAATCTGACTGCCTAAAAAGGCTATATTTCCTATGAGATTACTCTTTTTTATATTTTATAGGTTCATTTTGTTAATCGAAATTTTTGACTAGCAAAAACTTATTTTGGTATAAGGAGTGTAAGGTGAGGATCCAGTGTTATTTTTGTTTTCTAAATGGCAAGCCATTTATTCTAACACTTTCTGTTGAATAATCTTATTTTCTCCATAGATTTGAATAGTCCCAGAGATTGAAATCCAGGGTTGGTTTTTTTTTTAAACAAAAGTTTTTGGAATTATCTGTAGTTGTTGAGCCTTTCCCTGACTATTTTATGCTTTTCCTGACATGAAAAGCTCACATTGACTCAAGGCTCAAATTAACCACCTACTAAAGTTTCACTGAAAATAGATGTTTATCCTATAAACTCTTTACCCTGATAGACTAGTTTCTCTGAGACATGAGTGAAAGGGGATCTTTATAGTGAATTTGTGAGCTCTCTTTCTTTTCCATTTGCTTTGTTTAAATACTGGTAAGAACTTGGGAATGTGTTTGACCACTTCTTGGAGACTCTGTCAGGAGTCTTATTTTAAAATTAACCTCTGGCCTTGGAAATGGCCTAATGCACACCTTTGACTTATATATACTGTGATTGTGACATTGAGGTTTCTAGCAGAAAAAAAGGTAGAAACTAGATTTGAGTTTTCTAGAAAGCAGTAGTTTATCTCTAGAAAAGGGTTAGTCAGGTTGGTTTTAGATGCAATTTGCTAAAATAATTTTAGATAGTGGGTAAGTTGGGACATACTGAGTACAAATATGATAGTTCCTATGTAATATTGCTGAAAATTCCTGTAAATTGCTCCTTTCTCACATTAATTTGTTAGAATTAATTTGAAATTGATCATCCGCAAGGTAGTTTTGGACTTCTCTGCAGTGATTGGCACTAATCTGTGTTTGTTTATGAATCTAGGTATGGTGTCTGTTTTGGACTTGATGCAGGGTGGGTTCCCGTCACGAGCTTCATTTCATGAACTCTACAACATGTACAAAAAGTATATGCCAGATAAACTTGCAAGATTAGATCCAAGACTGTTTTGTAAGGTACAAACACCACCTAAACTGAAATTTCTTAGCTATAAACTATCTTTCTTATTGATTACTAGTTGGCATTTAACATTTTACCTTTTATTTTTCAGGCTCTTTTTAAAGCTTTGGGCTTAAATGAAATTGACTACAAGTTTGGGTTAACAAAAGTATTTTTTAGACCTGGCAAGGTAAATGTATATTTATATATATTTTTTATTTTTATTAAATTTATTGGGGTGATGGTGATTAGTAAAATAATGTATGTTTCAAGTGTACAGTTCTATAATATATCATCTGTATATTACATTGTGTGTTTACCACCCCGAGTCAGTTCTCTTTCCATCACCATGTATTTGACCCTGTTTACCCTCTTCTGCCATCCCCTCTCCCCATTTACCCTCTGATAACCACTAAACTGTTGTCTGTGCCTGTGAGTTTTGGTTTGTCTTGTTTGTTTGTTGCTTTCAGTTTATTATCCCACATATGAGTGACATATGGGTCTCGACTTTTTCTGTCTGACTTATTTCACTTAGTGTGATAGTTTTTATTTTACCATGATGAATATGAATAGTTGGGGTCAGTGGATATTTTTAAGCATTTAATGATTTGTATTATTCATGAATTATATGATCACTAACAGCATGCATATATGAATATGTAAGAAGTTTACAATGGGTAGTATTCTGGACAAGTTTTACAGTTTTTTTCAGCTTTGGAAGTATTGGAATCGGAGTATTGTTTAATTGGATTTTTTGCTTAAATAAGGATTAACCTGAAAATACTTCTGTTTTAAACAAGTTGAAAGCTTTTCTAAAACATACTAAATCAGTCTTAATAATTAAAAATTTTGAGTCTGCCTTGTGAGAACAAGTTCTATTAGAGTATGGTAGATTTGTAAGATATAGGAAATTGGACTGGTGTTCGTGCTGACTTCTCTTAAAGCCTAGAATGACTGAGTGTATAAATACATAGTTTTCTTGGCTACCACCTAGTTTTAGTATTTACAGGTTCTTGTATTAGGTTTCAAACTGACTTAAGAATATTTCATAGCTAAATATAACACATAAATGCAATTCACAATGTTTATAATATTTTCACCATTTTTCTTATTTAATATTAATTGAATTACATCCTCCTAATTTTAAACACAATTGTTATATAATAGCCAACCATACTTATTTGACTTAGCAGAATCATTAATAAGTATCTGTAGTGCCTAAAGGCTAAATTAATCATAATAAATCTGATTTCACATTTTTAAAATCTATGAGATAAAATCTATGTAATATATTACCAATGTATGTACTTCCCTGTGAATATTTTTACTGCAGAAAATTTCCTGTAAGAGGAAAAGAAATTAAGAGAATACAAATACATATTTGTAGTTGGCCTAGCTATAATCATACATATTCATCATAAACTCAATATTTCTCTTATTTCAGGGCTGTAGTAATATTTAGAATAATAGCCTGATAGAGAAAACACTTGGTCGTGTTTGCCTTTGGAAAAATTAATCACTCAGACGGACATGTTGAAAGCCCAAGGCAGATTTTCACAGGTCTTTAATCTCATTATGTTAGCTTTAAGTTAAGTTTGATTATAAGAAGCCATTATATTGATAGGTACGTGACAGTCTCAATATATTATAGTAGGATATTTGGTAAAGGACAGAAATTATTATGTAATTTGGTGATAAATTATGGAAATGATGCCTTGTATTAATTAATAATCTAATAACTGTTTTATCTGTGTTGTCGCTTAGTAGCAATTTTTTATCTCTGACCAAAATAGAGTTGGGGGTTGGAGGAGACAGAATAGTTTTAGTGGTAACTGATATTATATAGCTGACCTTGAGTTGTCATGAACTGTATACAGATATCTGAGAATGTGGATGAGTCAATTCAGAGATACAGTAGCCCTTTTTACATTTTTTTTCTCAGTAACAAAAACCTTTTTGCAAACCATCTATAATTGCCATTTAAAGTTTTTTTCTGTTTTTACTATTGAATCTGCTAACTAGACGTGAGGAACCCCCCTTACCTCTCCAAGAACCGGAAAGGAGGGAGGGAGGGAGGGAGGGAGAGAGAGGGGGGAGAGGAAGGGGAAGGGGAAGGGGAAGAGAAAGGGGAAGGGGAAAGGGAAGAGGAAGGGAAGGCACCAAAACAGCCAAGTGTGTATCCCACCGAGACAAAACCTATGTAATGGCTTGTGACCATTTCCAGAAAGTTAGATTTTGGATTTAAGTTCTAGTTATTTTGTAGCTTTGTGTGTTTAAACACATTTATCTTTTGATATTGACATTACATCATTTTATTTCCTAGTTTGCAGAATTTGATCAGATTATGAAGTCTGACCCTGACCATTTAGCAGAGTTGGTTAAAAGAGTCAATCACTGGCTCATCTGCAGTCGCTGGAAGAAAGTTCAGTGGTGTTCACTCTCAGTCATCAAATGTAGGTGTTTTCTTTCACCCAAGATTATTTTGGAAATGAGTTGGTTTGTGGAATGTTATGAAATTGTCTCAGTGGTGAGTGCTGGACAACAGGGACTGCGTCTCTTATTCATTCATGTCCCTGGTTCCTCAGCATAACACCTCATGTGTAGCATGTGATAAATCAGCATTTGTGGACTTTATTTTGAGTGTATATGATACTTCTTAATCCAAATGTATAATAGGAGAACTAATTTCATCACGTCCTAAACAAAACAGAATTCACTGTCTTGATTCTTTTCGCTCTCTCTCCCCTCCTCTTCTTTGCCCCCTCACGCCCCGCAATCTCACAGACACGAGCCAGAGCTTTTCTCTGGCCACCTGCATGACTCCACTACAGCATGCCCCAAATTCCAAGATTACATGTTCTCTTCTTTCTTTTCCCTGAAATCTTGTTGGTCAAGACATGCTGATTCCTCCTCCCAATACTGCACATTCTTTCCTCTTTTTTGCCAGTGCCTTAGTGGAGCCTCTCTTCCACTTGCATAACTTCAGTAGCTCCCAAACTGGTTTTCCGGAGTTCCCGAGTTCCCTTCCCAGAGTTCTGTCTCTAAACTAACAGCCTTTTAGTCAGGCTCTCCTTTAATGTAGAGCAAGGTCTGGAGCCTTAGAATGTCTTTCAAGATCACATACAGTGGGGCATAGGCTTCCCTTTCAGCCTCTTCTCTTGCCTCAGCTCTTTTAGAGCCTGTTCTCTGACACCCTGGCCTGAGCTGCTTTTTCCTGTTTCTGGCCAAGTGGCAGTGACTACTTATCTCTGACCCAAAAGGGTGAGGGGCAGATATTTTGGCATTACCTGAGGGTCTGTGGAAAACCCTTAATTGTGGGGAGCTCTTGTCAGTAACTTGATTCAATGTATAATTACCCCTCCCCCCACACTTAACGAGAGTATCTGGAACAGTGCTAGGCATATGAAAAATATTCAGGAAATTGTTCCTTATTAATAGAAAAAATAAAATTCCTTTGACATAATGAAAAGGAACCATGCAAACAAAAATTATTATTTAGGTCTTTTGTTACAGAGTTGTGGATATATCTTAAAAAAAAACTGTAATAAAGAAAAAAATAACAGAAGCTCTTTTCTCATCATTTTCCAAGTAGAACATAAACATATTTGTCATTAGCATTTAATACTTCCAGCTTTATATATTGCGTTATGATGGAAAACACAGGATATTAAAATCATCTGTACTATATCATTTGTTCATGGACTGTGTTGTGCAATGAAGTCAGTAAACCGTCAGGATCTTTGCAGGATGTTAGGGAAGCTCCAAAAAAATGTGTCAAAGTCAGATCAGTTTAGGACATTTTGGGTAACTGAAGTTAAATTACAAATGAATTCCTTTAGTGTAGGATTATCACAGGCCTCACTCAGTATGTTCATTGTGAATCTCCAAAAGTAGCTTACAGCTTTTCCTAAATTCATTTGACAGGGAATACTTTTTTGCAAGACACACCTGTTAACATTTCATAGGCCAGCATTGCCTCGGGCAGTTTGGGAAGCAGTAGTGTAGCATAATAAGGAAATAATACACTTAAAATGTGAACCTAGCTGTATACATGATATACTTTTTATTTATGAAGTATTAGGAATTAAAGAAATGTTAAACTTCCTGATTTTGATGTCTGGGATAATATGTTCAAGATTTCATGTTTCTTCAGAATTGCTTTGTGAAAGTGAGTGATTTTTAAAACTAGTGTATGTCTGATTTTAACTGAATAATTTTCTATCATTGTATTTTCCTCTTATATGTAGTGAAAAACAAAATAAAATATCGAGCCGAAGCCTGCATTAAAATGCAAAAAACTATTCGAATGTGGCTTTGCAAAAGGAGACACAAACCCCGGTAAGATGAACAGTGCCTAAAGAATACTACCAAGTTACCCAAATATTAAATGGCTATAAAGTCAGAATGAAGGGCAGTTTGGATACTCAAGAATTTCCCCTCTCTCTTGCTCTTTGTAAAAAGATGTACTTAGTCTGTTATTGTATTATTTATTTGAAATTAGTTATTTAATTCATTACTTCCCTAATTCATCACTTCCCTCATTCTACAAAAGGATTTGAAGGAGCTTACAAAAATATAGACACTATAAGAGGTTGAAATAAATGGTTGAAAGAAGCTCTTTTATTTTGATTAAGTGACTTGAGTTTCTTGATAAATGTCATATTGATATTGTTTTTAAAAACACCTCATTAATATTTTGACCATAATTTTGAAGAGTATCTGTAAGAATTATATCATGTCACTGTAAATTTAGTCTTCTTATTTGCTTCTTTTATTATTATTTTACTCTTTTATTAGTTTACTCTAAACTTGGAGGGCTGAATAACTGTTAATCTTTAACACCTTTTCAAAGAGATTAGATAACTCTTTTAAGTTCTTCTATAATTTGAATTCTCAAATTTTTCAGTGTAAATATAAAAGGCTTAAATCCTATTGACAGGCATCAATGTTATTTACACCCATATTTGATTGTTTTTTTTTTTTTTACCCTCAACAAGTTACCTGAAAGAGAGAATAATGAATAATATGAAAACAGAAGTGAAATATCCTGGTTAGCAATATGTTTAGCATTTTATTAAAATGAAAAAATCTGCTTATCTCATTAAATGGTGAAATTAAACTCTGACAAAGCATTATCTTTATAGTATTGATGGCCTGGTTAAGGTGGGCACACTGAAAAAACGACTAGATAAATTTAATGAAGTAGTGAGTGCACTGAAAGATGGAAAACCAGAGGTGAATAAACAGGTCAAGGACCTTGAAGTTTCTATTGATGCTTTAATGGCCAAAATTAAGGTATGTATTTTAAACCAAATGACTTTGACTTTTTATAATTTAATATCTTTTGTTATTGTTATTGAAAATTTATAGAAAAATATCCTCATTTTTTTAAGGATACAAACTGTTACAAATGTTGAGTCCGGGTAATGGCAAGTGATGCTCATTGTGTTACTCTTGCTACTCTATCTTTTTCATAGCAAAAAAATAAAAAACACAATTGTTACGGAGTTTTCTCTGTTGCTAGGAAAGACTTTTCCCCAAAAAATAGTAACTAAAATACTTTGTTGGCAAGCTTTTATGTTATCATTACTGAGAGGATTAATACAAATGAATTTGTTTCATGTTTTTCTACTTTCAGAAACTAATTTTTAAATTAATAAAAATAATGTAATAGTATTGAAAATTTGGAGAAAAATCACCAAAAAAACCCTGAACATACTAACGCATAACTGTCGTACTGTTGAATATTCCCTTCCCGTCTTATTTTATATGCACATATTTTGCATAGCTGTTATCATAAAGTACATTTAATCTTGTATCCCTATCATTATGTCATAGGCCTAATCCCTGTAATTACATTATCTTCATATAGGCTGTATCATAAATACTTAACTGTTATGAAAATAGCAATTAATTTTCCCCAAAATTTTGTAGGAAAAAAAGTGAGCCTCTTTTTTTTGTATTAATTTTTATTTATTTGATTACCTGTGGGATTGAAGACTTTTTCTATATGCTTGTTTGTTAATTATATTCCATCTGTCTCTTCATATCTTTTTCTGTTATATTTTAGGGTCTTAATGGTTTTCTCATTTAGTTTCATAAGTGAGTGCAGTTATGTGGGATATAATACCTTAACACAAGCCTTTTATATTTCTTGCAGATATTTTATGTAGACAGTGGTCAGTCTTAGAGGTAGAATGGAGAAAGAAGATCAAGAGAGGAATGAAAGGGCCGGCCGAGTGGCTCAGTTGGTTAAGAGCTCGCTCAAGAGTTTGAGCTCTGAGCAACAGCGGNCTCTGAGCAACAGCGGTTCGAGTCCAGCCCGAGCTGAGCAGCCGCTGAGCTCCCAACAGGTAGCAGGATGGCTCAGCTAAAAAAAAAAAAAAAAAGAGAGAGGAATGAAAATACTTTGGATAAACTTAGCTGATTTTGTAAATCTGTCAAGAGCCACCATCCCTGTTTATGTGGTATTAATTAATTAAAATCAATCCAGCCACATTTGTTGAAGACTCACGTTGGAAAATCATCCAGCAATTTTGGATATATTTAATAATATCTTAAATATTCCTTAGGGTACTATTTGAACATCATTATTAAAGAGTAGTAAACTGACAAAATAAACTAATCATTCCTTAAAAAATAATTTTTAACTACAGTATGTTATTTTGTCCACAGTACCCCCTTAAATATCTGATTACTTGATTAATAGGAAATAGATGTAAATAGTTGTATGTAGAGATAACTTTAAAATTTTTTGAATATTTTAAATGTATAAACAGTATAATAAAGATAACGGGGTTTATTGCTTACTAACTTTTCCAGTCTTTGCTATATATGTGCATATATATATAATATATAATATATATATTATATATATATATTTTTTTTTTACTATGGTAAAGGCATATAACATTTAATTTACCATCTTAACCATTTTAAAATGTACAATTTAGGAGTGTTCAGTGTATTCACATTGTGCAACAGAAGAGATAACTTTTTTTTTTTTAAGTCTACTATGATGACAAGGGAACAAATACAGAAAGAATATGATGCACTAGTTAAAAGCTCAGAGGAGCTCCTCAGTGCATTACAGAAAAAAAAACAGCAGGAAGAGGAAGCCGAAAGACTGAGGCGTATTCAAGAAGAAATGGAAAAAGAAAGAAAAAGACGTGAAGAAGATGAACAACGTCGAAGAAAGGAAGAGGAGGAAAGACGGATGTAAGGCATTTATATTGTTGTTTTGAAACAGAAGCTAACAGAATAGTGAATTCTTGGTGTTGTTGGTTAACAAATATTCTTATTTTTGAAAGTCATTCTTATTGTACAATACTACAGTCATGCACTATTTAACGATGGGGATATGCTCTGAGAAATGTGTTGTTAGGCGATTTCATCTTTGAGCGTACATCATAGTTATACAAACCAAGATGGTTTACCCTATTACACACCTAAGGTATATGGTATAATACCACCATGTATGCGGTCTGTTGTTGACCAAAATGTTATTATGCAGCTTATGACTGTAATTTTAGAATAAGTTTGAAAATGGGGAAGAGCTAACTTAATAACATAAAATAATTTTAACTGTATTCTGACTTTTGGTTAGATTCATACACCTGGAGACTTCTTAACTTGTTTTTAAAGTGATGGCTTGTATATCATATCATTTTATAAGCTAGAAAAGAGGTACTTTTACCTTTCTGCAATTTTATAACTGATAACATTTTGGAAGATTGTCATAATAGGGTAGATAGAAGGAATATAAAAGTTGTTTAATTGGAGGAGTAGAGGGAAGCACATGTAATCACATCCTTACAACAAGGCTTTGTAATCAAGTTATCTAGAGATGTTAAAGGTTATGCAACATGTTTGTTTTGTTTTGGAATAATTACTGTCAGTAGAGGAAGATTTTAGGTTTTTGGTTTGTTTTTTTTTTTCAAAATAAGTTGATAAGGTAGAGGGCCAGGAGGTTAATTTGAGTCCCCATTCTGTAACCTTTGTTTATGAATAGTTAAATTGCCTTCTGAAGGATTCCTTATTTTCTGTTAGATTTTTTTAAGAGTTTGCTATTTTTTGTTAGGAAACTGGAGATGGAAGCAAAGAGAAAACAAGAAGAAGAAGAGAGAAAGAAAAGGGAAGATGATGAAAAACTTATTCAGGTATGTAATGATTAGACAGTCAGACTGAATTTCTATCAAAATAGAATCTTCAAACTTATAATAACAAAAGAAGTGAAAACAAGATCTGTTAGGTAAGCTGTTAGTGGTTTATTCCAGAGATGAAAAGCAGCTTCTGAAGTGGTTATGGGAAGGCTCTTTGGATCTAGGGAAGTGAGTTCAAATCCAGGCTCTGTCACTGACAGAAATTATGACATTGCACAAGTCACAGTGAGTGACCGTGGGCCACAATTTTCTCTCTGTGTAGTGGTGGTAAATAATAGTTGTGAGCCTCAAACTAGCTAACACATGTTAAAAAGCATTTCGAACAGTGCTCAGTTCAATAAATACTAGTTGGTTGGTATTGTTATTATATCTAGGGGAAAGTCAGATGAACATTTACCTAAAACCTAATTTTATAATACACTGCTCCAATTAAACAAATTATAAAATGTTACCTTATAACTTTGTAGATATCAGTATTAATAGGTTAGGATTAAGATTCCCTCCTCACCCCCATTTTTTAAAAAGTCCATGCCTGAGAATAATTGATCATGTATTTGTGTTTCTGTTTTTCTTGGCTTTCATAATTTTTCCTGAGCACCGTGAACACTTTAAATTCCAGAAGTCTGCTTGTTTGGTGTTCGTGTTTAGGTGATACCTAGAATACTCATGCGATATTTGGGAGGCTCACAATAATACAATGGTGGAGCTGTGGTCTGTCTACCTTTTGTGGGATTTGGAAAGACTAAGTATAAGTCATGATGTAGAAGAGATTTCTCGTTAAACAGTACATATTCCTTAGTAAAAAACTTATATGGAACAGTTTAAGTAGTAACGGGAGTGATCAAGTAAGCAAGTGGAGGCGCTTTGGTGGAATGGCTTTCTGTCCTTGGCAGGCGGAAGTAGAGGAGCAGCTGGCCCGACAGCGCGAGGAGGAATCCCAGCAGCAGGCGGTCCTGGAGCAGGAGCGCCGGGACCGGGAGCTGGCCCTGAGGATCGCGCAGAGCGAAGCGGAGCTCATCAGCGACGAGGCCCAGGCTGACCTGGCGCTGCGGAGGTACTGGGCCTTTGGGTGGGCTGGAGCGCTCTCCCCGCTTTCCTTCTCTCTCTGCCTCTCGTTTCACCCCAAAGGGAATAGGAGAAAATCATATTCCTTAGATGCTGATATATTTTAAGTAAAATCATTTAAAAATTATTTTGTATCCACCTTTATACCCAAGTAAATGAAACGATTGATTTTAACAAATTGTTAAACTGTTGGGGGGGAAAAAAAACCACTGGTTCACGAGTACTTTAAGAAAACATCTCAACTTTTACTCTGAAAATGTCAGAGTATTATAAAAAAGGGCAGATATCTAATTTCTAAATACCTGCCCTTCAGTACTTGCATAGAAATCAGTGAATATATTTGAATCGAGTTTAATATATTTGAGATTGGGGTTTATTATTTTCCTAATGCAAATTAAAAAGCTATATCATTTATCTTAACACTTGGAATGAGGAGAAATTTTACAAACACACACATAACCCCATGTTTCAAAATTTCCCTTTCCAAGAAGGAAGGTTAATTGCATTGAAATATTTTGACTCCTCAGGTTTCTGAATTATCTCTAAATACTATACATTATTGGAGTGTGGAGGAATATGGAAGTTCTTACTAAAAATTGCAGGAAGGTTTTTAAATAATAGTTTCACTTAAAAAATTTAGAATGTAGAAAGATTAGTTATTTGATTATTTATTTGTAAAATCAAAGCAAAACAAGTTTGTGGGGTTTCTTTATATGTAATGTGTATGTTCTGTGCATATTTTGAGGCACATAGATATATGAAACCATAGTTTTCAAAATGTCATAGTATTGTTTGCAATAAAATATAATTAAAATACAACCACTAGAGGTTGCTCTTCCCTTGTGAAAGGAAAAAACTTGGTTCATATTGCAAGGCAGTACTTAGATTTTATTTAGCTGAAAACAAAGATGGGGAAGGAAAAGTTGTATGTTAAGTTGCCTTTATATATTTTCTAGTAAGTGATTATGTTGGGGAGCTCTGGGGCCTGAATTGTATATGAAAGTATATTATATTTAAATAAACTAAATAGGCCTAGCACAAACAGGGTATTATAATAATTGTTAAGTTCTTGGGCTTGAGTCCAGTATTGGGGCTCTTATTAAAACATTTCACTATAGTTTAGATATTTCAGCCTGTCTGTGGTTTTTGTAGCAGCAGACTCAGCTTAGCTGCTGTTCCTTTCTTTCCGCCTGTGTTAGCTTGGAACGGCTGGGAGCTTTTATGTATAACTGACCAGTGGCTTGGCCAGGCTCCTAAACAAACCAGGTTCTTACAGCTGCTATCCCTGATGTGTGTGAGGAAGTTCTACACCGGACACAGCTGTGTTTATTATGGCTGAAAGGCATTTCTAAAGGACTCATTGATGGAGTCATTTTTGGTATTCATTGCCAAGCTTTATGAGTAAGTATTTGAAATATTAAGCTATAAACCAGTGTCATTCTATATAATACAATATATATAAGATACTGGCTCGTATGTGGGCTCCTTCCTGTCCTCAGAAAGGTGCACTTTTTCCACGGGGAGTGGTCTCAGAGAAAGAGTGGACCATTTAGGACCTTTAACATAAGTGACAAGTTAACCTGTGATTTAAGTTAAGCAGAATTAACTAGGTAATGGTACCTTACTAAGCAATTAGGTGATATTCAAGCAGTTGTAACTTGAAAGGCAGAAGAGTTTGTTTTTGTCCTCTTGTGGGACAACCTAAGGATACTGTCCCCTCTCTGTAATGCTCATTTAAGTCCTTTTTGTCAGCTCCAGCTTCCAGGAAGCTTTCACTGTCCCCCGGGTCCTGTGAGCTCCTTCCCTCCTGAACCTCCTGGTGATTTTATAGTCTGTACTATCAGGAGTAGCACATTATGTTATGGATGGTGTTCTATACAGATTTTCCATGTTTGGTAATTTTTATCTTACTCCATGAGCTATAACTAAGTGTTTTTAAATGCTTATTTTATCTTTGTTAGTACTGAATTCTTTCTAACAAATTTGTGAGTAAGAACTCTTTAACCCTGTTCGTCGTATATAGCATGAAAATGTTGTTCTTGGGTTCTATGATGTATTAAAAATACATATAGATGGATTCTGCTGCAATAAACCATTTCAAGTTACTTTTCCAGCTTGGAATCCTGTCCAGTAAAGTCTAAGTGAGAATTGTTTTCCATATATGTAATACGTTTTAAAATATGATCTCAATCAGTTACACATGTGATTCTTGATGCAAAGTGATGATTTCACATTATACGCATGCCTTGGAGATATTGCGAGTTCTGTTCTAGATCACTGCATAATCATTTTGCTGGTGGAGGGTCTTGCCTTCAATTTGTAAAAACATTTGTGAGGCGCAGTAAAGCACAAAGCACAATAAAACGAGGTATGCCTGTACCTAAAATTATAAAATAATATTCAGATTCTATTAAAAACAAACAAGCAATTCTCACAATGTACAAATTTTCTAATCTAGATGTAATATATTTGCACTTTTATTTTCATTGAATGCCTTTTATTATCTTCTAATCATTTTTAATGAAGATTTAAAAACATTAAAATTCTGAGTGATCTCACACATAGATTAAATAAAGATAATGGAATTTTTAAAATCACCGAGTAAAGTCACTGAAACATAAATTTGGCACAATCCAGATTTTCACAATTTAGAAATGGCTATGATATTAACTAAAATGTATTCTTTTTACAGAGTTGATGGAGCAAGACCCAAAATGACACCGTATGTTGTTTCCCTATTTAAAACTTGATTTAATCATATAACCTTTTTTGTTACTAGGTTGTGGATACATTTTGGGTGAAATAGTTTCCTCATTAAAGTAAATTTTAGTAAACAGAATCCCATTCTCTTTTTTTTTTGCCCAGCAAAAATGTTTAATGCTCTTGTTTGGTGCTTAATGATAGTAATTTGTGATTTGGTTTCCTTCTTTGTTTTCTAACTTTGTTTAAACTTTAAAACCCATTTTGTTTTATTTTTTAATGTTTTTTAGTTATTCCCTACTTATGTCTTTATAGAAGCAGGTGTGGAGATATAAACAAGAATAAATAAAGTATTTGAGTCATGGCAGATAGCTCAGTTTTCAGTATATATAATAGTTTATTCTATTAATGTCTACAATAACTCATAATCTGAAGTTATATATACAGTGCTAATTTTGGTGATATATATATATATATATATATATATATAAAATATATTTTTGCCTGTCTTTTATATCTGTGCTAAATATATAAAATTTTGGAATATATATAAAATCTGAATTTTAACAGCTTTTAGAACCCCAGTTGTAATGTTTATAGTGATGGTTCTCAATTCTGTCAGACTCCATACCAATCGCAACTGTTTTATGAATGATGTGATCTACATAAAGAATTCTGTCCAAACAATACATAAAAAAGAAATAAAAGCACAACAATTTATAATAAAACAATTATTTTAATATGAAAGTGCTTGGTCACAACCACGGGAAAATATAATCAAGCACTCAGATGTTTGTATTTATACTTAGAATCACCACGAATGCAGTACTTACAAATGCAAATTTATATAAGAATTTTATCAGTCAAGTAAATGCCATGAAAGTGTGAACAATCCTTTGTAAAGTTCTGAACAGAGTTAATTACAATCCCCTCTCATTATACAATAGTTGCATTCCTAGGAAAATTCCGTGAATATTAAAACCATGCAAAAAAAGAGGTTGTTTTACATGTAAACTTTGTTTACATGTAAAAGTATATGTGTATGTGCATTACACCTCAGTATGTCAGGAGGACATGTTAGAGTCACATGGGCATGGGCAGCTCTTCCTTGTGCAGGACATTGGGCATTCCTGACCCATCACCTCATCAGATGCCAGGAGTGCATTCTCACAACGCTATAATCCACGGTGCACCAAACATCATGAAAATGTCACTGATTTAGTGCTATCGCCCTCTATCAGAACAGCTTCTTAACAGTTATCATTTGAGCTTGAATTAAGCCCTGCCCTGCAGCTGATGTCTAAAGTCAAATTGTGAGCATTCGCATATAGTTTGGGAAAATCAGGAGAAAAGCACCTGGCTGCAGGAACCATTTCTATCCTGTATAGTTTGTGTAGCACCTAGAGCAGTAACATAGGGTTAGGTGAGATATTAAATCTCAGTGGAGATTGCCATCTAGTGATGCGTTGGTGCATACAGAGAAATCACTATATGGTCAATAGACCAAGCAGTAGAGATCTTTGAAATGCCATGAATTTCCTTGAAACCTGCTGTGGAAAAAGAAATGGGAAAAGCTTTGGGAGAAAGAGATGGTAAAAAACAGATGCTCTTGGATACTGAGATAGCAACCTTGAGGTAGGGTGATAATCGAATGAAAAATAGTTTTTAAAATCATGCTGAATTTCAAAGTTAGAAAATTCTGACTAGCCTACTGAGAGATTGATAAATATATTGCTAAGAGGTAATTTCTTTAGATGAAATTTGCGTCTTTTTCTTTGTTTTTGTTATCCTTGGTCATCAGTTTTGAAAGGTTACTTTTTCTCTGATTGTGCTTGCTTGGCCAGACCTCTGTCAGTACCTGATCGTAGCCAGTGTTCATTACAAGGAAGGAGAAACACAGGAGCCCTTCACTTCCTTCCAATCAGGGCATCCAGGCATCTTGGCAGGCATCCAGGAAGCTGTGCCTGGAAGCAAACATACCGTATTTGCCGGCGTATAAGACGACTCGGCGTATAAGACGACCCCCTAACATTTCCACTCAAAATACAGAGTTTGTTATATGGTCGGCTGTGTGTGATTTTGCGAGTGTGGTAAAATCGCATAACAGCAAAATCGCATAACAGCCGAGCATACACCCAGCAGCGCTGCTGATGCCTGAACGGTATGTGGAATGAAGTGGGCGGGCATCGGGAGGCCACTGTGGCACGGGGCAAGCACTATGGGCAGTCTATCTGAAGTGTACCTGGCGTATAAGACGACCCCCCACTTGGAGGCATATTTTTCAGGGCCAAAAAATCGTCTTATACGCCGGCAAATATGGTACCCGTTTTCTTCTTTATGATTTTTACTGATCTGTAAGATTTTGAGGTTTACCAGAGTCTGATGAATAGAATGAGTAAAACAATGATTTATTGTGAAGGAAGACAGCAAAGGACAGGAAAACCAAACAATGAAGTTAGCAGAGTATTGGTGAACATGATTAAACATCCATCCCATTTCACAGAATTAAACAAATATTGAGACAAGTCACACTCTTCTGGGTAATAAAAGAAAGTTTTTTGCCTTTGGGAAATGTGTGTCCTTGAAAGGTCAAAACATTTTTGACCTTTAATTTAACAAGTACTTGATACATTTGAATTCTTTTGTTTTTCAAAGCATGTTTTGTTGTAGAATTTTAGAACTTTGAAGACATCAGACGCTATTTAAACTCGGGCACTGTAAAATAGGTCGGCTTGGTTTAATGCCGTTAAGTCTTGTCTAATTAATATTTACTAAGCAACCCCAGTGCAAAAACCCTTGTGTAGAATCAATATCCTGCCAAGTTTCCTGTATGCATTTAGAACATGCTGATGATAGTCTATACATTAAAAAAAAAGAGAGAGAGAAGCGTGGCTCTCATGTGATTTTTATATGAAAGTTCCTACTGCAAAAATGGAATTCAAATAACTTTAACTAGATTTAAACAAAATTTTGCTGTATTTTATGACTATAAATGTTGAGAAGTATATTATAGACTTTTATGAAGTAAAATAATGAGTGGTTAATAAAACAACAATCTCATTGAAAATATAAATTTTTAATTATCCTTTTAGATATTTTAAGTAATTTATGTAGTTGTCTTTTATATAACTATGTTGTATTATTATTTTCCTTATAGGGAACAGATGGCAAAAGAAATGTCAGAATTCTTGAGTAGGTTAGTGCAGTGTAATTTGGGGAAATAAGTGTCACCTCAAAATCATATTTTTAAATTATTCTTCATTATTTGGACCAGAACCTGCTCTAGGAATAGCCGACTCTTTCTATGTAAATTTTCTGTACAAGAAATGTCATTTTACCCTCACATGGAAAAAGGTAAAAACCAGTGTTCCTCTGAATCAGTGTATGTCAATGGGGATACCTTTGGCGTTTTGGATGGGTAGTCCCCACCAACTCATACTGACAAAATGAGTATTTTGAAACTTTCTCTGGAGATGGTGCTGCCCTCTGGCTGGGAACCACTGTGCCTAGTTGAAGCGGGGCAAGTAGAGGAAGAGTTTGGCTCCTGAGGAGCTCTACACCATAGCGCATGGTTCAAATACCACTGATGTCAAAATTGAGCCATCAGAGGGTATAACTTCCCAGCAGGATCTGGTCCATTACCTTTATAAGTGGATATGAATCAATCACATTTTAACTGTCAGTTTTGAAATTAGAATTAATTGAAAGTGTAAAGTTAATATGTTTTTAAAAAATCAAAGGTCAATTTTGCTACTACCATACTGGATCATTTACGTAATCACGTAATCACGTCTTTATAACAATCTAATCAGTAAATTTACACCTTTATTTTACTATTTTAATAACTCCAGAGATTGGAAGGGGAAGCACTTAAATACATTTCATTTATGTACTTCTTAGGATGCTGATATATTTTTTAGCAGGTGTATATTTGTTTGAGGTAATATGAATGAAAAGTTAGTAATATAAAAACCACATTTTAAGCAGTAACAATTTGAACTCAATGCTGTTATTTTTTAAAGTATCAAAACACACCTCATGTATATTGACACATCATATGTTTTCTGACAGCTATAAAACTGTGTACTATGTAAATTCACATTCTCTTTCAAAAGAAAACAACAACGAAAAACCCATAATAATTTTCAGCTGCTCTCCTAGAACAGAATCTTAGAAGAGCTAGGAAGAAAAGAGAATTTTTTGTTAATTGAATGGTGGTTTAGGGATGTAGAAAAGAAAAAAAGAATATGTATTTGAATAAATGTTAAAGCATAATTTATTGTTAAGGGTAGTAGAGAAACCTTGCTGACACACAGCTGGCTCTTTTTGAGCAAAGCAATTAAAAGAGAAAGCTATAATATAGGGAAAATTGCCAGTCACACAGCTTATGAAAAGTATAGATTCTGCTATAAACCTAAAACAGATTTTAAACACAAAAATGCAGGAAGGACTAAATGGCCACACGTTTTCTTTAACCAGGCGCATATATATATATATATGTCTAACAGTTTAAAAGTGTGTATGCTGAATATGTTATTTTTTATTCTTTAAAATGAAAGTATAAATTTGTCTTTTAAAGAGGAAGAATTACCTAATTTATTTTGTTGTTAAGACTAATATGTCAGGAAGGAAGGATACATATTTTCAATAGCATCATCTCATTAAATGTTTATGTCTTGACTGTCAAGATTGCTCTTATCTTTCAAAATGTAAAATATGAGAAAACAGTAGCTCATTTTCGAATATTGTACCTTGATCGTCCCTCTTGAAGGGGAAATATTGTCCGAGCAGTGGATGATAAAGGCGAAATTCCTTTTGTGATACCTGAGAAGCAGTATTTTAGTTCTTTAATATTTAGTTCTTTTAATTTTTGTACCGTCTTCTTTTCATGTCTTAAAATATGATGTGTTTAAATTCCTTTGTTACATGGAGCTTAAAAGTCCACTTGCAGCTTATTCCGAGTGTCTGCCTTCCGGCTAGTATAATCTTCTGCTGAAAAATAATGTTCGTTATTACAGAAAAGAAATTGTTGCCATTTTTTCTGAATAATTATTTCAAATTATGTATATAGAAACAAGTCTTAATCCCTGAGTAGCACTGCCATGAGAGCTGAATTTATCCCATCTTATTTTAAAATACATTATTCTTTTTATCTTTTATATATATTTTTAATATTTTAAAATTTATCTTCTCTTTCCCCACTCAGATGTTCCTACTACACAGGGCAAAATATAACACTTGTGCCCTTTGAAATTTCTGTTATCTGCCTCATGATTTAAAACCACTTCCTTTAATTTAGTAGCTGTCATAGTGTCACTAAATATGAGGGTGTGGTTTTATCTGCTTGTAGAACTTTTCTAAGTTTTCTTTAACAGCGAAGCAAAAAAGTCTAGAATCAGGAGTTTCCAGAACCTAACAGCTCTGTGAGCCTCCCTTTAATGACTAATGCAGTGGGTTGCAGTTTAGCCACTTACCTGGGGACCCTATAAACACCAGATGCCCAGGGAGATTCTGCGCCAGTAGCTATGGCTGGAGCTTGGTCATCTGTAGCTTCCAATAGTCTGTAGGTGATTGTACTGTACGACCTCAATGGCCCATAAACCCTTAATGTGCTACTGATGATGTTTCGTGTATGTTGAGGATTTCTTTTCTGATTTTGAGGAATATATATAAGAGCATTTTTTTTAACTTTAGATGTTCATATATCCATCAGAACATTGAAACTGAAAGCTGGGGAAAATCCATGATACTAGAATTTTGGAATCAGGTCTGATTGAAAACCTAATAGGCTATTAAACGGCATATTGGAAAATTTTAATTTACCTGGACATCCTATAGCACACCATTCTTAATCTCATCTGTCAAAGATACAAAAATTGTTGTGTTTTTCTAGTAGTTATTTCCAGCTCTTAAACTTACGCTCACTTTCTTGCCTGTTTAGTCAGTGTTTCATTCATTTTTCTAGTTTAAATGTTCAAAAATATGTAATAATTACAGAGGTCCTGCTGTACAAGCCACCAAGGCAGCTGCTGGTACCAAGAAACATGATCTTAGTAAATGGAAATATGCAGAACTACGTGATACCATCAATACCTCTTGTGGTAAGTGTATAGTGAGGATGAAAAATGGTAAGGCTCCGTACCTGACAGGTAATAAATACTCAGATAGGGGTGGGATTTTTAAAACTTTGCTATAAATCAGTATAAACCATTCTGTTTGTTATGGTTACCTTGAAATGAAGACCTAATTTATACACAGCTAAAAGAAAGACATACTTACTGAATTAAATTCTTTTTGCCTATATCTTGCCCTAGGTCACAGAGGAAAAGCATAGAGAAATTATAGTTTGGGCTGTATTAATGACTGGCCCTTCTAATGTTATTTATAATAAATACTTATATATCAAAATCTTTTGGTCTTGAATGCAAAGTAAAAATGGCAGTGCAGTCCTTTCATTTTAATGCGATGTTTCTTCCCACAGAAATGTACAATACTATATCCAGAGGGTCCCACTCATAGTTATGGTCTTGGTTAAGTCACAGTGTTTGAGTTCAGGACACTATGACTAGGAACTAAAGAACTTCTTACTATGTTCTTTCCCACCTCACTGAGTTTATCTGTGTAATGACACACATAAAAATGTGTTGCATGTAAATCTAGTTTGCATTTGAAAACAGTGACTTTTTATTCTTTTGTCATGGCCTGTGACCTTGGACAAGTGACAACCTCTGTGATTTAAGTTTTAGACCCATTTAGTCCAGGGTTCTTGTGTGGAGCAAAAAAGATAATAATAATGCATAAGAAAATGCTCTGTAAATATAAAACATAATATTACCATAAAATGCACATCTCTATCAATAATTAGCTTTCTTTTGATTTTGTACTATTATAATAATTGAAAAATAAAAACTTTATATAATATATACTATAAATATGTATATGCTAATGCCACAGAATAATTATGTTAGACAACTAAATTAGGATGTTCCCCTTTATTTATTTACTTAGTTTGGCTCTTTCTATATAATCAATAGATATTGAGCTCCTGGCAGCTTGCAGAGAAGAATTTCATAGGCGACTAAAAGTGTATCATGCTTGGAAATCCAAGAACAAGAAGAGAAATACTGAAACAGAGCAACGTGCTCCAAAGTCTGTCACTGATTATGGTAAAAACAAATCTGTACTTTTGACTGTTCTAAAGTATGTGTGTATATATATATTTTTGACTGAGATATCCAAAAACTGAATTTCATTACTTTGTTATACAAAAAGCAGAGCTGTATACTTGGAATTGGAAAATAGAGCAGGGTAGACATAATCCAGTGAAAGCATGCACTAGCTTTAACATTAATTAAGAATACCCGTGATATATGAGTTGTTATTTCAGTCTTAAAAAGTAGTAATTGCAATTTCATTTGTTCAGTTTGCTACCTTTAAACTGGCACAATTTATTAGCTTAATTCTGGTTAATGTCAAGGTGACAGCATATTTAATATCTTTTTTTAGAAGGGTATAGTTCCAGCACTTGATAGTACGAGTATAGTTTAGCAATTCATGACCCACACTGACTTAGAAAATGAGCTCTCAGCTATATTTTGCCTTCCCCACTTACCTCGCAAATCAGTGTTTGATTCAAGTCATTTAAATGGTAGAATTTCAGTGTTTCTAAGTTGTTGCAAGGAATAGATTGAGGGAGGGAAATATTAAAAGAAGAGATGTTAGTGCTGGTGATTGTTCAAGGGGTGTCATCAGTCAGACTGTCGCACTGGAAGAGTAGAGAGAGATCAGCTGGAACTACGAAATGGCAAGTGGAAGGCCCTCTCAACACTGATCTTCTTGTGACCCCTACTCTGTCCTCCAGTTAAAAAATTTGTCTCTGGGAATTGAGGATGACAGGATGATTCTATTACCTGTTCACTGTTTGTACCAAGTTTCCAAGCACAGTTACTTTTATAAAAATGGCAGTGGGCTATGCCTTTTAGCTTTAATGTTCTAATCGTGACCATTAGCTGATTGATACATCTGAATGATTGTACTTCTTAAAAAGAAATTAATGTTGCATATACATTTGGAATGAGTATGCAAATATTTCTTGTATTTTTAAACCAGAATACCTTGCTCATTCAACTTTGCCTCAAAAGGAGCAAATGATACATGGCTTACCTTGCTGGTTCGTATACTGTTTCCATTCCTAATGTGTATGTATGTATATATGTATACATACATATATACATACATACATACATATATGTACACTATTTGGAAGAGCAAAATAATAGAATAAGAAAATATCCCAAGTCCCATTCAGGTATATGAACAAATTTAGGAATTTTATAACTTTAACAATTTTATGTGAGTACACTCCACATATACTGGGGGTGCCAAAAAATATATACATACACATGGCTTGTATTCATCTTTTGTTATTGGTATATATTATTATAATTTTAATATAGTTTTTTCCTTTCTTAAAATGTGTATACGTCTTTTTGGCACCCTCTGTATATAGCCTTCAGAGAATTTGGTTATGGGCCATTTTGGGGTGAAGATGTAATTTCTGCTATGAAATGTACATTCTTATTTTTCTCTAGTTTTTTTTCTCATGTCAAATTCATTCTGACACAGGAGTACAGGTAAAAGGAAAAGGTGAAGAGCACCAAGATGCTTAACAGCTCAGTTGAGAAAATTCTGTACTAAGGTAGTTTCTTAATGGAGCAGATAATCAGCCTTTAAAAAGAACTGCTCTGTAGTTTAATATCTGGAAGGATTAGAATTCATTAATTTGAGAAAATAATGACAAGTTATGATTAGCACAAATATAACAATATGATTTTTAAGAGGAATACATTGACAAATCATGGGAAATGCTTGTAATTAGGAGTCGGGGTCCCCAAACGCCCTTCCCGTGTGCTGTACTAGGTGAGCACGCTCGCCTCACATTTACTACAGAGAGAGATTTTCAGAAGTAATGTTGGTGGCAATGGAAAATTACCCAGTAAAGATACATAATATTTAGTTGTTTAAAACAGCGACTTTGGAGAGTAGTTTATTTCATAGTTCCTGAAATAAAAATGGTGTGTGTTTAAGATTTAGACCATTTCAAGACATTAAAACAAACTGGGTATATGTAAACATGGCAATGCTTTTTCTCTATGCATATCAGTTTTTGATGAATTTGGAATTTATCTTCTTTTTCTGCAAAAACTCTAGTAATGTTTTAAAGGTACTGTAATGTCCATTATTAAGTCATTGTGTTGGATTTTTGTTTGGATGTTACTGTGTCCCAAAATTGCAAATGAAATAACAATTTTTAAATGTTGTCACTCTTTATGTGGCTAACAAATAGAATTTCCTAAAACATAATCAAAATACTTTTTTTTTAAAATAAGAAAGCATCCAGTTATAGGTAATTCTGAGAGTATTTGGCTATGGATATGATATTTACTTGTTAGTTACCACCTCAATTGATGGGAAGGCTTTATAAATGAGAAGAAAGCTCACTTAACAGTTTTGGCATTTTTATGTTTTCTTCAACATACAATATTTGTTCACAGATTTTGCACCATTTTTGAACAATTCACGTAAGTCAATGGGTGGTGGTAACTCATGAGCTAACTGGAAGATGGGTCAAAAATACTTTATAAAGTACTAACTTCTATTAAACATTGTTTTGCTACAATTTTAATGGAATTATAGTACATTAATGTTAGTTTATCTGTTCTAGACACTTAATTTGAAATGTTTTCATTCGAATAACTCCAAAATACATATGCAGAATAAAATTTAATTGTTGTTTTATTAAATTACTTAAATAACTAGCATTTTAAACTGTGAATATACACAGTTCTTATTGTAGCAAAACTCTGTCTTAATAAGCAACTGAGCTTTTAGAATAAAGACTAACTTCAGGTGCTGGTTTCAGACACTGTCATGGTTTAAGCATTTCTGTTCAAAGAGATTTGAGTTTTGTATGATAATAGAAATACAGATTTAATAGGATGCCATCTAATAGGAAGTGGAGATTATTCTGTTACTTTTATAGCTTCCCATAATGCTTTTTTTTTTTTTTTTGGGGTAACAAAAACTTTGAGTCTTCTTAATGTACTGTAAATTTCTTCTACAGTCAGTTAAGCAACAGTTATTTGGACATACAGCAGGTCCTCAAATAACTTCGATTCATTCGTCATCATTTCATTACAACATTGATGAAATACCATAGGAACTTAATTCTTGTTGATATCAATTAACTTGTGGTAAAATTGGTTTCATTATACATATGTTATTTCGCTTGAAGTCGCTGAACCTATTGACAATATTACGTGAGGACTTAGTGTAATGCCTTATTTATTTGCCAACTGGTTGGACCTGATTTTTTAAAAGTGCTTCTAGTAATTTATAGGGCTACATTTGAAAATTATTTCCAACTTTTGAAGATAACATGAGTGAATGTGAAAGAAACAGTTGTTTGGAAGATTAGTTATAAGCTTTTAAAGTCTGTATCTTTGTACTTTTCCAGATGGATATTTGTTTCAGGCTTCCTTGATACAATTTCAGTTCTCACATTAGTAGGAAAAGCTATCAAAGAGATTATGTTGGGTTTTTAAGTTTTACACAATATATTAAGTTACAAGAAACTGTAGCTTTTAAAGAAACAAGTAGGTTAATCTAATGGTTAGTTGTCAGTATAGTAGTAAGCTTCCTATCAACTGGACATTGAATTCTAATTCACTGCTTAAGATGGAAGGAAGGGTTTTTATTTTTTTATCCTTTTAAAATGACTTAGTTTTGAGTTTGGGGTGTATTTTGTGCAAAGTAGGTCATTTTTAGAGCTTAAAATGGAAACATTGAGCTGTAAGTAGTTTTGGGGGAACAGGAACAAGAGGATACATAAGCTCATCTGTGTTAACATGCTAAGGGCGATGCCGCTTTTTACAGTCACTAACAGAACGGGGCCTCCTTTTCATTCCTTCGTAGGTGTGGCACAGGTTTTCTAACTGCTTTTTGCTTTCTCTGCTTTGCACAGAAATAAATTCAGCCACTCTAAAGCTTTTGCTATTGGTGTAAAAAGTAGAATAAGAGTATTTTCATCCTTTCAGTACTTGGAAATTCTTACAAAAGCCATGTGGCTGTTCTTGACTTACACATATTATATAATTTTTCACTGACATACTTAGCTTTTCAGTCAGATTCTTAGTTGCGCTGCAGTAAATGGTTAGTCCATTTTGAATGTTGTGAGTATAAAGTGTATTAAACAGATTTACCAAAGTTATGCTGCTGAAGATGTAAAGTCATTGCCCCAGAGAAATGTTTATATTGGCAGATAAAATAAAAACCTGTTTAGTAGTTAAAATTGAACAAGGGAAAAGAGATTAATATGAAGTCAATGCCCAGCACTATCAGAAAAGCAAGGATGTTTTTTCCTATTGCAAAAAGAACCAACACTTTTGACGTATTGAAGTTGATTTTATTCCAAGAGAAATCTGATTTCAGAGTAAGTAAATATCTCTGAGGAGAAGTTTATGCTTACTTTTACAGTTTTTGTAGTCATTGTGTCATGAAGTTATTTAAGTATTATTAGTAAAATATTTGTATTAGCTTGGCTATTTTAAATCACAAAATTGGCAAAAGAGGAAACTTTTATGTCTTGTTCTTTTTTGAGGAAATTGTGATTAAATGCACAAATATCTATAATCCTTCAGATTTGTGAAATGACTGTTTTATCATAAACAGTCCCGTAAAGTTATTCTTCAGCCTTCATTAAAACTCTTTGGGGGGGAAATATAAATCTAGTAAATAATACTAGTTTGCTTTTCTGCCATGTGAGTTTATTTTAGGTTATGGATACAGTCATTTGTGGAAATCTGGTAGGGGTTGGTTGTTGTTATTGTGGTGGCTGGAGAGAGAGTGTGTGTGTGTGTGTGCATGTGTATGTTTGCAATGAAAAGGAACATCTTTAGGGAAAGAAAATTCTAAGAAATCACACTGACTTGTAGTCATCTATGGGCAATTAACACTTACATTTTGTTTAAAATTTACCATTAGGAATCCCTCTTCTTCCATTTCAAAAAAATGTGTGGTGTATTTTAGGATTAAAGACTGTTTTTGTTGTCCCCTGGGCTGCTGGTGTAACTCTCCTTGTTCTGCGGAACAGCTCAGCAGAATCCAGCTGCTCAGCTTCCTGCCCGGCAGCAGGAGATCGAAATGAACCGACAGCAGCGCTTCTTCCGCATCCCGTTCATCCGCCCTGCTGACCAGTACAAAGACCCTCAGAATAAGAAAAAAGGCTGGTGGTACGCTCATTTCGATGGACCGTGGATTGCCCGGCAAATGGAACTCCATCCTGACAAGCCACCCATCCTTCTTGTGGCTGGTGTGTATGATGCACATGAAAAAATTTTATAAATCAAAAAATGATGATAAACTCTGAATGAAACAGTCTAACATGTAATGTAAGAATTCATTAAATTTCAGGGTTGAGGGATGGAGTTTTGCAGTTCAATCACATTTGCAGTTAATTGAGGATTAACTTATTTACAGTGTGCAATCGCTTGGATTAATTATGTCCTATAGAGCACATAGAAATATGTCTGTGTCCTAAGAACCTTTTCATTGGTGTTTAATCAGTTGATATGTAGAAGGTTTAAGGAGATGTAGCATTTTTATTAACTCCAATAATGTGTTTGACCAGCTCTAGTGTTAATACATTTTGAAAGGGTCCTTGGTGGAGAACAAATTTAAGTGGCCTCTGGTGAATCTATTTAGCACATTTCAACCTTAGAAGAAGAATATAAAGCTCTAAAAGTTCTCAAAATCTACGAGAATTGATAGATATTTCAGGATTAAAGTTTATAATAAATGGATCTGAAAGAGATCTCTGATGTCTTATCTATGCAGGTAAGGATGACATGGAGATGTGTGAGCTGAATCTTGAAGAGACAGGCCTGACCCGAAAGCGTGGTGCTGAGATTTTGCCAAGACAGTTCGAAGAAATTTGGGAACGCTGTGGAGGCATCCAGTACCTTCAGAATGCAATTCAGAGCAGACAGGCTAGGCCCACCTATGCGACGGCCATGCTGCAGAATCTGTTAAAGTAGATGTTGCAAGCTAACCTTGCAGCTGGGAGCCCTTGCTGTGGTACTAGGTAGGGTGTGTGCCCCAGAGATATAACCATTCCACGGTCATGTTAGAATTACTTATACCAAGTGAACAGATTTTATTAATCATGGCTTTTTGTTAAGTTAAGGTTAATTACGGTAGTGATTTGGGGACCTAAACATTATTTTCCTGTATCCAGCTGTAGCTATTAAACCTCTTACTATTCTAATACTTGTTACACTTGGACAGATTCTGACATGTCTCATTCTTTGCCAACAGACTACCTTAAGTTCATCATCATTGTTCTCTAGGAAAAGAAATTTTTTTTAAAAATTCAAAATACTTGATTTTTAAGGATGACTCAGTACAATATAACTGGAATAATGAAACCTTTCCTAAATTTTCTTACAAAAACTAAGACACTTAAAATGATCAAGGCATTGATATTTTGATATGAAAAGCTATATACATTCTTTACTCACTTTTGCAGGAATTCATGGAAATTTCCAGTAAAGGTGGAAATTTTTATTCCCCTCTACCTTTACAGTGTGTCTTAGTTTGAGTACAGCAATTCACCTGATGTCCTAGCATTCTAGAAAGAGCCTTAACATAAGTGATGTACTTTGTGATAAAGAAGTACTCATAGCATCCTGCATAGATTTGTCTTTCTTCTCTATCACACTGTGTTATAAGAATATTTTTCTTATATTCCGTGGACAAATAAAGGAAATTCAGATCATTTAAATGCTTAAAAATCTTGAGATAACTTTTGTTTCATTTAGAAAAGAAAATAGGTTTTAGGTGGCACTGTGGCTTAACTGGACTGAATTCAGATATTGTTTCATCTTCATCTCAATTGCGTTGTTTGTGTCAAAATCTTGTCCAAGTTGTTTCACGTGATTTAAGCTAGTGTTCTGCTTCAAAACATCCTTGTTTTAAAAAAATTCCTAGTGTCTTTTTTGGCCTTTAAGATTTTGGTAATTGTAGAGCTGTTTTATAAGCTTTGTAATTCAAAAACCCTTGTACTTAGTAATTGCTTGTTTCATGTAACTGATAATTTAAAAGAAAATTTTCCTTGTGTGCTGTTAGTTTTGATCAAATGTCAGCAGTTTCTAGCCTATATTTATGACTTTCATATTAGGAATTTGGAGACAAAAATACATCGAGGAGTTAAGTTGACATAATCCTAAGGAGTCTTGTTTGTATTTTAGAATAAAATTAGAAAATAAAATTATTCTCTGTACTCTTTTTTTTCCCCTGATTTTTAAAGTCACTAACCTTTGAAATGAATTTTCAGTGTTTTTTTTTCCTAGAAAGAGTACCTCAGTTAGGAAAATATTTCCCAGCTGGTTACATGAGTGCTTGTGAGCCACAGACACTGTTTGCAGAATTGCTTCTCTCATATGTGTCTTAGTACAGAAATATTTATTTATTATGATGCTGTGCAAATGATTGTCTTCTGTTAAAGAAATTAAACGGTCCTATCTGTGCTACTGAGAATGTGAAAATGATTGTCTTTTGAAGGCTGTATTACTCCATAGACTCACCCACCCTTGGGTCATTTGATCATTTGGTCCTTATGATTGGTGACAGAAGGTCTGGTTACTGAAAATAAATAACCTATTCTCTCTCTTCTCATCACTCGCCTTTAATTGTTTTTATTTGCATAGGAGAGTGAATGATAAGCTTTGTTTCTTAACTAGTAACAAGTAAAATTCTTGAAGAAAATTTAGTAACCAAGTAGTTCCTTTAGTACTGTTTTCATAAGCAGTTTTATGTATCTCTTAGATACATGCAGCCACTAGATGGAAAACTGATCTAACAGCTTAAAATTATTGTAATGAGAAAACTTAACATTTTGAAGAATTTGTAAGAACTGTATCACAGCAAAGCACTGTTATGAGCCTTTAGTTTTTTACTTTAATAGCTAGTAAAATTATAGTCTTAAGCCATTTTGTTGCTAATTGTGTCACACAGCTGTCCTAGAACTTACCTGTTTCAAGTAGTCTCCTGAGTTCACTTTGTCTACCAGGAGAACTGCCCTAATTCAGATAGACTCACAGTAACCTACATACAATAGACGCACATACACACAGGAGCCCCTTTGCTGGAGACATTTAGGACCCAACAGCCTATAAGGGAAAAAGCAGAAATGCTGTTCTAAAAGATGTTGCTGTAACTGTTTTGCAGTGTTCACAATCAAACCCCTAAGTGCTAGGTGAAAACAATAGGAATCAAAAGTAAATTCATATTTTAATCAGTTGTTTGAATGGAGATTTAAAATTAGAAGTTTAAACCAGCATACTGTATATTAAGAACTAATCTTCTTTTAATGCTTGTCTCACTTAATACCAGTTCCTTCCTTAGTGGTTACTTTGCAAAGGTAGACATACATAAAATATTAAAAATGAAAACAATATTTTCACATTCACTTATAATGTAATCCCTAATCCACCAACACATTTGAGATGTGTATTATGAGCTCTGGGTACTCACTGAGAGAAAAAAGTTTCTCTAATAACGTATATGTCAAGTGAACAATGAATTTTGGTTGTAAAGTTGAGTAGGTGGCACCTTCTCAAAGAATTATATGAGGAAGAAGTAATGCACATAGGAGCACAAGCCCACACAAAAGACCTTTAATTGTAACTGGAATTCTGCTTCCTATAATGACTTCTTATATGTCATTCTTTCCAGTAACATAGTGAACCCTTTCATTTTGCAAGCAACCAAGAAGAGCTCATCTTAAGTGGAAAAGAGGTGGTATTTGCAGAAGCTTAGATAGAGAATAGAAACTCACAGGCAAGAATAATAATGAGGATTTATTGTTTGGAGAGCTTCATTAATTGGATTTTTAAAAAAGATACTTTACATTCACAGGTTATTTCTGTGGTTCTCAGGGGGTCCAAATCTGTAGATCTTTGTTTTGTTTTGTTTTGTTTTGTTTTGTTTTGTTTTGTTTTTAGCTGAGCCATCCTGCTACCTGTTGGCAGCTCAGCTGCTGCTCAGCTCGGGCTGGTGCTCAGAGCTCAAACTCTTGAGCGAGCTCTTAACTAACTGAGCCACTAGGCCAGCCCAGATCTTTGGTTTCTTTATCTGAAGTACCATAAGAGTACTTGGATCAGTAGGATAAATATTTATTGAATGAATCAGTCAATTAATACAATGTTAGTTGTAGACCTACCTCCTTTTACAGAAGAGGTGACAGAGATCCAGAGAGGCAAGTAATTTAGTTCTAGACCATGAAAAAGGTATAAATGCCTTTGCTTCAATCATGTGGAGCGAAAGAATCAAAACAAGCAAACTTTTTTTTGAATAGTCCCCTGAGGATTTCCAAAGGGTTGCCCCTCTGTCATGCCACGTCTTCCGAAGCTGTGGCAGGTTTTCTCTGTCATTACCAGCAATAAGAAGTTGTAAGTTTTTATTTCTCACAGAATAAAAATTAAAGGGAAAAGAGGGCAGAGGCTATCTAAAAATAAGGATAAAGACAAGCTGGGGGTAACAGTTACAACAATAAGGAAAGAGAAGAGCAATGGTGGAAGAGAAAGAAAAGGGGTGCCCCTGAAGACTTCACCCCCAGGTTGAAAACCACTGAGACATTTTAGGCGACAAAGAACTCCTAGATCTTTGCTAAATTTTAGAATGAATTGTGTATAAGAGCAGGACGTACGGTCATTAAAATGTGGATCAAAAGAGACCTGGTGTATAAATTCTTAGCATATGGAAATGGCAGTGCCCCCTGGAGACAGCCAGCGGTGAGCAGACATTGTGTGCATATGCGCCATGGAGGGGTCAGGTGGGGATACTCAAAGGTAGAGCTGAACTGTGCCACGACCAGGTCTTTGGCTATAATTAAGTTCAAATAAATGTATTCTTCTTTCCCCATCACTGACTTAATATGTGAAGGAAGTTAGGTGGTTATACTTTTCAAGATATAATTGGGGGAAAAATGCACATCAAAAATAGAATCTTTAATCCTAATTTGTACCTATGCAGAATCTCACCTTCAAACCTCAAATAGGTATATTTAATTGGCCATTTTCACTTTTGAAAAATGCATCTAACTGCAAGTGTTACTTAATTTTTCCTCATTACCTTAAAAATGTATTCCTGATACTTTCCTAAAATACTGATGTATTTACTGGAAATAAAAATAAATGCTTTCTGTGTAGAACTTCTCTTGTGTTTTGTGCTTTTAATACAGTTACAGGGTGTGATAAAGTTTAAAAAGTCATTGTAAATGTTGCACTTGTTGCCCCAAGTCCACGCTGGAATAAGCTGGAGAAGTCTGACATCCCGAAGCTTCCTCCAGTCACCAGAGCTGGAAACCCTGTGCTAGGGGCCGTAGAAGAGGCAAGGAACTCAGGTAATTGAAACATCCTCGAGCTTTGGCCCAAACTCCTATGGGTTTTCCATCCAGGACTTCTCGTATGTGAGCCACAACTCATTTTGCCTGGATTGGAGAAAAACTAAATCTTGTCTGCCTTTTCCCCAGGTCTTAACATTGCAATCTGTGAGATGAGACAGGATGTAAAAACGAGACCCAAAGAAGAGCCCTTTGCCCTAAGACTTCGAATACAGCTGCCTCCGTAGGCTACTTCATAGCCCTCGCCTGGAACCTACCATGATCCAGGTGGGTCTTCTGAGACTGCAGAGAGACACGGGCTGTCTTACCTCAGCAGCGCCTCTCTGGCTGGTTGGAAAAGATGAGTCTAAAAGTGGGTGATCCAAAGACTGAGAGGCAGTTGCTTCAAAAGGGACCTTCCCCTTCCCCACAGGAATGGAGTGTTTACCTATTTCTCTTTCCCCACCAAAAACTACCTTCTCTGCAGTAGTTAGAACACAAATGTAGAGGGTGGACGGCACATTCTGGGCGGTGGTAGTAATAGATTTTCATTTTCTCACTTGATGAGATACTTTTCATGTGCTTTTGGTCAGCCTATCATGCTTCTAACAAGCATGTTTTCCTCTGGGAAGTCCCAGGGACATGGAGGTGAGTAGGTACATCTCTTGCTTTGTGGCACTTGATCTCCAAATCACTATGTAAAGTCAAATATCACCACACCTCACTTTTGGGGAGGATTGGGATGGGAATAGGGATGAAATTTATGCATTTGTGAGGCCCACATGAGTGAGTTTTCAAGGGTTTGTGACCAAAGGGCAATGTCACTTCCCCAAAGATTGTCTCTGTTGGAAACATTTTGTTTTTATTTTTGAAGTTTACTGCTAAAATGTTACCATCAGTGTTTAATATTTTGCTATCTTGTGGCAGCATTAACATCACTCATCATAGAGCCAGCCGAGTGGCGCATTGGTTAAGAGTTGGCTTGGGACGCCAGCTCTGAGCAGCAGGGCCCCAGTTCAGATCCCACATGAGGGCCAGTGACGTGCCCTCTACAGCTAAGATGTTGAACAACAGCTTGACCTGGAGCTGGGCTGCCATGAGTCACCAGTGATGGTGTAGGCTGCAGTGAAGCTGCAGTTGGCTGCCATAAGCTACTGTGAGTGGCTGGCAGCCAGTGTGAGCTGCCAAGAGCTGCCGTGAGCGGCTGTCCAGTGGCTGGTGACTGATCTGTCTCACCCGAGAAGAGCGTAATGATAATACCAACATGGGCCAGTGAAGCAATGTCCTCCACAACTAGACTGAAGAACGAAAAGACAGCAACTTGTCTGTTCCACTTCCCCAATGCTGTTCACCTCTCCCAATTTCCCAATAAAATTTAAAAAAAATCACTCATCATAATCCATAAAGCAAATCCAGGGAATATCTACTAAAACGCAGACCCACGTTACTATAAATTGATGAATATATGGTGCTTTTATTTAAATTAAGATTTTGCAGCAAATACATGTGTGGAACATGAGAGATACAGAGGAATTCATTTCTCATTAAACAGGACATTAAAAACTGGCTGCATTGGATGACCTTGATGCCAATCTACTTATGTACACACCAGAGTCAGTGTAAAGAAGTATTCAGTGGAGTTACGAGATTATAGGAATGCATAGTAATCTGTGGTGGAAACAGGAATTGGTTATGTTGCAAAGTACAACATCACACGTTTTATCCAAGTATAGTGTCTTCCTTTAAAATAGCTTTATGCAGTAACAAGAAAAGTAATATTTTCTATGGTATGTATATCTGAACAGTTCTGTCTTTTAAAGGAACAAATCAGGAATTACTGGCAACAAAACAATCTACTGTGTAAGCAGTAATTTCTTATAAAACTAACGTGCCTAAAAACTGAAGGTGTGTGTGAGTCTGAGTGTGTGTGTGTGCGCATGCTCACACAAGCTACAGACATCGAAGTATGTGCATATAGCCCCTCACCAGTGTTTACATACTATATACACCCATGCATTTAGAGACCTGCATCTCCTGGCATAAGTAGTCAACTTTGATGTATGAAGAGCTTTGCTTCCCAGTAGTGTTCACCACGCCATCCCCCACCCAACAAACAGTAAATTGCTCTTGTAAGTTATCCATGAGAAGCTGGAAGCAAATCTGCTTTACTATTATCTTGACTATTACCCAGGAATAGCCAAACTGTTTCACTGATTGTGTTTGGGGTTTTGAAAAATAAGCATCTTTTTCCTTAAAATATACCAGTCATTAAGTACACGATTCTTCTCTATTTGAAACATGGTGTGTGCTGGTTCTCAGTGTTGACTGTATGCCTGGCTCCTGATGACCAGTAAATATGCCTGCCTGTGTTTTCAGAATTTTGACAGAGTGGATACAATTTTCCTTGAGAAAGCAAACCATCTCTCTTGAGATAGATTAAATGATAATCTGTACATTTTTCGTTTTTAATTTCCTTCCCAGTCTTGATGGTTAAATTCTTCATATCCTACAGTCAGTAATTCAGAATCTGCCTCCCCCTCCCCAGTTATCTGGAAGAGAAATAGATTTAAGAACTTAAGAAATGCCATCCAAGGTCAAATCATTGGTTCATTCCAAAAATAACCTGGTGGATGAAAAAATATGCTTGCTACTTATGATATATTTTTTGAAAGATTGAAGATGCCCCCCAAAATATTCCTAATCTTTTAACCTAATAGAAATGCATTCTATCTCTTCTTTTCTTTTTAAAGATTTTTATTAAAATATAGCTAACATACAATATGTTAGTTTCAGGTATACACCGTAGTTATTCAACATTTATTCAGTTATTCAACATAACTGAAGAAATGATCACTGTAAGTCCAGCAACCATCTGACACTGTACTATGCTATCACAAGATGGTGCCCACCTGCTGGCTGCACAAAAGGAGGCTCCCTCAGGGAAAATGACAACTGTTTCTCTAGTCCTTGCCCAAAAGCCACAAAATTCAGTCTCCTCATATGTCTCTGATGCCCCCTGAGTCATTGTCCGTCCGCCGGAGCCCAGGGTGAGTGGCTGCAAGTGAGGCTCTGTATGGACCCTTTAAGAGGGTGTCTAGGCTTCCCACACCTTTCCATCCCACTGTTTTTCACAGCCAAATGTTGTGGGGGCTCCTCTTCCTGGGACCAGTACTCCAGGCTGGGGAGCCTGACGTAGGGCTGGGGTCCTTTGCTTCTCCCAGGGAAACCTTCATGGCTGAGATATCCCTCCCGATTCTCAACTGCCACATGGAGGTTTCGGGCTGCCTGTTTCATGTCTCTGCCCATCCTACCAGTCTCAATGTGGCTTCTTTAGATCCTTAGTTATAAAATTAAAACGACTTTTCAGCTAGAGTTCAGAGGTTTCTCCAGGTTGATTGTTCGATAATTTAGTGGTAATTTTAATGTGGTCATGGGAGGATGTGAGCAGAGTGTTTTCCTACCATACCATCTTGGATTTCTTCTTCCATCTCTTCTTAAACCTACTTATTGGGTTGTTGGAAAAGTAATGTAATGTAAAACAAAAAATATGTCATGACTTTTCCGACAACCCAATATATTCTCAGGCTGAACGACCTCTTGAAGCAGGGAAGGCAAATAGTTGGTAAATTAAAGTCACCATATTCGCTTCCAACCATAGCAGGCATTATTATTTCACGCTTCTTCATTTGAACTGTGGTCCTTAATTCTACCAGACACTTCAGGATTTATTTGTTGTTTGCCTCATCCTGGGCATTTTCTTAATATCAGATAGTGTGTGCCATTGTCATTTTATGGCTCGAGTCTGAACTTTTTCTGTCTTTCCAATGATCTTTGCTTCAGATGTCAAAATGGCTTACATTATTCCCAGGTTGCACCTGG
>NW_017731512.1:54181-56907 GCF_001890085.2 Hipposideros armiger | reverse complement strand
TAGAGTAGACACTGGCTGATTATCACTCATTTTTACCATCAAAGACTTGGTAGAATTTTTTTTTTTTTAGCTGAGCCATCCTGCCACCTGTTGGCAGCTCAACAGCAGCTCAGCTCAGGCTGGAATTGAACCAGTGACCCTGTTGCTCAGAGCTCACGCTCTTGAGAGAGCTCTTAACCAACTGAGCCACTTGGCCAGCCCTAGGTAGAATTTTTGAAACTAGATAATTTTAGGCTGAAAATTGTCCAAAATATTTCCCCAAAAGTCATTTTGAAAAAGCTCAATGTAGGCTACATTTAGCTTGGTTATAAATAAGCTATTTCCCTTTGTAAAATGAAATTATTTTAGTAAAATAAGTTGATTGAATAGGAATAGATAAGTGATTTAAAAAAGATATCTAGGACTGCAAGAAACCTTTATCTGAGGATGAACTTTTAGGAATTTTTGAAGTTATTCATTCACAAATCATTTCTTCACATTTTTCTATATATTTTTGCTTTAGCTGATTATTTGAAATCAAAAGAAGATATAAGAATATACATAAAATGATTCTGTTCCAGGAATATAAATTATCATGAAAATTCAACCTTGTTGAAATACATTTGATAAATCACATGTAAATTTTTATAAGAATATTATATTAACCTTAATATTATAAAATACTTAGATAATTTTTATTTTATTGTTTTGTCTACACATTTCAATTAATGCCTTTCTTCTGTATTTACCCTTCTTACACCAGTAAATGCTCCCCTCCCCGCACCCGTCCTCACCTTAAAATACTAAATTAAAAAGCCTGGCAAGTAAAGTAAAAGTGCTTTTACTTATTTCTATTTAAAACAAGAGTCATGCCCAGAAATATTTTAAATTTCTTTAAAATTTAGTGCTTAAAGCCGACATATGAAAGTGTGAATTTACCTTGTTATTTTGCTGATGTTGGAACTTTTTAACACTACTTTTTATGCTTGTCTTTTAGAGTGATTTGGTGACTTACAAAAAAAAGCAAAAACATGATATACTCTTTCCTGGGCTTACCAACATTAACAGCAACTACAACTTTCTAATTTAGTTTTTAAATTATGACAAGTGAGAATGGATAGCGTATTTTTGCAGGTGGCTTCGTTAGTGCTGGAGGAAGTATGTGTTCTGCATCTCCTCTCAGTTTTGCTTTCCAGTTGGCTTAACTGTTTCTTAGGCTGTGGTCTCAGAAGGATTAAACAAAGCTCATATGAAAGATGAGTGATAAGTTCATCTTGCAAGAAGTGGAATTATTTTCAATCAAGTTCTGAGTTGTGGTTACTAAACACAACTCTGATAATGTTTTGTTCATGCAATTTATAAATAAAAATTATTTTAAAATTTGATGCATATAATTCCAGACTTCTCTGTATACATATTATATAATTTTTTATGATAGTGTATACACATTTTGCACCTTGTTTTTTCCCTCTTTACATTATAAAATGGGTATACTTTTTTGGGGGGAGTGCTTTTCAACATATGCTCCCTTATCAGTAAACTGTTTTCTTTCTCCCAACATTCTGTCCATTATAATTTCAGGGAAAGGAAGCAGGTGGGTATCACTATAGGAAGGAGTGAAAATTTTATCTTGGTCCCAGTGCTTGATGGGAAGAGGCAGAAGAAAGACACAGTTCCAGAAGATTGAGTAACAAGTTCCTTGTTCCTCCTACCACAAGCTAAGGCAGCATTTTTGTTTCTGCTTGTCCTAGTTAGGTGATTTGGGGGCTCTGAGAATACCAGGGTACAGGCAGATTCCTGTGGTCAGAACTAAGAGAGCACATGTGGGGGAAATACAGGAATAGAAACTTTCCAAAGGACCTGGCAAGACAAAGAGAGTCCCACCACCCCCATATATGCAGATACCACTTTGGAGAAGAGAAGAAGGGAAGGGGAAAGGATCTTTCAGTCTGGATATATATTTCAAGAAAACTGAGTTGCCTAAACTGATTGCTTAAACTATTAATCAGATGAAGTTTTAAAAACTGGATTAGACTATATTAAACTCCAACTCCTCCCTCCTGGGCTCCCCCACCCAATACAGTGGATAAAGGGCTCAAAGGGGAGCGAGGAACAGCTACTAGAGGTAAAAATGGTCATTTGAGGTGTAGCATGTGAGTAAACCTGTGATCTTACTGTAGTTAAAACAAGTACTTCCATATTATTAAGACTTCCTCAGAAGTGTCACTTTGTGCCATCATTTACTTAATCTGAGCCCTGTATTTGAAAATAATTTTCATTATTATAAATAATGTCAGAGAACAAATTAAGTCTATTAAATTCAAGGACAAAGGGAAAATTTTTAAATCTGAAGAGGAAAAGTCATAATTTGCTAGCTCTAGATTTTCATTTTCTGTGTATGTATAATAATAATTGTGACTAATAAAAGTAAAAGTTATTAAGCCAAAAAAGAGACCTTTGAAAGCAAAAATTTTGTTTATTCTTGGAATAATTTTGCCAAGTTCCTAATACAACTGAATCTAATGTAGAATATCTAAAATTGAGTGAAATGAAAAAATATGGACTATATTCATAAATACTGAATGGAGGAAAAGGAGGAAAAATAAAGGTGAAAATATAACAAATGACAATGACTTGGCAGCAGAATGACAAGGGCCGGCCGAGTGGCACGATGGTTAAGAACTGGCTTGGGACGCCAGAGGGCCCCGTTTCGGATCCCACATATGAGGGCCAGTGACACTGCCCTC
>NW_017731512.1:32832-53171 GCF_001890085.2 Hipposideros armiger | reverse complement strand
AGTGTCACTGGCCCTTATATGTGGGATCCGAACCGGGGCCCTCTGGCATCCCAAGCGAGTTCTTAACCATCGCGCCACTCGGCCGGCCCTATTTATTTTTTTACAGGGCTGCCCTTTGTTTATAATGATCAAACAGCTCCAATAATACTAGCAGCTGGGAGTTTACTCTGAGGAGCATCTGATTTATCCCTTACATAAACTCGTGAATTTATTCCTATTATCCCTATTATGTAGATGAAAAAATTGAGGCTTAAAGGGGGGGAAATGTTGCTTAAGTTCACTAGTTAGGGGTAGAGCTTGAATTTGAACTTGTGTCTAACTTTAAAGCCTCTAATCTTAATCATTGTCTTAATCTATGGTTGATTAGATCTTAGTTTGTTACCTGATCCTCACAGAAGTAAATTGTCAGAGTCACAAAAATGATGGCATCTTGTGAGGAACAGAAATAACTGATGGCAGGAGAAGCAGGTGGCGAGGAATCCAGGCTGGACTCAGCACCACTGTGCTCAGGTTTATTCTCCACTGATCAGCCTTCCTATCATTGCACTTTCATACATTGTCATTTCCAGAGGAACTTTAGAACCAGAATGTCAAAGTCCATAAAGAATCCTGTTGGGATTTTAATTGGGATTAACTTGGAGAAAATTGATAATATCATCATAATTCTCACTTACCTGAAGGGGTACTCTGTGCTTCATGTTCTTTGTAAAGATGTTTTATAAACATAATTTAATGTACCCCTTGTAGTATCCCAGCAAGTGGGTTTTATTAGTCTCATTATCCAATGAGGAAATTGAGGTATAGAGGACTTAAGAGATTTTTCCAAGGTCACTTGATTAGTAAACTGCTAAGCCAAAAATTTAATCACACTGTCTGACTCCAGCATATTGCTTCTTAACCACCATTGGATAGTTGTCTTTAAAGTGTTAATACTTTAAAGGATCAGGGTATGTTTCATCAAGAAAAAGGCTAAGTATCTCTTGTCTCTTGTTGATTGAATGTGGAAGCAGATCGCCATGATTCCCCTGATGGGAAATTGGGGACTGTGGTCACTAGAATAAGTAGGAGAACAGTAAAAAACAAAACAAAACAAAACAGGATGCTCTAACAAAGGCATGGTCTGAGGTGACCAACACTGAGGAAATGTTCAGGTGTGTGTGATTGGAAGCTCATGGCTGGGAAAGGTGGGACAGGCTGAGACCGACTTATCTACAGTTTGGATCTTATTTGAGTGTCACAGGACGTGTAGAAAAATTAGGAACCTTTGTCTTCCTTGTTTGTTTGTAGGGCAACCTACACTCTAAAGTCTGGTTTGTGAATAGAAGATCAATTATATCTCACCTTCTCTTCCTCCTAAAGAGCTTCTCTTAATCTTTCTGTTGGAAATAAAGGATTGATGAAATATATCATAGCACATCTATAGAATGGACTAGTATGTAATCATTATGCTACAGAAAATATTATTCTACGTCGAAAAGCTCACTACAAAACAAGAAGCCTGGGTGATTCCATTTTGCTTTAGAAAATTCTATATGAAGATTCTACATAAACATGTAATGTATACCAAAAGATAATAGCAGTTCATGTGATGAATTACACATGACTTTTGTCTTCTTTTTCATAATTTTCTATATTTTCCAGTTTTCTTATGATGAAAGCTATTGTGTTTGCAGACAAAGAAAAAAAAAACAAGTAACATTTGCAAAGACACACACACACACACACACACACACACACACACACACACACCAATTAAAGTGGACCATGTGGTATTTTTTGTTAAAGCTAACACAGGCTCTTTTCTCTTCCCTTATTGGTCTTAATGAAATATTATAGAAAGGCGTAGAGAGGTGGACCCCAAGGGTGGTCCTTGGACCAGCAGAATCAGCCTAGCCTGTGCCCTACCCAGATCTACAGAATCAGAACAGAGCCTAGCAGGGTCCAGCCATGTGTGTTTTGACACATCCTTCTCTGGGAGATCCTGACACTCACTGAAGTTTGAGAACCATGGGTTTAAAGGACTGTATGAATTCACTACTCTAATGATAGGTTTCTCAGAAGTATGAGTAATGACTTCTTGGGTCTATAAAGTTAGTGTGCTCGACCTACCTGCTTGGAGCTTCCTTTCCCTGGATGACCTCACATTCCTCTCCAGGAGCACAGGGGCCCAGCTCCCGGTGGTCCAGGAGCCCCTGGCTCTCATACCCCGGTCGGCAGTGACACTCTGCTTCCTTGGTCCACTCATTCTTTACACACTGGGCAAATTCACCACAGGTCAGGAATTTGCAGGGATCTGCTTGATCAGCTGTAAGAAACAGAACAGATTTTCACGAATGCATGAATGCCTGAGCAGTGGAACTGGCAAAACAAAGGCAAGAGACCAAATATATTTGCTATCACCCCACTTTGGAGTGGGTTGTACAGTAGTGATAACAGGCTGGACTGAAAAGAGAACCACACGTTTCTGTATCTTTGAAAAGTGAGTTTATAGAAACAGGTGATAACATATTTAGCTCCAAATATATAATTATACACTAACTTTGTTGTGCATGAGCATCATCTAGAGGCCTTGTTAAAATGCAGATTCCTGGCCCCATCCTCAGAGTGATGCAAGAGGTTGAGATGGGGACTGAGAATTTGTATTTCTACGGAGGTCCTAAGCGATTCTGTTGCATCTGATCTGGAGAGCACATTTTGATAATCACTTCATTAGGGAATCAAGATTTGTTTGCCTGCTAGTTATTTTTTAAGGTAAGTATTTTCTGCAGAGATGAGCTGTAAAAATATATATTTAAGATCAGGTGTACCTCATAAAATAGTAGTCATTTATGTGGACAGTTTTGAGAACTCAAGATGATTTTCTGATTTAAAAAATATCTTTCAGTCACTTGCTGATCCCTAAGGTCCTAATTTTAGAGATTCTCTCTTTTGGCTTAATTGTTTTTTCTGTATTAAAATTCAAATAGATCTCTAGTCGGTTCTCTTTTTTGGGGGTCACAAATTGTTCTCTTTTACTGTGTTCCTAGTTATGTAGGATTATCTGAAATTCTTTGTAAAGTGGATTATAAATCAAGAGAACCCCAGAATATTTGGCTCTGAAAGGCCTGTGTCTCCTGCCAGTCTTTCTCTGTCTTTACAAAGCCTGAGAGCACACTGAGCTCTCAGGCAGGGACGTGAATGGCCTGAGTCCCCACATGCGGATGACAGAACCAGAACAGGCCTCTGGTCCTGAGACCATTGCTCTCTCTGCCCTAGAAAGGTTTGCTGTTGAATCACATCAGCCATTTTTCCTACAGGTTATTCTGTCAATAAGCACCTATGATGTGCTAGCAACTAGGGAACAGCTCATGTTTAAACCGTTCTTCCAAGAAGCTTAGGGGAAGGTACAGAATACTCCTACACCAGAAAAATAGTACCTTGTCTGGCATAAGAGCCCTAAATACGAGCTCTAAATATTAGTTAGAGAAGGGATCACCTTGGAGGGGATTGTTTGAGCTGAGTATTTAAAGTGGGTCACATTTGTCTGTGCAAAGACTGCAAGAGGCATTCCGACTGGATCGAGCAGCATGGTCAGAGGCACAGAGGTGGGAAATGAACAGGTGTGAAAATGGAGCCGGGGAAGCCCGGTTTGGAGGGAGCAGAGACCAGTGGACAGAGGAAGGTAACTAAAACTGGAAAGGTAAGTTAAGGCCAAGCTCTGGTAGGTCTTGAAAGCGGTCCTAAGGAATTTGGACTTGACAGGCAGTGGGGGCCACAGTGGATTTTTGGGTGAGGGAGGGATATGACTGGATTGTGCTTTAGAAGACATGGAAATAGAATTTTCAGAATTAGGATAATTTCAGTGATAATGTGGTCCAGTATTTCCCAAGTGGAAACATTTTCAGAACTCTAATTCTGCAGGACTTAATAACTTTTATACTAAAAAGAAGTTTGGTGGTTAAGATTTTTAATTTTTTAAACGCTGGGTGACATAAATATAACAACAGGTTTCTCTCTTTCTCCCTGTCCCTCCAAACTTACCCCCTTCTCTTTTTACTTTTAAACCTCTTAAGGTCATTAATAAGCTAATATCTATCATGACTCTTCAATCGGAGAACTTAGCTGCTTTGTCAAATTTACTGACCACAGAAGCTCTGTGAATGGGTTGATGGGGGACACCTATGCGGTGAGAATTCCAGAGCCTCTATGTTCACGGACCTGATCCAGCGCCTCCTTTTGGTGGGAGAAGCGAGAGCACGGGGGCTGAGGGAGAGCAGCAAAAGAGTAGGCCCTTGAAAACAAATTTTTGGGTTTCCTAGTACGGTAGACCTGTTAAAGGTCTGTGTGAAGTTGTATTTCTCTGCAAGTTGAGGCTCCCTTATGGACAGCCAGGCCTGGCTAACGTGAACTGGCTTTTCTTCACTCAGTTCCTAAAGCCGGCCATGTTATGGAATCGTAGTCACTGTTTGGGAAATACCTCAAATTTGCCCTGATAACCCAGGTAACGGATGCCCAGGGTCTGATTTAATAAATAACAGCCGGCAGGAAATGTACATTCAGGACTTTAGTCTCAAAAACAGAAGCCAGCAGGGAACAGTCAGAGGTCCCATTTCCCTTTCTGCAGTGGAGAAATATATTTACATGGAAAGCTGACTGAATGCACAGATTCTGCCCTTCTGAACAGTAATATGAAATGTGTGATAACCAAATATGAGTTTCCCGTTCCAAAAAGGTTTCTGTTTATCATAATTTTCTTCAGCCCAGCCAGGCATGGTCTATGCACCAGTAAAGCTAAACAGAACACAATAAAGCAACATTTATCCAAATTTGGAAGCCCTGAATCGGGTATATTTGAAGAACCAATGTACCTATTTTATTGATTATTTGCTTTTCTCATGTTATTTACGTATTCAAGACCAGTCTACACATAAGAAGTAGGAGACTTCAAATCACTGAGCTTAGTTTTTGTTTGCTGTGTACCCTTCCTGGGAATTAGGACAACATTCATTCATTCATTCATTCATTCAACAAATAACAACTTGGTCCTTCAAAATCTTCAGCACTGAGAATTTCAGACCAACCAATTGCTTCAGAGTTTTATTTTATCCATATATAAGATTTTACATTTTAGATACAAATTTTAGAGCTAGAACATATTTTAGAGCCCTTCTTGACTAATTTGCTCACTTTGCAGATGAGGAAGCTGAGACTCTGAAGCTGAGTGTTGCCAAGTCCTCTAACTCTCATCCCCTCTTGTGGACTGTGCGAGAAGTTCCGGGGAAGGAAAGAACCCGGAGGAGGAGCTGTTGGACCATGGCCTCCAAAGCTAATTGGATTTAATAAGAATCATAACAGAAGAGAGCATATTTGCAACAATTTGTGTAGCAGCTCATGCTGCTTCCACTCTTACGCCTTCAGAACATTTTCCTTAGGCACATTGATGACCCTCTTTTCTTACATCTCATTTTTTGAGGGCCACCTACAGCTTTGGGCTTTAGTCAAAGACTGAGAACTGGGTGTGAGCTGATTCAGGGGAGGAAGCACCATGGAAGAAAAGAGAATGACGTTATGATGAATGGAAGTTTAACTAGTAGAAATTTCTAAGGAAGCTTTCCCTATGTTGCTATCATTTTCTTTCTTTGCCATAACCCAAAGACATTTCTCCTTAGAATGACAGACACATTCACGTTAGGCCATACAAGTATTTGCCTCTTATTTAAGACATCCCCAGGAATTTGCACCAAACAAATCAGTCTGAACTTCCCAGTCTTTGCTCTTGGTTTGGTCAATATTAATAATGTAAACATTATATAGCAACAATCTCAAATGCTCTGTTCTGAATATGGTCTGTAGCTTGGAAAGAGGAAGGACAAGAAAAACTGGAGATCAAGTCAGGAGAACAATTAGATGTCATTTTCTAGAAAAAATATTTTCAAATCATAATTAAGTTGTGTGTGGATTTGAGGAGGTGAAGTCCTCATGATTGATGTATAGACTAATTGGTCCATAATTGCTTTAGTTTCCTGGATTGGCTTTAATACCTTTTAAAAAGATTACTTTTATGGTGGGTACTATAGAAAGCTTTCTCCGTGAGCCTGTACCACACTCACCATATACTTGTATCTAGCATGGTTAGGGGTACCCTTTTCGCTTGCTATAATTGCTTGCTGGCAAAATCATTTAATTTACTGTCCTTAACCCATGTGGATAGCCCTTCTGCAGAGCAAATTTGGCAATCTCTCTGTAGAGGCAGCCTCAGGCATTAGGCCTGAGTCTCGTGGTGTTGGCGGCAGTTCATTTGTAGGTGGTGGGAAAGGTCCAGGTCCATCCTGGCATCCAGGGATCCTGGCTTACTCCTTAGCTTCTGTGTAGATTCTGCCCATAGTCAGAGCATTGCCATTCTGTTTCAGGCATTGTCCCTGACTTGACCCCAGGGATATGATCCTAACCCTTCACCAGGAGTTTCACCAGGAGCACAATGACAATTATTTGTACAGTAGTCCCCCCTTATTCGAGGGCAACCATGGAAGAGAGGCCCTCAGTGGATGCCTGCAACCGTGGGTAGCACTGAACCCTATATATACTGTTTTTTCCCTATACATACATACTTATGATAAAGTTTAATTTATAAATTAGGCACAGTAATAGATTAACAACAAAATTAATAATAAAATAGAACAACAATATACTGTAATAAAAGTTATGTGAATGTGGTCTCTCCCTCTCTCTGATAACCAGTATGATAACCAAGATGGCTACTAAGTGACTAATGGGCAGGGAACATATATAGCATGGATACAAGGGACAAAGGGATGATTCACAGCGTAGGAGGGATGGAGCCAGATGGCTCGAGATTTCATCACGCTATTCAGAAAGGTATGTAATTTAAAACATGAGTTTTTTATTTCTAGAATTTTCCATTTAATATTTTCAGACCTCAGTTCACGGTGGGTAACTGAAACCGCAGAAAGAGAAACCGTGGATAAGGGGGTATTACTGTATAAACAGGGAGCTCACATTTGTTGAAGGCCATTTTATGTTTGGTAGCGTGCTGGACATTTTAAACAATTCTTCATTAATATTCACAAAACCTTCTAAAGTAGATATTGCAGACCCCATTTTCATAGATGAGAAAATTACAGTCCATTGTAGCTAGTAAGTATGACCCATGATTAACATCTGTATATCTGTTTACAATGTTTAGTGTTTGACATCATTCTAGTGTTTATCAAATGTGGGCTTTCCAGGAGACACCTGAGGGTTCCGAGGGGCTGACAGAGGATGAAGACAGTGAGTGACAGGCCCTGCCACTGCCAGCATCTCCACCGATGCTTTCCTTTGAACAAGGGCTCTCCCAACTAAATAAAATCTCAAAGCCATTGTCTGCCACCACTCCTTCATGAGGCAGAATGTTTCCTTGTAGAAGGTACAGGCTGACACTACAGTCGCTCCACATTTGTTTCTGTTGTTCACATGTGACATCAATGAACAAACATGGCTTAAAGTAAGTGAGTGCCATGTGGCACTTAAAAATATTTGTATCATTCTGAGATTTCCAATGTAAGCACATTTTCTGTATCAGTTTCTCCCTTGGATTTGCTTATATAATGTCTTTTGTGTGCATGCCAAAGAGCATTCCCAATTGGCTGACTGAGGAAGGATTGTATGTTTCTCAGCTCTCCATCATGTGATCAAACAGCATTCAAATGAATGTCCTCTGCCCACAGGGAAAACTTTGAAACATTTTACAGTTAGAGTTATAAAAGACTATGGTCCTGGTCATCAAGAAGCTCATAAATTCACAGAGATCATAGATCCCTGATGGTCTAAGACTGTCTTTTTCAAATCTGTTTCTGGTCCCAAGTGCACTTATGCTTGTCAGGCCTGAAAATGGGCTCTCTCCCTCGCTGCCAGGTCTCCGAGGTTCTCAGGTCCGCATTTCACCAACTCCAGTTCCTTACACCCCACTCTCCCTTTACTTGCTCTGCATCCTAGGGGCTTTCTATTGTTTGCTTTTCTGTCCAATTCTTTATCATTTCTTTGGCATTCTTTATCATCTCATCATCCCCTTCCCTTGTGCTGTCTCAACACTCACGCATTGCCCAGGAAGTGAAGCACCTCCTTTGATCAGGTCCAATCCTAGGGCATGTTTCAGCTCAGTTTGCCTGAAACTCTGGCTTCACCTGGGCTGCCTTGAGCGGAGTGCCTTTTAGGACTTTTTGGACATTTTTTTTCATTTCAATGTGATGAAACCTAATGTCCACTAGATGGCACTCAATAGCAAAAAAGAAGTAGGCATGGATGCAGAGGATGAAATTTAAGAGCCCAAACTGATTTCTGTCTCCTTAAAAATCACGGTGCGGTGCGCATTGGTGAAGGGAAGCGAGGTCTGGAAGGAATTAGCGCGGTGGCAAAAGCAGCTCCAGGGGACCGCTGATAGAGCCATTATTACTGCGTGATTACCGCAGCAGATCGGGCCTGGCTGGCTGGGGGAATGTGCTGGTGATTTTTGGATCTTTTCCCATTTCAAAAAAGGCAGAGTTAAGGCTCTGGAGTTCCGAGGCAGGCAGACCCGCCGCCCCAGCGCCCAGCGTGACCAAGCCTCGTGCCAGAATGGACCTAACAGACTCACCAAGAGTTGGAGCAAGGGTGAACCCTTCCAAGTGCGTGCTCCTGACCACTACAGAGGGCGGGGCCAGGCAGCCGCCTTGTCCTCCCCTCCCCCACTTATAACCGAGGCTTTTTGGTCCTGGTTTTGTTGGTGGAGAGAAGGGGAATGGTCATACCTTTGCCCGGGGCATCAGAGAATAACAAACCTACACATCCCAATCAAAGGTCATCTTCAGGGCGCAGGACACAAGGCCTTACTTAGCCCATCATACTTTTAGGGGCTCACCAACAGGTTGCAAATTCTTTGAAGTCAGAAGAAAAAAGTTAATGTAGTCCAAACTGAATTATTTCAGTTTCTATGCCAACGTAGTAATAAGATATAATTTTTAGTATTTTTATTAATTAATATATTAATGAAAGCAGATGGGCCTAGAGCCCAGGAAATCCTAAGGTGACCCTGGTAGTCTGTTTCCTTCTTAAGGTGTCAATATCACTTTAATACAGTGCTTGGGACTAAGTGCTTAGTTATTTGAATAAATACGGTTCTCCACTGAGGGTTCATTTGATGTAATGCAGAGACCTTGCCTTCCACAGAGGCCCATCCGGCTTGTTTTCCCAAATCCTGAGAACATTCTGGGATTCGGCTGCACCTGCAAAGCAGGTGAATCAGCTCATCCCTGCTGTCAAAGCTGGAGCCTGCAGAAAAGCACCCTAGGTGGGAAGGACTGGTTCCCAGCAATCGTCGGTGGCCTTGGGAGTGTAGGTTAGCATCTTTAGGTCTCATTTTTCTCTTCTATAAAATGGGGTGTTTAAACCAGGTGATCACTAATGTCCCTCCAGTTCAAATATAAACCTCCCATTTTAGGTGTTATACCACAACCAAAACAGCAGGAGTGTTAGCTGGACATGGGGCCCACGCCTCCAGAACTGTTAGTGCAAAACAGCGGTTAAAAGAACTTTAAAAAAAAAAAATCTACATTTAAGTTAATGTTTCATCTTATTTTATTATTGGCCAAATAGTTTTGCGTATGGCTTATTGCTGAAGGACAGGATTAGAGTGAGAGTAATTATTCAATGATAAATAGCACACAGCATACATGGCACCATGCATCTAGTTGGAACTTAATACACATATGATTTGTGGAATTGAGTAAGTTATTAATGGGAGTTCTTCCTGGTTTAAAGGGGCATGTGATATGAGAAACTTGGGTTTCATTTCAATTGCATTGTTAAGAACAACCACCACAAACTGTTTATAGTAGGCTCTCCATAACTCTTTCTTACATGAGTGGGTATGTGAATAAGCATACACATCTTGTCCTGGGTTGGAGGCGGGAGAATTATCTCCACTCTCAGTCATTATTTGTATCTGCCTAACTGAGGTGTTTGGGTGCATTAGTGTTAGGGCCTTGGTGTCCCAGGATAAGCTGTCGTGTCGAAGGGAGAACTCTGACAGAAAGCACTGTGGGAGGTGGCCCTGCGGCTGGGCTGAGGCCCCAGTTTGTGTTAAAGGGTTAGATGAAGGGCTCTAGCAACGTCTTAAGAAGGCTCCATAAAGTGGTTCTGGTGTGGGATGAGGGCACAGGTTGAAACTCTGGAGAGGGGCGAAAGGTACCTAGCAGTACGACTGGTATTGGGATTCCCTACTGGAAATTGGCATTAACAATAGCTCCCTAATGGTGGCCCAGGAGGCACAGGGCAGCAGCACTGTAACCCAGGAGACAGAGCCAGGCATAGGAGACTGGGGGGAGGGCAGAAGGAGAGGGGAGTCTCTGAGGAGGTGAATTCCTGTGACTGCCCCAGCTGGGAAAGGACACTCCTAGCAGAGCCAACTGTACCCAAAAAGTGGACATTTGGAAGTTTGGGACTTTCGTTTCTAAGAGTGAAAGATTTTTTTCCCCCATTTCAAGAATATGGCAGAATATTATGGGAAAACTTACTTGGTGAATTGTAGAATCTAACAATTAATGTAGGATTAAACTGAAATGTGTTGTCACTTTTTCTAAATAGATGAAACAGCAACTGTGTACCCAGTAGGAGGGTTGATAAGACTTCTTTTTATGAAGAGTCAGTAGGTAGAATTGAAGGAAGCACAGAAAACTGCCTCTAAATTCCAGCTACAGCCCATGGTGACTGTGTGGCCGGGAAAACCTAAGCTCTCTGAAATACAGTTTCTCCAACTGTGGAATGGGTGGATTAATAATACCTACTTTTCATAGCTATGTATTAAGATTGAAAATAGCATCAATTAATAGCAGCTATTACGGTGTTTATTGTTATTATTGTGATAAGTGACATCTAGCACCTTTTCAGAGCTGGTGACTAAATAGGAGTCTTACAAATTGTGCAACTTTTCAAATAATTGATCCATATTCTGGCTGGAAGCATCCTGGATGCCAGACTGTAATTATTATAATTTCAGTGTTTACCATTGACCAGCCTTGAAGTCTGCCCATTTTTGAGGTGCCTTCTCAGGAATTCAAGGAAAGAATAAGTTAGAATAAGTAGTTTTGCATATTTGAAATCTTCAACCTGCACAGCTAACTGGAATAAAAACCCTACAAACTTCTGAAGAATTTTCATCACAGCCTAAAGGAAGCACTGCTCTAGTTGCTGGGGATGCTGGCAGAATACTGAGTAAGCCGTGATTTTTTTGTTTTTTCTGTTGATAAATCACAGATAGTTCTAACATTGGTTTATACTTTTTATATCACAGATTCATTTATTTAGGGAGTTTTCAAAAGGTGACTAGCAAACCACACGAACTAGTAACAGTGTGTCACCTCTCCCCCATGTCTGTACCTCTGCAGATGTTATTTGGTCTAAGTGATCTCTGACCCTCATTTAGAGGACCCATCAGCCATTCAGATGCTGATCTGAATGTGGAATGACACACACCTAGAAATCTCATGAGAATTTTTAAGTTTTGTCTTCTCTGTAGTCCAAAAGTAGTAATGGAATACTATTTCCCCCGACCAGTATTACTACCACAAACTACTTTTCTACCCTGACCTGGCATTAAGCCAAAAGAAAAAAAAAAAAGAAAAAGACTTGATTGGATTTTGTTTTGAATTTTGCAAATGAAACCTAATAATTGGTCTGTCTAGGCATTGCCTGCAATAAAATAAATGCTAAATCCTCTAACTAAGACTGTCTTAACATTCTCCTCAGCTTGACCAAGCTTTACACAGGCTTCTTCCTTACTCTAGGCCCCTGGCTTTCCTTTTCTTAGGGGAGTTAGTTTAGAAACATTGTAATTGTAAATTCATTGGGTGGCCCTTTTTAAGATGTAAATCTCTTTTAAGCTTCTTGACAGGTTTACAACTCAGGACTTTCTTTCTCCAGGACCTGGGAGCCAATCCTTTGAAATGTAACCATCAAGGAAAATAGCACCCCCCTATCTCCCAGTCTCTGGGAGGGTAGAAGCCTTGCTCCAAGTGGTAAGACAGGAGGTGGACAGGGCATGATGACTTTCTCATTTTCCATTTCATCCCAACCTCACTGAAATCTGGCCTGGGCTATTGCCGCTGCACTAGATTACTTTTGCAAAGCGTTCTAATGACCTCTGAACCATCAACTTAAATGGCCTCCATCCACTGCTTACTCACAGCTGCTGAAATTGCTGACCTGTCTCTCCCATGCGTTTCCTGGCTCCTGCAACATCTCCTCCTGCCAATCCTTTTTATTGTCCCATTAAGTGTTGGAATTTCTCAGAGTTCCACTCCCAGCTGTCTTTTCGTCCCACCCTACACATTGCCCTGGGCCATTTTAATGTTTTTTAAACCTGTTCTCTGGTTTAAACTTGTCTAGTTGAAATGTATACTTTCCCAAATGTATACTTTCAGCACTGGTTTTGTCCCTGGCCTCAACACCTATTTCATAGGCTAGAGGTCAATTCACCTAATATCCATTTCCTTTAAACTAGTTTGCCCAAAAACGTTTTTTTAAAGTATTTTTATATCCTTGAGATAGCTTATTAATTTTTGTTGTATTTTTTAAAAAATGAATTAACCTATGTACCCCATGTAACTATATATATATATATTTTTTACAGTGTTTTCCAAATTTGCAGTATTTTATGAATGATAAACTAGATGTTATTTGTATAATCTTGAGAATACTTTGAGGACTGGTTAGTATTAAGTTTAAAGACTTTTTGGGTTTTACAAAATTTTATTAAAGCTGAACTTTAAAAGGCCATAAGTCATAAAAAAAGAAAAGCAAGGAAAAATAGAATATCCAAGTAGATGCAGATAGATTGATTGGACAGGGGCTCTTAGGCAACCTGGCTTTACATGAACTGGCTTAACATGGCTTCCCCTTCCTCCTAGGCTGAGCTCCGTTCGCTCCCTACTTGCTATCCAAAGCTGCTATCACTCCTAGAAATGTCTGCCTCATCCTCCCGCCCTTTCTGGAATAGCTCTCCCCGCCCTTCTCTGACTGGGCCCATCGCCATCATATACTAAGGTATCATACACTTAATATTGCCCCCTGTATAGGAAGCCTGTCATGACATCCCCTTGCCTCTGTTGAATTAATTTCTCTGTCCTCTGTACTTCATAACATTTCGTATCCTGATGATTGTATTTAGCACTCTTACAGCTTTTTGTATGTATATGTGTCTATTTCTCTTGGTAGGCATTTAGCTCCTTAGGGCAGAGATGGGCTTGACGCCACTTTGGGTCCTGTGCCTAAAGTAGTGCCTTACTGGTGGCAGATAATCCCTAAGTGCTTACTGAATGTGTGAATGAACAGAGGCCCAGATCATGATTGCATTATTATTTACTTGTCTAACTTTTCTATAACAGCAAAGATAAGGACCAGTGGGGAAGTTACAGGCTTGGACATCTTTGATGGTTTAAGAAAAATCATCCATCATTTGGAAGTAAGGAGAAAAGCTGACCACATGACCTTCAATGTCACGCTAGAGCAATAACAGTCCCCTTAGTAAACAGATCACCTGTGGGCCAACCCGGCCACCCGTTTGTACTTTTACAGCTGGCAAGCTAAGTATGGTTTTTAATGTTTATATAAGCACCTTCATAATGTCCTCGATTTTACCTTTTGTCTCACAAAGCCTAAAATATGTACTATCTGGCTCTTTAAGAAACACTTTGCTGAGCCCCAGGAGGCAGTAACTTTGTTTGACTTATCATTTACTATTGATCATGGCATTGTATAACTCTATAAAGTTAGAAGTTGTAATATGGAAAATGGGTAAGATACAATGACTGTATTTTTTATTTTGTATTTAGCTTACTCTTATTTCGTCTTTCTCCTTTGTTCTCTGGCTATATAAAATTCCTGTTTCCACATACTCTTTAAACCAGATTTCTCCTTTTAACAATTCTCTTATCAATTACTTAAATAAAAGTTTGACACATGCTCACTATCCGTTTGTATAATAATGATGTTTTTCGTATTTCGAAGGTTATTCTTTGATAAGGGTTGGGGGAGGAAGAAGTGGGTAGGGACAGCGGCTGGAGGGACACCCTGCAGTATTGCATAGCTCTAGTTCTAATCTCCTTTTCTCTCAAGAAGGTGGTAAGGGAAGAACCAAGGGTTAACACACCCAGTAACTCAGTTTTGCTTCATGTTGTCATCCTGGTTGGGAAATGGTTAAAATTATAGAATGCTTTCACTCTTTTCCAGGGATAGATTTTTGAGATTCTCTCCCATATACCAGTATTTGACATACAGTATTTCCAGCAGCTGCGGCTTTTCTGTCTTAAAGGTGATTCCCCTTTCTCTTTCAAGGAGCATTTTCTCAACAGATTGGACTCATGCCAATGAGTTCAAGCAAATAATGGCAAGATCAAACCTGAATCCAGAAGGTTTCTTGTATTTGCTGAAATAACCTTCTGGTATTATTTGGGGTTTTGATTATCAGTGACCCTCAGTTATCTTACTACATTCTGGGGGATGGGCACTGCAGCACATCAGCCTAAGCAGTAGATGCTGGGAAAGATCATGCCAGCAATAGAGCCAGGGGCTTTGTAAATTGGAATTTGAGTCCTTGTTCTCCAGAAACCTGAATTATCTTTCACTGGGGGTTGAAGGGACCTGAGAAGCAGCACAATAAGTTGGTTGCACTGGTTGGTTGTACTAGGAGGAGATTTTAATCAGCTCAACTGTCAGTCACCATGACAGCTTACACTCAAGTTTACCACCAAAAGGAGAAAATCTGGATCGTTCAGTCACGCTGAAAAACTAGAAGCAAATAGCTGTCATACTCTAGATTTTTTTTTAAAAAAAGGAAGAAAACTATGCATGTTTTTCCTTAATTTGTTTTAAAATCTAGACACCCATTTCTTCTATAATCAAAATACCAATTCTGTACATATTTCCCCAAACTAAAATTGTACAGGAGAACTGATGCTAAAAACACTTTTCTGTAACTGTACAGGTTTTTTAAAGAACAGCATTTTAAATTTCAGGTTCAAGAAGTCTTATAAGATACGCAGATTCATAGAAGTGACAAGTAATTAGCTCTGTTCAGAAGTGTGTTTTGAGTTTGGGGGCTGTCTGCACCCGGTTTTGGAACAGGGAGGAGGAGCTGTGAATAATGTGAATCTGTCTGAGTGGGTCCCTAACCACCCTTGCTCCATAACAGCCACCACTCTCCAATGGTAGCTCATACTGTTGTCACTGACTCCTGTGTGGCTAATGTCCTGCCTCTCCAGCTCTGGTGCCGACAAAGATTCTCCTCTTGACCAATCTCTACTCAGGCTCCACTGAAATTGTCAACTCAGCTTCTACTTTTGGACTTCTGTGTTGTCTCGTATTGTCCAAATTTAGCAAGAATCCTGCTAAGCTGGTTTAGTTAGAAACTCGCATCCACCATATCTGATCACGCTCAATATCTGAGCAGGTTCCTCATCCTCCACTATTCCCCAGGATGTCTGATCACCCTGCCCTGCCTTCAGCAAGAATCCTTTGAGGTCAGTTTAACCACCTAAACCTACCTCTGATGTTTCCTCTTAGTAATTTTCTTTCTTTCTTTTTTAAATTTTATCATACATATATCTATTACAATTCCCTCGACTCCACTCCCACACTATATTCCATTCACTGACCCCTACCCCGCTGCTTGGCTCTAGGTTCCCACTGGCCCATGCTGTATCACTCTCTCCCCCTCACTCCAAGGCCCCATTTCAGGGGTCCCTACACCCATTGAGATGGTCCCCCTTGAATGAAACCTTCCTTGCTATCTTAAACATGTGGCATTGAATAATGGTTTCTTTTTTTCTTTTAGAAAAAATTGCTTATTTATTGGGAGGGAGAGAGCCAGGAAAGTTCCAGAACTAGAGGAGGCAAAGATGATGTGGATGGACATGTCCATTGCCTAGTGAAGTGGTGGTTTTCAAAGGGGTCTGGGAAAAACACAATTTGCAGCTACTGTGACTGCAACCTGGGAGTCTAACGTCACCTCCTGTGTTTACTGGCGGTTCGCCCACAGGCCTGGTGATGAGGTAATGTGGATATGGTGCCACCCTGCAATTTAGCAAACCTTGGCCACGCTACTGCCTACTGGGTACCACAAAATTCTGAGCAATGGGAACAAGTCCAGTAGGACTTGGCCATTAACTTTCCTGGCTCTCTCCCTCCCAATCAAATAAGCTTTTAAAAATTAAATTAAATTTATTTATTTATTTATTTACTTTTTATTGGTTTCAGATGTTGGTTTCTTTAACAGTGCTCATTGTCGTCATGGCTGTGACAGGCTGCTCAGCCCTCTCCACATCAACCGCTGCTGGCCGACTCACTGCCTGAGACCGGCCCAGAGGGACTAAAGTTCTCTACATTAATCTCTATCCCTACCTTCTCTCTTCTGTTCAGACACCAGGTCTCGATGAAATGGAATTTAAAGTATAATTCAGAGCTTTCTTCTTTATGGGACCACTCCTTAGTGATTCCCAGACTCACAAGAATTTGCAACTAAGTGTGGCATATCAGAAAGTGCTCACTAAAAGTCTTTTTGAATGAACAAGGCATAGCTTTGATCCCAGCGTCATTCTATAGTGTCCCTCTTTGGCTACATTGGAAGATCCTTTGGGCAGGGGTTGACTTTCATGTATTAAGTAAATTAGTAAGTAGTGGATGACCGCTTTTTGTTTTGTATTAAGCACGTAGAAGTTGGTCAAGGCTGAATCATCAAGCACTTGCTGGTTACAAGTGGGTGAATCTACCCTCTGCTTTTGGTGAAATAACTAAACCCGGATCCCCAGCTGTGAGTTAGGAAGCTCCCTCTACTCCTCCCCTGTCCCTCCCTGAGTGCTCATTACCCACCTGCCTCCCTCTACTCACCCTGTTGATTGGAAGAAACACTTTTGGGGGCAGGATGGCATAGTGGCTTCTCACGCTAAATAGCAGCCCTTTTGGATATTGAATTTATTTATTTTGATTTACATAGAGAGCTTCATACAGTTCATTGTTGTTTAGTTTTAACTTTTATAAAATCCATATTTGGCTTTCTAATTCTGCTGTCCTCAAGTCTTTGGTTCAGGCATTATTCACGTTCTAGCTGGCTCACTACAGTCATTTCTTGGCAGGCCTCTCCCAGTCGTTCATTTACTCGTTCATTCTTCTGTGAATTTTCAGTGTATTAAGAATTCAGATTTTCTCACTCTCCTAGTATGTGGTAAGAAACAGAGTAAGGTAATTTGTCAAGTTGTCCAGTGCACTCTGGCTTTACTGTATTATTCCACCATTAAAAGATGGTTGGGCATGCTGCCCCACCGTACACTGGGTAGCCAGGGGCACTTCTTGGGTAGCGTAGCATAAATTTGGCTCCAGCAAGGACTGAGGCTGATGTTAGCACCAACCCTTTCCTACTGCTATTGGCTTCCTACAGAAAAGCGACATAGCTAAACTCTCACAAGAAATTAATGAAAATAATTTCAGTTCCAACCTCCACACAATTGCCTTGTCATGGTACTTCATATTGTTTTCACTGGCACCCTAGCAGGTCATAAATTATTAGTCAAGTTAATAATGACCATGTTGCAATATTAACTAAACATTTACTAGTCAATTACAGTGCATTGAGTGTTATGTTAAGTGTTGTAAATACAGTCCCTTTCTTATCCGTGGGTTCCACATTTGTGGATTAAATGAACCTTGGATCGAAAATATTCAAAAGAAAAGTTATGTTGTTGCTGATGTGTAATCTGTACCTAGGTCTATGATGGTTGTGTCTGTACCGAACATGTTAAGACTTTTTTCTTGTAATTATTCCCTAAAAAATACAGAATAACAACGATTTATATGGCATTTACATTGGATTAAGTATTATAAGAATTTTAGAGATGATTTAAAGTATACAGGAGGATGTGTAAGATTATACGCAAGTACTAGGCCAGCCATTTCATATGAGGGACTTGAGTCGAGCATCTTTGGATTTTGCTATCCTCGAGTGGGAGGTGGGGTCCTAGAAGCAATACCCTGTGGGATGACTCTATTATTTTAGTTACTATCTCCATTTTCCAGTTGTGGAAATTGAGTGCTGGCTGTTAGCACACAGGTTTCACATTCAGGACTATGACTCGCCAAGGTCCATGCTATTCTGTTTTTTCCCACATCACCTTGGTCCCTTACACATCCCCAGCACTGCCAGCTCTCTAACCTCTTTCGAAGGCACTACTTAAGTGGCACCGGCATGGAGAAGCCTGTCCCCTCAGCAGCACACCAGATTTCTCCCCTGCCTCAACTTAGTCCTTAAATTTACATTCTCATGCTGTTGGATGGGTCTCTAGGTAAAACTGAGCTCCCTGAGGGAGTCAGGAGGGGAGGGGATTGGGCCCTCACCTCCCTTATGCTTTCCAAGTTCTCCTTATACACATCCTTGTTATTGTTCTCAATCACTGAAGAATTGGACTCCTGAGCATAACTGGCAAGAACCCTTAGTTCCTTTTCAATTCTGAGGAAGTTTTCAGGGGAAGCTGCTGATAGGTATCTTACTATTTAGCAGTTAGAGGTCTTTGATTTTCTCAGAGGAGCCAGGGGGCTTTCTCACCTCCCGCTCCCCCCTTCCTTTAGAGCTAAACATTCCTAGGTGCAGTGTTTTAGGGCCCTCTCTCATTTTAATGATCATATTTACCAAGGCAGGAGGCAATTTTCTTAAAGTTGCTAGAAGTTCTGCTCTGTCAAAGATAAGTGTCTCCCAACTGAGTCTTTTTGTTTGAATTTTGCCCCAGGCCTCTCCCTCTGCCATCATTGTTAGTCCACAGAAAGCCAGAGAGGATGTTAAAAGATTCACTTCACTAATTCATAGCCAATTACAAAGCTTTGTTTTCAACCTGCCTGGATGGTTGCATTAGCTGTAGATTTGGAACCTTGGTCACTTGCACTCCAGGGAATTAAAAAAAAAAGTTTCTTCAATTGGTTAGAAAACAGAAATTTTAAAGTAATGGTGGGAACAGCTCCCAATTTGGGCATAGCTGGTTACAATGGTACGTACATTATGCTTTATTATCAGAACAAATGCTCATTGTCTATTGTGTAGCTTTGGGCTGAGCCCCCATATCTTTCGAGAGTTTTCTTCACATCTAACTCTTCTTTGTTTTAATCTGCACATGGAAGTTGATCTAGGGCACACAAATGGGAAGGGACTTTATTCTCTTCTTTCCTTGGTGATGGTAAAGTGACTTCTCTCCAAGTCTGAATGTTGGTCTAATGATTATTTTTCTCTCCTCAGGATGCTGTCTGTTTCATGCGGAACTTTGTTATAAAGAGATGATTCCCATAGTTAACTATGACTGGCAGGTTTCTTAGGTAGGAACCTCCCAGGTTGTTGCAGTTTGCAGAGAAGGTACTTTTGACTTCCAGCAGAATGTTAATTAGCTTGGCTGTGGGCTATATTTAAAAAAGAATCTCTTAAGCACTGCAAAAGTTTTGCTCTCAGGGGAAATTAAAGCTCTCAGATGGTGAAGCAAGAGGTGTGCTTGTTCTTTGCCTTTTGATGTAGGAAAACTAACTTTAATCTGCATGTCTTAGAACCCTACCTTTTGAATAAGGTGATCCATAACTTCCAAAAGGTTATTTTATCAAGTGTGATTTTAATTTGATTTTTCTTTAAATCTATTTGGGTGACAATGGTAAGTAAAATTACATAGGTTTCAAGTGTACAATTCTGTAATACGCCATCTATATATTACATTGTGTGTTCACCACTCAGAGTCAGCTCTCCTTCCATCACCATATATTTGACCCCATTCACCCTCTTCTACCACCTTCCTCCCCGCTTACCCTCTGGTAACCACTAAACTATGAGTTTCTTTGATTTTAATTTGATTTTCATGACTTCAAGTTCAGCTGCAAGCTTAAACCAACCAACCAACCAACCCCCAAACTCTGGCAAATTTCTGGATTGAATTCTTTTACCTGGTTCAATGCTGAGAGAGTAGCTGTCTATTTCCAGATCAAGTCGTTGGGCTGCAGCAAAACAAAAATCCTCCAAGACGCCGTGCACAGCCTTGGTGAGATTGTAGGGCACCGATTTAGCAAACCTCATTTTGCTATTCACGATCACACTCCCATTTCTGAAGTTAAGTACTTCAAGTTGCTTAAATCCCGTAAGATTGGATCGTAAATATGGAACCAGCTGCAAAATAAAACATGGTTTACTTGTTTTTTTTTTTTTAACTGGGGAATTGGGGGATGGGAACAGCACTGGGGAATTGGGGGAAGGGGAACAGACAAGTTGCTGTCCTTTTGTTCTTCAGTCTAGTTGTGGAGGACGTGTTGCTTCA
>NW_017731512.1:10380-32602 GCF_001890085.2 Hipposideros armiger | reverse complement strand
CTGTGGAGGGCAGTGTCACTGGCCCTCATATGTGGGATCCGAACTGGGGCCCTCTGGCGTCCCAAGCCAGCTCTTAACCAACGCGCCACCCGGCCGGCCCAACATGGTTTACTTTTAACTGTGTACTAAGCATTCAGCTGCTGCTAATCCCATTTATACTCACTTTTCATTATCTGAGGCATAAATTTCAGTTCCTGTTCATTTATTTATTTTTTTATGTATTTGGATTTAATGTGAGATGAGAACACCACTATTTAATGATCTATTTGTGTGATTATGTCCCATATTTCCATCTTTCTATCTGTGTATTGAGATGGATGGGCAGTAGTTATCTTCATGATAAATTGTGAGAACAGAGGTTTTAAAAACCCCAGGCCAGGACCGGCTGATTGGCACGTTGGTTAAGAGTTGGCTTAGGACACCAGCTCTGTGCAGCATTGACCTGGTTCGGATCCCACATGAGGGCCAGTGACATTGCACCCTCTACAGCTAAGATGGTGAACCTGGAGCTGGGCTGCCCAGAGTTGCCGGCGATGGCGTAGGCTGCAGCCACTGTTGCAGTGGGCTGCCATGAACTACCGTGAGTGGCCGGCAGCCAGCGTGAGTGGCTGGCAGACGGCGTGAGCTGCTGTGAGCTGCTGTGAGCAGCTGTCCAATAGCCGTCGACTGATCTGCCTTGCCAGGGAAGAACGCAATGATAATGTCAACATGGGCCAGTGAAGCAATGTCCTCCACAACTAGACTGAAGAACAAAAGGACAGCAACTTGTCTGTCCCCAACCCCCAATTCCCCAAAAAATCTTTAAAAAACAAACAAACAATCAAAGAAACCCCAGGCCAATGCTATCAGCAAAGCAGCAATGCCAGGTTCAGTTTTTTGTTGTTGTTGTTTTAAATCCAAGTAAATAAAAACATGTTCCAAAGTGATCCCAGGGGCAGACTGAGACCTCTGCCTGTGTAAATGGGAAATTTGTTTGGAAGTAACTAATTTGAAATGACCTACTGAAATAAACAACAGCTTAAACATCAACTTGTCTGCTCATGCAGGCGATGTTTCACAGTCAACACAAAAGCAGTGGCATGGAAAGAGCAGGGAACTGGCAGTCAGTCCTGGACCTGTCCCTAAGTAGCCGTGTGACCTTCACTGAGCTCCTTAACCATTGTGTTGTGCCTCAGTGCCCTTATCTGAACTGTGAGGGAGAAGAAAAAGGAGTTCCCTAAGGACTTTTTCCAAACTATAATTTAATGTCAAAAGTATGCCCCCTGGCATTAGGCTTCAGGTTCCCACACCTGCCTCTTTTGAGCCACTGCCACCCTTGAGATCACTTTTCAGAAATGTTTAAAAATCAGCTATGTCTGCCTTGTTCCTGGCCCTGAAAGTAAGCCCGTCATTTATGAGCTGACGAGCCTAGGGAGCACACAGATGCAAGCTGCAATCTCTCAGGCTTGGCCCAGGCCTGCTTTTCCTTTGTCCCTGTCCCCACCCTTCCAGAATTTTGACTCTGACCCTTAACCCACGTTTCGGTCCCTGCCTCCCACCCCCAAGATTATTGTGAAAATAAGATGAAATTTTATACACAGTGTGGAACTTTTTTCAATCTATTCTCTGCTGATTTCTCCCACTTACTTTGGGCTCATTCTTTGCGTCTTAGCATTGCTTTGGAGTCTGGTGGAAATTCCCTGTCTTTACCCACTGTGCAGACAACTAGCTGCTCCCTTCTTCCAAATTCATTCTCTTTTTCACAGGAAGCAGACTGCCTAGCTAGAGACCACATTTCCCAGCATCCCTTGCAGCAAGGTGTGGCCATGTGACTACTTCTCAGCAATTGAGTGTAAGTGTAAGAGATGAGGGCAACTTTGGTGTCACTTGCGTAGGAAATTGCTTGCTCTGCGCTTTCTATCTTTCCCCTTCTTAAGACTGAAAAAGGGATGTACCAGTGACCTAGCTTTGACTGTGTGAATAAGGAAACACCCTTGGGGTTGGCGGAGTTATAAGATGGAAGGAATATGAATCCCTGAATGACACTGTAGAGCAGATCTGGCCGACTCACTAAGTGACAGACAAATAAAGTTGTATCTTATTTAAGTTATTATATTTCTAATCTCTTCATTATGGCAGCTTAGCATGTACTCTAATTACACACATGGGCTAGGTGCACTGGGACTCTGTTCCCTGAGATTGTCTCAAATATCTATTCTCTTCATTGTGGGTGGTGGGGGTGTTAGATTGCACAGTCTTCCTTTAAAGTTCACTTGAAGTATTAGTTTTTATGTGGTTTTAATTTGCATAAGGATTTGACTTATATGAAGCTTACAAATATTTTTCCTGTTATTTTCAGAAATTCTGCAATCTTTGAACTTGTATGCACTGTGTACTTAATTTTAATTGGCCGTGACTGTAGAGTTATCACATGGTCCAGCATTCCTTATTGGATATGCATTTTTTTTATAGTACATTTAGAAATAAAACAAACATGTGAGTTTTGAGGGTGTTTTATCATCAAAGACATAGCCATCATGATAACCTCCTCACTTTCTTTGTTAAGGATCAGGAATGATAATAAGCCATTTAGGCATTTTCAGTTTTACAAAAATGTAAGAGGAACTGAAAAAATATGTTTACACTTGAACTTTTGGCCTCATCTGTGCTAGACCTTTCTAGCTCTGAGTCCTTTCATTAGATGGCTGGGAAACAGTTTACGGCATTATAACTTAGGAAAAGTCTGCTCATATTGCTTTTAAATCCCAAGTTCAGCACTCAGGGGACTCTGTATTACTCCTGGGAAAACTAAATTTGGAAGAACTATCATGAAAAGATCATAAGGATAAGTTTGTTCTCATTAGGCTGGTCAGCAGTGTTTGCCTCCTGTGTCCACCACAAAACTTACTTGCCTATTGGATCTGACTCCATCTCAACATTCTAGCTGAATGCCTTCAGCAACAGCTATCTCAGAGTCTTGTCTCTTCCAACCTGCATTGCTCAAGGAAGCCAGTGATTTTATTATAAAGTAATAATAAAAAAAGAAGAGACACACAGAGAATTAATTGTAAGTAATTCCCACTCACCAGCTGTGTGAATCGTTGTTCCAGAGCTTGGTACTCCAGAGAACTCTTGTTGAACAGGTCGTTGGAGAAGGGCATGTTAGCAACACGCAGACTGAAGAACACCACCAGCTCATGGCCCTGGGTGGCGATGGTCATAGAGCTAGTGGTGATATACTGTAAAGCTTGGACAGGAGTGGTATTCTCCAAGAAATGGTCTGGGGTGGAAACATATCCACTGACTCCTGGTACCTCAGAGGACGGGGGGATGGTAGATAGATCCATTCCATCTAAGTCCCTGACTGTGTCTTGGCTGCTTGTACTCAACCTGCTGTCTTCTGAAGATGCAGACAAATGTGAAATTTCCAGAGCTGACTGGCTGATGGCAGAATAATCATTGGTGGGGATGGTTAGCCCTGGGATTAGTGCAGTCTGGTCAATGGACATCATGTCTGTGGCACTTTGATCAGTCAGAGAGAGGATGCTTGATGCAGTGAAGAAAGGTAAAATTTCCGATAGGGAGGTAGAGGCCATAACAGGTGGAGATAAAGAACCATCCGTGGAGAAACCTTCTGAGACCAATTCATTACGTCCAAGCATTCCCCCAAAGAATAGAAAGAAAAAAAAAATCCAAAGTTAAAGTCAACTTAAAAAAAAACAAACATTTACATTGATTATTTTAATGTTATATTTTTAAAAGAAGAAATTTGTACAGAAAAAGCAGGCAGCCCTATGTCCAAACTCAGGGAGACAGAAGGTAGATCCTGTACCCATTTCATTCAGGCCCAAAACTTCCGGATATATGAAACTAAAAGATTATAGGTTACCTAGAATTTCTGGAATCCCTGCCCAGCCAGACACAGCACATCTAGGAACCAGGTGGTAAAGCTGACTAGGCCACCAGGTGCTGCCAAACCACAGATGGCATTGGAATGGGTTTGCATCCCATGTTCCCACCTATACTCCCAGCCAACTAGCTGTGCAGTTTTGGCACCGAAATTTTATTCACCTTTCAATCATGCAAGTCTGCATTTTGGTTTTTTTTGCAATTGGATTTTTTGTTTTTGTTTTTGGAATCCTGGTTACTACATTTTGGTAGTTTTACTAATTAAAATCTAAATTATGCTTTTCCAAAACTGGATAACCTGACTGAATAACTTGCAAATTTGCAAAAATGATATTGAGAGAATAAAGATGTGGGTTGCACATATAATTTAAACTTTATATTGACCATACAACTTGCTAAATATTTGATAATATTTAAAGGTTTTATCACTTTTACAGGATTATACTTTGATAATTTCTCCTGCCCCTTTGCATTGCTTTCTTGGATAAGTACACAATGAACTACTGAAGTCCATTCCTATTTTGGTGCAAAATTAAAATCAATAAGTATTTAAGAAAGTGGTTATATGAAACTATCAGATAAAGAGATTGGTGTGTTATTAAAATATTCTTATAATCCTAAATATAGAGCCAGTGACAATATTGAAGGCATTAGGTAGCTCAAAACAGGGAGCTTTCTGTGATTACTTCAGTGGCATTTTGGCAAAATGTGGGAAAGCTGTACTGAAATTTAAATGCTAAGCATGATGAATGAACTGTCTGGATGCAGATATAATCTTTGGGCTCTCAGTCAGCTAATTTACTAGAGTGCAATCACCCAAACTGAAATTCCAAGTGAAAAACAGCTCTGAAAGGTGGAATCATATTAGTTTTATTAGTTTCTTAGTTTCTGCCTGTTGGTGAATTGTATCCAGATTTCAGGGAAGCACACTCTATTCTCTCACCTGGGGACGGTGCCTAGGTATGTCTACCCATAATTCATTCAACTGTCAGAAATGACATTTCCTAACATCCAAGATTTCTCTGGATATTCACTTGTAGTTTTATTCAAATCTCCATTGCCATGGAGTGAATGTTTGTATCCTTCCCAAATTCATATGTTGAAACTCTAATCTCCATTGTGACAGTATTTGGAGGTGGGGTCTTTGCGGGGGGGGGGGTTAATCAGGTCATGAGGATAGAGCCTTCATTAATGGGATTAGTGCCTTTATAAGAAGAAACAGGAGAGAGATGATGACCTTCCCTCCCCTCCCCTCCCCCCTCCCTGTGTCTCTGCCATGTGAGGGCACAGCAAGAAGACATCATCTGCAAACTAGAGAGAGGGCCTTCACCAGGAATCAAATCAGCCGGCAACTTGATCTTGGACTTCCCAGCCTCCAGAACTGTAAGAAGTAAATTTCTGTTGCTTAAGCCACCCACGTCTATGGTATTTTGTTACGGAAAGATCTGAGATGAGTAAATGGAAAGACTTCAAGTGCTATTGGTGATTGGATTTGACTGATTTGTGTCATGGGGAAATACATATGTATCTGTATTCCTGTGATGTGATCTCTGTGCTCCCCAGATGATCAAGGTTTGGGAAGAAACACAATGACAGGTGTCTGTTCTACTTCTGGGCCAGCATCTCATTATTCACACCTTTTCCACTGTATAGACTTTAGCCAGATTAAAATAGTCCGCCAGGTCATCAACCAATAAAGCTGAAGTTCTAACTCTTTCCCTTTGTGGCATCTTAACATTAATCATTCACCTTCACAATAAACCTATCAAAGTTATTTCACTGATAAGAATAGTTGGATATTTAAATGGAGGGTTGCTAGATAAAATACAGGATTCTCATTGGAATATACTTATACTAAAAAATTACTTGTTGTTTATCTGAAATTCAGAGTTAACTGGGTGTCTTGTGTTTTTCTTTGCTAAATCTAGCAGCCCTATTTAAATGTGATTTTAAAAGACTCCTACTCTTTCTTGCCTTGATATTGAAACTACTAAGACCATATTCCTCTGAAATAAAAATGTCATCCAAAATTCACCACTACTTATAAATATATTGTAAATAATTAAGTTTTCATTAGATTCATATGTAGGAATTAGACATGGCAGTGGCGCAGGTCATTCGAACATTAAGTTTTGTACACTACAATAAAACAATAAAAGCTAAGGTCATTTATTTCATTGTGAGGTATGCAAAGTCAACAGACTCAAAATAACGTGGCTTTTTAGCTGCCGTGTTTGCGTATGTGTGTGGGTTCCTGTGAGGGTGTGAGATATGTTTATATGTATGTATGCATGGTGGAGATTCTGGTTAGGAGCCCAGCTGCTGGGTGTAGAGTAAAAGCCCATTTTGGTCACTTTCTAGGCAGGAGACCTGTCAAAAAGCAAAGGCCACAGGTGAAATGGTCCAAGCCAAAGGAGAGGAACCCAGGTCTAGCTAAAGTCCAAAGTTAAAGTGTGACAAGCTGGTAACAGGTAAAGACAGGCTCAGCGGGGCCAGCCAGGAGCCCCACTAGAAGCCAGAGGGAGGCCAAGCAGAAGATGAGCAAGATGTGAGGGACAAGTAGAGGTGAAAGACTATTTTAAATGCTGCTAGAAAGGGTCACATATATACTGACAGACACTAAATCATGAACATCAAGTGGTCACCTACTTTATGTTTAAAAACCTAAAAAGACTCTCTAATCTCATTTAGATCTTCAAGTGCCATGATCAGCAAGTTCTTATTTCTATATCAAAGAAATCCATTGTTATTTGTCATAACAAGGATGTTATTGTCTTCTTTTATTTTGGCGTATTATAGAGATGGAACATAAGTGTTTATTCATTCATTCAACAAATAGATATTGATAGCTTACTATGTGCCAGGCACTCACTGTTCCAGGTGTTATGATAAATCAGTGGACAAAACAGATAAAAGTTTCTGGCCCCAAGGAGCTTACCATCTAACAGAGGAAGACATAAAATAAACAAAATAGACAAGGGAAACATATAGTATACCAGATGGTGAGAAGTGCTATGGAAGTAAAATGAAACAGGAAAGAGGCTGGGAATGCTGGGTTTGCAATTTTATGTATAGGGTGGTCCCTGAGTACACAGTGTTTGGGCAAGGCCTGACTATGGTGAGAGAGTATAGCCATGCAGCATCTGTAAATGAAGAGCTAAAGAAGGGTATCTTTCATGCTCCAGGAACAGCTAGCTGGAAAAGCAGCGGGCTATAATGGAGTGCTATACTATCAATCAAGTACGAGGGTGGCTAAAGATATTTTCAAACACACAAAATCTCAAAAAATTCCTCCTAGGCAGTCTTTGTTAGAATGTGTTTACTTAAAATAATGGGGTAAGCCAAGAAATAAGAGGAAATGGGATACTGAAAATAAGTTAGGGAAATCCTCAGAAAGATGATGAAGGGGTATCGTCAGGAGACAGGTAACCCAGGTGTAAAAGGCAACCAGTTAAGATTAGATTAGCCTCAAGACACAGGTATATGCAATGCTTGTATCACCATGCCCTCTGCCATTGCACCAGATTTTTACCTGACAACACTGCTGAAGGATGCGCTCTATGAAACAAGAGAGTAAGCCCAGAGAGAGAAGGCCTGAGGTCTAGGAATCAGGGAATCCGACTAAGGAAGAAGGCCAAGGAAATCCTAAGGACAATAGCAAAGGGAAGTGCCAGGTGATAGCTGTCCGAAAGGCCTAGAGGGTGGTAGTCCAGAGAGAAAGAGAAGGAGGTCTCTGAAAACTGAAAGTGATAAATTACTTGATATAGAAAATTATACTGGAAAGTTTAATGGAGAATTTGAGAAGAATTGGCAATAAGTACAAAGAAAACTAAGCAAATGAAAAAATATCAACAAAAACACTAACTCCAGGAAAACAGAAAGGAAACATAAAGCAAATAGGTCAGCTGTGAATAAAAAAATGTAAACACTGAATATTGATTTAATACTTGTTACCATATTGAGAGGGGATCGTATTGCAAGAAACTTAAATCCTTATTTGAAATAATAGGAAGTCAATAAATGATATAGAAAATCGATGACTCGAAAGTTATATATTATTTAAAAATATAGGAAGAGCAAATGCCAGGAGAAACAGCTAATGGTGTTTAGAGGGACTACTTTTGGTAAGTGGGACTGCTCAGTTGGGAAGTATGAGATAGCAAAATCTGTATTTGTCAGAACACTTTAATATGATGTGACTTTCAAAAAAAATTAAACCTTCATTTTAAGACAATTTTATATTCAAATGCAGTTTTAAGGAACCATAGAGAGTGGCATCAGTGGAAATGTCACAATAAGAAACTCCAAAAGTCAAGTTACCCTTCACATTTGAAAGTTACAGGTAGTAAGTAAGTAGCTCTGATATAATAAGAAATACATATTTGGTCTCTGGCTCCAGTTCTTGACACAGAGCTCCTAAATTTCTGACCCTTGGGCAGCAGCTGGGAAAGTGTGCTGTCAAACCCATTCCAGACGGAAGCTGGGAGCTGTGCATTTTCGCTTGCTTCCCTCTGTGCTGAGCCTGGAGGGAATAGTCATGGGAAGTGCTTATTCCCATTTAAAACTTCCTCTTTGTTTTCTGTGGTTCCAGGGGACTTATGAATGCTGAGCTGTGTGGTTTGGAGCCAGTCCCTCAGGTGGCAGCCATGAAAGTTGGGAACCCTCAATTTATAGTTGGTTGATCAGAAGTACAAGTGCCGGCCTGGGACTTGTGACTGGCATCCGAAGTGGGGGGGGCAGTTTTGTGGAGCTGAGCCCTGTACCTGGGAGGTCTGCGCCAACTCCAGGTACCGTCATAACTAAATTGTAGGACACTCAGTTGGTGTCTGGAGAATTAGAGAATTGATTGATGTGGGAGAAACCCCTACACATGTCATATCAGAAGTGTTGTGAATAGAGAAATAGTTTTCCTTTTCATAGCCAAGCCCTCAGGAGCTCTCGTACCCAGGAGCCCTTCTTGAAACAATGATCTGATGATATATTGCAGCCAACTAAGAGATAAATCAAAACAGAGGACTCAGGAATGTAGAAGCAGTGGTAGAAGGTTTGAGAGTGAGCCCTAAATCCATTGAAATATGGAAATCAGTCCAAGAAGCTGAAGAGGTTGTGGTCGCAGAACGAATTTTAATTTATAAACCTTGACAGTGTTAAAATACCTAATTACCAAAGCTTGGGGTGTGGGAGAGTGAAGATGTTGGATTATGAGTGTTCTGATAATTTTATCTTTCATAGCAGTACATCAAAAATGCTGCCTAATGTTGATACATGTGGTGTAAATTATAATGAGTCCACATTAATATTTTAGGTAATCTTTCTTCTTAGCTTTTAGGGATCTTTTAAGAATGAATATCTCATGATGTTAGGAAGTATTTACCTGAAAATCAGAAATTTCTTGAGTTTCATTTCAGTTGCTTTTTCTTGTTAAAAATCAAGTGAAATTAAATGTAGTCCATTTTATTTGAATGGCTGCACAGAAAAATTCAGTGTTTGTGAAACTACTTCTTTTTAGCCTATCTTTTAAAATATATTGAGAAATATCTAGAATGATAGGTATCATTTAGTTATTTCTTTTCTTTTTTTTTTTTTTTTAAAGATTGTATTAGGGAATTGGGGGAGGGGAACAGTGCTGGGGAATTGGGGAAGGGGAACAGACAAGTTGCTGTCCTTTTGTTCTTCAGTCTAGTTGTGGAGGACGTTGCTTCACTGGCCCTTGTTGGTATTATTATTGCGCTCTTCCCGGGTGAGGCAGATCGGTCGCTGGCCTCTGGACGGCCGCTTACAGCGGCTGTTGGCAGCTCATACCAGCTGCCGGCTGCTCACGCTGGCTGCTGGCTACACACGGTAGCCCATGGCAGCCCACTGCAGCAGGGGCTGCAGCCTATGCTGTCGCCAGCGACTCACGGCATCCCAGCTCCAAGTTGAGCTGTTTTTCACCATCTTATCTGTAGAGGGCAGTGTCACTGGCCCTCATGTGGGATCCGAACTGGGGCCCTGCTGCACAGAGCTGGTGTCCCAAGCCAGCTCTTAACCAATGCGCCACTTGGCTGGCCCATTTAGTTATTTCTAAGTAGCAAAATTTTAGCAACATTATTTTCTTGTTTTTTTTTTTGGTAATTTTTTTCATCCTTTAACATTTTAAATAATGAGACTATATCATTTAAAAAATAATAGTAATTACTATTTTTTAAAAGCCTATTGTTTAGTCCCTCAACATAAATAAACATTTTTTAAGGGAGTGAAGTTTGAATTTATTGAAATCTCCAATGCTATCTCTTCTGCTCCATGAAATACATGAATACACATTACATAAATGTACATTTACATAAATATACATTTTAAGAAGTTTCTCTCCTAGGTGTTATATTTAGATTTTTGTAAACTTCAGATAAAAAATAGCTCCTTGGTTATCTGGGGTAAATGGAAAAATTTCAAATGTACTACATATTAAGTAAAAACCTTAAGCAGAGCCACCACAGAAGAAGCAAAGTATTTCACTACCAAATCCTTATTATTATTAACAACATTAAAATATCATCTGGATTAAAACTGAAACTGGTGAGAAACTAAACTCCTAAACCCTGGAGCACTTCACTGTGCTTTCTTCCTATTTTAGTTAAGTGTTTCAATAAGATTATAGCTTCAAAATCTAGTCTTAGAATCTGAGAAGGCTGGATTGAGGATGGAATGGGAAGAACCTAATATTTATTTGGCACCTGCTAGGTCCTAGGTCCTACACAAGGAATATTTAAAAGACTCTCCATTTACTTTAAGCCATCTTATAAGCTTCCAACTGATTATACATTCTGCACTTGCTACTTGATGTGAATTACTGGAGTCTTTGAAGTATCTTTTTAATTATGTCTCCTTAAGTGAGTAAAGTGGGTAATTCAGAGGGACAGCCCAAAGCTACAAAGATAAGGGTCCTCTCAACCAGTGGTCATCAGTAGAATGAAATATGCATGTCGATATATTCTAACATGAGGCATTCCTTCTCTCAAATCATCAGTCAAAGGCATATTTTTTCCCAGTCTAGCATATTATACTTTTCCTTCACAAAACAAAAATGCTGAATCTATGAAATCTTATTTGACTTAAACCCTGCCTCATATTATATAAAAACTACAGAGCTCAGAGCCACATGACCCTGATTACTTTCTCTTCATTGTTACATGATCTCTAACAGCATTTAGTTTAGAATCAGCCTTGCAGAGGAAATTGTGCGAATACATTTGGAAAAGAGCTCCATCGATATTTTTCCCTGGCATGTGGCCTTAATGAAATTTGTTATTGCCATCTCTGAAGAAATAAACATTTTAGGATGAATGAAGTTATTATGACATGGATTTGACCTGCAAAGATGTCGTAGCTTTTTTTTTTTTAAAAAGATTTTTTTATTGGGGAATTGGGGGGATGGGAACAGACAAGTTGCTGTCCTTTTGTTCTTCAATCTAGTTGTGGAGGATGTTGCTTCACTGGCCCAAGTTGGCACCATCATGTGCTCTTCCCGGGCGAGGCAGATCAGTCGCCGGCTTCTGGACGGCCGCTCACTGCGGCTGCTGGCCGCTCACGCTGGCTGCTGTCTACATACGGTAGCCCATGGCAACCCACTGCCACAAGGGCTGCAGCCTAGGCCGTTGCCAGCGACTCACGGCAGCCCAGCTCCAGGTCAAGCTGTTGTTCAGCATCTTAGCTGTAGAGGGCAGTGTCACTGGCCCTCATATGTGGGATGCGAACCGGAGCCCTCTGGCGTCCCAAGCCAGCTCTTAACCATCGCGCCACTCGGCCGGCCCTGTTGTAGCTTTTAATAGCATGGCCATAATTCAATTCTGAGTGGCTTCTGAATTATTTATTCCAAGACTATTGAAAAGGTTGTGGTTTTCCAGCTTTGACTTGCAAAGTGAAATAATCAATGTATTTTTCTATTAATAACTTTATATGTACTGATGAAATAATAAAGATAAAGATTACATAAAATATGAAATTGGGTCTGTGTAAGGCACACAAAACAGTATATAATATGGTAGCCTCCAATATGGTCATTGATGATCCTTGCTTCCTATTATTCATATCCTCATATAGTCCCCTCCCATATTTATAGGGCTGAATTCCATAGAGTGCTATGGAAGTGAGGATGTATGATTCGAGACTAGGCCATAAAAGATATTACTTCTTCCACCTTGCTCTCTTGAATCAATTGTTCTGGAGGGAATCATCTGCCGTAATGTGAGGACTCTGAAGCAGCCATGTAGAGAGGCCTTGTTGCAGTCAATTTGCCAGATATGTGAGTAAGTCACCTTGGAAGGAAATTCATACCCGTGTCAAGAACTGTAGGGCCGGCCGAGTGGCGCGATGGTTAAGAACTCGCTTGGGACACCAGAGGGCCCCGGTTCGGATCCCACATATGAAGGCCAGTGACACTGCCCTCTACAGCTGAGATGCTGAACAACGGCTCAACCTGGAGCTGGGCTGCTGTGAGTCCCCGGCGACGGCGTGGGCTGCAGTCCCTGTGGCAGTGGGTTGCCATGGGCTACCGTGTGTAGCCAGCAGCCAGCGTGAGCGGCCAGCAGCCAGCGTGAGCGGCTGTCCAGAAGCCGGCGACTGATCTGCCTTGCCTGAGAAGAGCGCAATGATGGTGCCAACTTGGGCCAGTGAAGCGACGTCCTCCACAACTAGACTGAGGAACAAAACGACAGCAACTTGTCTGTGCCCCTTCTCCCAATTCCCCAGCACTGTTCCCATCCCCCCAATTCCCCAATAAAAATCTTAAAAAAAAAAAAAAAAAAGAACTGTAGTCTCAGGTGACATCTTGACTGTAGCCTCATGAGAAACTCTGAGCCTGAACCACCCAACTAAGCCATTCCTAGATTTCTAACCTACAGAAACTGGGAAGAGATAATAAATGTTTATTGTTGTTTTCAGCCACTAAGTCGTAGAGTCATTTATATGCAGCAATAGCTACCTATACACACAGAAACTCTCAAAAGCCTGGCATTGCAGGATTTTAGGTCTAGCAGTCCCTGACTCTGGCTTTTATCAGGATATCACAAAGAATCTGGCTTTTGGTTTAAGATAGTATTTTAAAACATATCTCTCTTATTTTATGGGAATGCATCATAAATGACATAAAATGTGCTGAGAGATTGTATCAGTGTTCTGATCTATGATAGGAACATTAAACGCCAATCTATTTACAGGGAAGCTTTTAGAACAGGATGTGTGTTTGTATTTATGGTAGGAAGGAGGGAAAAAATGATTAGAAAGAAGGACAGAGACACAGACATAGACTGTAAGCTCAGGAACATGATTTCTAGTATTGGTTTTGCCACTCTGAGCTGCACTTACCTAACCTAGTTTGCAATAAGCTACCTCCATGCCAGGTTTTCCCAGCCCTACCAGCTCAGTCCCCGTTTTTCTAACAAATATTTTGTAATGCCCCTTTTATGATCCTGAAATGAGGTTAATCAAGAACATAGTCAAGCTAATACATACTTTCAAAGAGGTCCATGCATTGTTCAAATTGTAACATAAAGGAGAAATAAAAAATAATTTATAACATGTATTTCAAAAGGCATCACAATACCATAAGACAAAGTAAAGCAGATGATTGTACTTATATGAGAATATCTATAAATACACTCTTTCATTGCTGGCATATTTTATTATGGCTTTCTTTTCCATGTGCTCTTTTTAAAAATTTTCATAGATATCTACTAACAACCATTTGAGGAAGGCAAGATAGGTGCTATACCCCATCTACAGATAAAGAATCTGAGAACGAGGAATCTTAAAAGTCCTTCTCAAACTTGACTTATGACAGGTTCAGCACTAAAGCTCAATTGTCTTTTTTTTTAAAATTTTATTGTTAGTTTCAGGTGTACAGAACAATGCACTAGTTATCCTTTTCACCCTCACAAAGTAACAACCCCCCTCCCGCCATAAAGCTCAATTTTCTAATGTATCCATTTTATGCCCACAAAAAAAGCCAAAAAGTTGTTGATGTTTTCTTTTTTGCCAGGGCTTCATTCATTCATTCATTCATTCACATGTGCATACTTGCATTCATTCAACAAAAATTACTGACTATCTACCATCTGCCAGATACTTGTAAGGCACTGGGACAACAGCCATAAACAAAATAAATATACTTCCTGCTTCAGGTGTCTATAGTAGCTGAAAATACAGCAACAGCAATAGCTCCAACTTATTGAGCACCTTCCATGTATGGTAACATACCTAAAGGTCACGTCCAAATTATAAGGTACTATCACCTCCAATGTGCAGATAAAGAAACTAAGGCATAGAAAGATGAATAAACTCTTAATATAGTATCAGTGATAAGGTACTTAATTAGGCTGTATACTTAATGTGGCAATATACCCATGGTCTCAAAGAACAATGGGTAGCTTAGCAAGGTGCTAGATCTAATATGTGTTGTAAGGAGTTGGAAGGAAGAGAGGTGGGGGTGGGAACATTGGATAAAGTGGCACTGCTGAACCCTTGTGAGTGACATGCTGCTTGCAGCACAGAACAAGGACCTGCCAGTCAGGGGCATACAGGTTTACTAACATGTGATATAAAACAAGAAGGTCAGCTTTTTACTTTTCCATAATGAATCTAAACTGCCAAAATCCTATTTTCCAGGTGGTGTAACTGTCTTCAAGTGCTGGGAGAAGGTCTACGGACAATGATGCCCTTCTCCAGTTTGGTTAGGGAGAAGCCCAGGGGCTGAGATCTGAGCGACCTCTCAGCAAGAAGTCCAGGGAAACCTTTTTACAATGAAAACAGACTGTGGAATTTTTTACTTAAGGAAAATGACATCAAGTACATTTTAACAGTTGTGAGTCTGTTTATATTCCTCATAAAATTTCACAATAAAAGAGCAATTGCATTTATGAGCAGTAAACTTCTTCGCAGAACATCAACTCCCCGTGTTCAACCCCAGGTCTTCGCGTGGCTAGTGCTGAAATTAATGAGCCGAATGTAGATTGAAAGACTAAGAGTCAAGATACTTGTGAGGAGCAAAGGCAGGTTGAATCAAGTGTGAGGAATGGAAATCTGATGCCACACCGTGTTGGCGGAGGAGCTGCTCAGGGTCCAACCTGCTGAGTAGGTGCCCTGAACCATGTCTCAATGTTCAAGCAAGGCTGTTTCAAAGACAATCACACACTTATGGGATGGTGAAGTTTTAAAAAGACGTAATGCCAAATGAGCACATTTGAAGGGGACGCTGTGTTCATGAATACTAAAAAGTGGACAAAATATATTAGATATGTGTAAGGTTAACTCATTGTGAGTTAATATTATATATCAAACCTTACGAAACATTTCCCCAGAAAAATGTAAACATGAGTAGCAGGGTTATCAAGCAGAGACAATACATGCAAAGGCACAAAAGTGGAAGAGAGGAAGATACCCATTAGATAGGGAGTAAAATCAACATGACTTGGACAATGGCTGGATGTGAGTGGCGTGAGAAGAAAAAGTCTTGGGTGATTTATAGGTTTCCACTTGGGGGGTCACTTTCATTGATGGTGATTGTCTTCATTGTGACAGGGGATATAGGAGGAGAAGCGTCTGTGTTTCTCATTTATAATCTGTAAAATGGGGAGAATAGCCATCCTGTGCATCATATGGCATGGTGTAGAAACAAGTTAAGTAAGAAGGCATGAAAGAGCTTTGGGAATGTTAAAGGCCAAGTATAAGTTATAATTAGATCTATTATTGTGGAGCAGTGGTTTTCTAGGTGTGTCTGGGACCCCCAGCAGCATCAGAGTCCCTGGGAGTTGGTTAGAAATGCAAACTTGCACCACCCAGATCTACTGAATCAGAAACTCTGGGGGAAGGCCCCAGCAATCTGCGTTTTAACAAGCCCTCCAGGGATTCTGATTCCTGGAAATGTTTGAGAACTCTGGTAGAGGAAAACGGTCTATACTATGTTTCAGCAAAATGGACAGTGATTGGAGCACAGTGAGGCAGCCCAGCCTAGGGCTGTCCCTGAAGAGGATGGAGAACAACACTGTTATTCCACCCTCAAATCTGGTAGCTCCTACTTCATCCACAGGTGCCTCTTTATTTTATTTTACTGGTAAAGACAGGTCAAGAAGAGCGACGTGAACATTTATGTTTAATATCAAAGGCAAGGAAATTCAACGTTAGGCAGTAGCTTTGAACTCAGAGGTGTAATAAATCCATAAGTCAACCCATTGAAGTTTCTTTTGAAATGTTCTACCATTTGACATTTAAAATGCTTTTTATATCATCAATGAATGTCATTTTGGGAAAAAAATGACATTTTCTGCTGTATATCTGTAGATCTTGTTAAAAAAGCAAATACATGTTAAAAAGCATGTTTAAATTCCCAGGATGCTGTAAATTCAAGCTGGTTAACAACTTTCTTTGTTTACTTCTTAATGGAATATAAATCCCCCACAGGAAGAGAATTGGTATGATAGTTTTTAGTGGTTTTTGCCAAGTTACAGTTGAAGGAGATATTTGTATTTCAGCCACTTAAAACAATCACTTCCTGCCTCAGTGAATTCTGAAAGTTGGTTCTGTAAGTACATATTTTAAGGACATTCCTAGAGTACATCATATTCTGTCAGCTAGAGGGAATCATTATGTGCAAAGAAGGGAAGAATGCAATAGACTGGTTCTAAATTTGTTTTTAAAGGATAGTTTGGAAGCATGCACTTTTTGGAGGATACTTTAATAGCTCCTGTTGGAGCTATTTCAAACTCAAATTTCAAAACATTATTCATCCCTGAGTGATCTACAGAAAGCAACTGAATTGCCTTTAGTCCATTTGATGCCTGGTTAATTTCATGCTCTTGGTATTGACAATTGTACATAAAATATGATATTTTACCTGCTTTAACTTTCACAAGATTCTGAAAAAATTGCAAGATTTATTAAGAGTAATGAACTATATTTGAATAAATCATAGCCTAATCATATGTTAACATTGTCATAAAAAAATTCAGTTCCAAAGGATATTATAGGTTGTGGTAAGGAGAGGGTTTACAGTACCCTGCAAAAGCTGAATGCAGAGGTAATATGAACATTAAGAACAAAATCTGAATAACCAGGCAACGGTTTATAATTTACTATCTGAATAAAGAAAATGTATTCAAACTCTCCTTATGTGCAGTGAAGAATGCCCGAATCATTGTTTTCTTTTTGAGCAAATCAGCTCTTTTTATTTTAACATTCTAACCATGGTGAGAAGATAAAGTGTTACATTGATGAGGCTCACATTTGCACCTATGACCTTGCATCAACCATGGCACTTTATGACTCCCACTGCCACTAAAAGAAAGGCTGGGGACATCCCCATATTTAAAATCCAGGGTTACCATCATTATCACTAACTTCCATCCATTATCTATCACCCATCCCTCCATCCATTTATTCGTCCATTCATCTAGAAAGTGTCCTTGGGGCAGAAGAAAACAAGATAATAGTAAGAGTTAGTGTAACTAACAAAGATGAGGGGGATTGCTTCAATTCAAGGGCGTGTTAAAATGGATGACTATTGTATTATAAATCAAGATGTTAGCACTCAATGGCAATGCTCCCAGATGATTATGTTGTTTATTACTGTATTGAAACTGATAGATTTGGGTACTCAAGGAGATATTTTCGTGGGAAAACAAGCAATTCTGTAGTAACTTTAAAATTACTTAGCACATAGGAAGAGAGTTTCCTGTATTTAATTAAGTGTAAACAACAAGGGAATACTTTTGAAGTACAATAACCTGAGTGTTTGTGGCTCTCACAATATTGGGAGTGAAGTGTTTGGATAGCAAGAGGTCTTGATTGATGTCAGCTGAGCAATGTTTCATGCTATTGCTACAAATGCCATATTGTTACTTGGTGATGGGACCCCTTATGAACTGGGCTCCGAGCTGATCCTGGGCTTGGTTTCCCTCAGTTATTCCTTGCCCTTCCTCCTGCTCTGTTTTAGTGAGGTGGGGTTGGGGTGCTGACCCCTGTAGGTTGCTTTTCAAAGGCCTCTGTATCATCTGGTTTCTGGCTAGGTTTGGCCAATGTAAGCATTGGTGGGCAGGAAGAGTAAAAAGTGGGGGCTATTTCTCCTTGTGTGCTCAAGTCGCTGTTCTGGCAATAATTCTGTCTCCTGTGTGTCTCCTGTTCCTTCCGCATAGGTGCTCCAGGATTCCAGCGTGTCTCCAGGTAAGTTGGACCCTGGATTCTGCTAATGCCTCCTCCTTCTTTTGTCTCTCTAGGCGAGAGGCAGGAGCAGCACCCACTCTTCCTAATCTCTGGGTAACCCCTCTCTCCTGTTGGGCTTGTTGGCTACTCCTCTACCTGAGTAACACATTCCCTGCATTAAATTCTCTTTCTTGGAAATAACAGTTTTAACCATTATAAACTGCTTATGTTCAACTGTTTTAAGCTTTAAAATTGGCAGCCTAATGCCTGAAGTAGTTTCTGAGATTTTTTCTGGTTAGATTCTGACTGCTGTGGTTTAACTAAGGAAGGGAACCTTCCTACCAAAAGGACATTCGAATGCTGGCCCTGGCAGAGCTGATGCCGTGGGCAGAGAGCACAGGGGCCCAGAAGGCAGAGCTGGCTGGGCCAGGACGCAGGAAGCAACACAAATGCCTGGCCGAGCCAGGGAAGGCACTAGGGCAGCCAGCGTTTTCCAGGTGGGACCAGATCAAAGACTATAATTTTAAATAGACTGGCTGAGTCATTAGGGAAGAGAAAATAGCTGAACCCTACTACACAAGGTTTATATTTCAACGAATACATGAAAATATTAACACATTTCTCATTGAAAATAATGCTTGAGTGATTTACAACAAATCCTTCCGTTGTCATTATACATACACCTGCCTATATTGTTTGTGTTGTCATCTGGACTGTTTCACCCCTACTCCATTATCTGACACCAGGCTGCTGGACGAAGATTCGAGAGCAGTACCGCTTATATAACAGAACAAGGTTTTAGCAAGACTTCGTTCTGTTTGTGCGTACCCATTGGATTCAGAGGCAAAAGGAAAAACGTGTGCCTCTGTATACACTTAACAAAATATCTTCCATAGTGTGAGCCAAATGGAAAAAGTTAATAAAAGCACTACGGTGAAAAATATGACCTCATGTTGTGAAACCTCACGTTGTCCAAACTGCACCATGTCAACCCTCATAAGCCTGCCTGAAGAGGGGGATGCCAGGGCCACACAGGCCGTGAACGGTGGGCAGACTAGACATAACGGCTCCTGTCATATGATGATGCTAGTCTGTAAAACAAACAACAGCTTATCTTCATTAATTTTTTAAATAGGCAATGTTTTTCCTTTCTTGCAATTGATGGTGACTTTTTAAATTAAATTTATTGGAGTAACATTGGTAATTAACATTATATAAATTTCAGGTGTACAACTTTATAATATGACATCGGAATACTTTATTGTGTGCTCACCAACTGAAGTCTAGTCTCCTTCCACACCATATATTTTACCCCCAAATGTTTGATTTTGTTTATCATCAGTTTTTTGCATTACTTCTGATTTTTTGAAATATTGCATTTAAATTTGATCTTGATTACTGAGATTTTCTGCTCTCCCCTAGATTTTTGTGCCTGTGGCTAGTGCCTCACTCATGGCACCCAGACCTTACCCTGCTTGGGTGCTACATGTTACAAATGCACAGAAGGTGTGTTGAGATTAGGTGAAGAGGAAGAAGAAAGAGAACCGGCCAGGCTAGTTGGGGCAGTAATCTATGAAAGGATTCTAAGGAGTTGAGGAAAAAATACCCCAGTGTAGACTAGAAGCCTTAATAATTATTATAATAAATTCTGAGGAAAAAACCAGGTCCATCAAATCCTGGGCAGATTGACTTTGAATTGGTGGTGAGGCCGCCGCAGACACAGATCTAGGTAGCAATCTGCATAAAGATAGTACATCATGGGTTTGCCAAGAAAATTTAAAATTGGGGAAAATGGCTTTAGAGTAGAAGAGAATGACACTTGTAATATAACTTGTCCTCAAGCAAAGTAGATATCAATAACGAGGGCTGAAAAATACCATTCTGGAGATATTGCTATAAACTGCATAACGTCAAATTGGATCTCTTGCTCAGCCTGGGCTTCATAAGAGGAAGAAGAAAATATTAGCAATGAAGACAGAAAATGAGACTTCCCCCAAGAGAAATAAATTGAGAAATTCATTAGCTTGTGTGTGAAGGCTACAAACCAACAAAACCTCAGATGACTCTCATGAAAACAGGTGCGTTTCATATCTTTTGCATATAATGAAATCAATGGATTAAATTGCTCCAGAAACAAGACTTTTAACATAGATGAAATCTCAGGAAAGTTTTCTCAAAATCATTTTTTCTTTCTTTTTCTAGCCAGAATTCGGGGCACTCATAGGTGATTCATGCCAAGAAGCATAATGAATATTAATTAAGACCATAAGGGACCAGGTATAGTAGTACTAGTTCTCTGTTCTTTAGTTATGCTTAACTTCCTCTTTGCCTAAGAAGAAAAAAACCTCACTGAGATGGGTGTGAAGTGAAAAGATTCAACTGGATGAGAAATACCTAGATCATCAGCAAGCCCCCCCCCTCCCCCCATAAGTCTTCCCTTCTTTGTCACTGCCCAGGAAGATGGGGGTGGGGAGTCTTCTTTCTGGATGTCAGTCCGACATTAGTCCTAAGTATTCTGTCTCATTTCCATGGGCAGTCATTAGGAATACCCTTCGTGCAATGTGGGAGTCATGAATCAAGTTTATAAGAATGTTAGCAGACTACAGGTATACAGCACAGCAGCAGTGTGGCTTTGTCCAACTTCAAAGACAAATCTACTTCCTCAAATTAGTTGTGATTTTCTCCTTTCCCTGAGCTAGTATCCCAACCCTCATCCTAGAGTAAACGTTAATCTTTTAAGTGGGTTCTCCCAGAAAGTATCAAGTTGCAGCCCCAGGTCCCATTTCCAGAATTGATGGTTCACCATTACTATTCTATTCCCATGATCTTTATCCTTGTTCGGCTTTCCTTTATGCTGTCCTGTAGATCCCATGATTAAAACAAATATTTCCCACAATTAAAAAGTGCCTTTAGCTATTTCAGTTGTAGTCTTTCTATTTCATTTTCCTTCTCCTGGCCTAGCTCCTCCTTTCCACTACCCAGTTCTCCCGGCTGTAATACTTCTTGCTGTGTTTTTTTAATATTGTAAACCATTATGTCTAACTACCTTACTTAAATTTGACATAAAAAGATGCTTAAAACAAAAAGTGGTGCACATAATTTGCTTAATACCTTTGAGTCACTCTGGCTTTCAAAGTTGAAGAAATTTACTGAAATGTCATTCAAGAATGCAACAATTATACAACTGAAAAACCTGACTGAAATTATTGCATACTCTCATGTAAAAACCCAAATCAATGGGAAATTTGTCATCCTACAGGAGGAAAGTCTGGGCTGAGGATCTAAAGAGATAAATTTTCTTAAAAGCTAAACATATGTTCATTCAAAACAAACCAAAAAACAAACAAATAGATAAATACAAACAGATATATTCATTTACCTCTCTGCAAATGCTTTAATTTATTCCATCTCTATAAATGAAGTTTGGTAAGTTTTGTAAATGCAGCCTTTGGATGATATTTAGTAAGCATTTATTAAACTTCTGTGGATTAGCACTTGCTTCAACATTTCAAATACCATGAAGCTAATACACATGCTCTGGCAAGGATTTTGGTCAACCTGACAATACAGAGAACTTGCCAACTAGCAATAGGGACTTGTTATTTTTCTAACTCATTCATTGCCAAGCAAGAAAAATAGAGATAAAAGAAACTAAAAATTCTCTCAGTTTTTGGTTTACTCAATGGTCAAAAAATGTTAAATTTTCTCTGAGGTTAGTAGGACCTATGTAAGGATGAAGATTCCCATTTTCCTGACATTTACATTTTTAAGATCAGAGGGATGATGTGACCTGTCACATTGAGCAGAAGTGCATGACAGTTACCGATGATTGCTCAGTTGCCTGTGTAGTCTCCCCTTCTATAAACTGACCACTGCACGCAATGTGTAATCTCCTGATGGCAGTTTTGCCTTCTTAAAACTTAAAAACTAAAGGAAACTATTCATGGGTGTTCTATCCATGTTCCCCAAACCATTTATAAATGCTCTTGCTATTTCTACCTTAAGATGGCTAGGATGTCACTTTCTCTCAATGCAGGAGTTGTTTCTTTCATTAAAATGCTGATCATATTTTCAGATTTTTGAGGTGCCTCCATACTGATTTCCATAATGGCTGCACCAGCCTGCAGTCCCACCAGCAGTGCACCAGGGTTCCCTTTTCCCCACA
>NW_017731512.1:3283-4187 GCF_001890085.2 Hipposideros armiger | reverse complement strand
TCATTCATCAGGCCAGGCTTGCTTGATGAACCCATTCATGGCTTCAGACTTCTTCATATTGGTTTTACCTCTTAAACACTACTCAATTTCACCTCTGCTCATCTCTTCTTCTATCACCAAGTCCAGGCTGTCAACATTCCTAGCCTGGGTTGCTGTTAAGACTTCTTATTGATTACTTACTATTGCCTACCTGCAGCCAATTCTCCACAATGCAGTCAGAAGATCTATTTAAACTCAAATCTGATGTGTCATCCCTTTGCTTAAAACCCTTTAATGATTCTTAACAGGGCTTATAAAGCTCTGTTTCTCGAGCTTCATTGTTTTGAACTCTCTCTAACTCCTTGTGCTCTGGCTACCTTGGCTTTCTTCACTTTCCTTCAGCATGCCCGCTTCAGCCACTCCCTTTTGCTCAAAACACTCTTCACCATCCCTCCCCAGTTTTCATTTTTGTCTTCCTGTAATTCAGATTGTAGTTTAAATATCACTTCCTTAGGAGAATCAATTGGCTTTATAGAATTGACAAGAAAGAGGATGTATATTTTAGTATTTGTAAATTATGTGCTATATATCCTCTGTATCAGCAAAATTTTATAATAAACTTCTGTGTACATATATACCTCATTATTTATTTATTTTTTTTGAGATTGTTAAACATTTACCAGTACACCACTGATTGGCTGTATTGGTTTCCTTCCTTCCCTGTTTCAGTTCCCTGTTGGTTTACTGGGTTTTCTGGGGTCATCTCCAAAACAAACTCCGTATAATCAAATCCTTATTTCAGGGTCTGTTTGGGAGAAGACTCAAACCACAACAGTCATAGAGTGTATCTGCTTTGTCCACCATTTTATCTCCTGTACCTAATAAGTACAACATAAATACTTGTTTAATGAATAAATGAATGAGC
>NW_017731512.1:0-1045 GCF_001890085.2 Hipposideros armiger | reverse complement strand
TTCACCCCTTAAAATGTTGCAGTTTATTAAGAGACCTGGCTTACATCTTAAATGAGAAGTCTAGCAAGTAAAAAAGTCTGTAATTTGGCAGGGAGAACTTCTCTTTTGATAGATCAAATGGTCATTCTAATGAGCGAAAAGAAAAATGTATTGCTGCCTCCACACACCTAAAACAAATCAAACCAAACCAAAATGCAAAAACATTTCTACTCTAATGATTTCATACTATTTTTGAACCAGTTGGATGCATGTTATGTGGACAACAGAATGTTGAGTTTCTCCTATATGTTTATGACTCTTATTTATATATCATATAAATAAGGAGTAATTTTAACAATTAACTGGCTCTGCAAGAAAAAAAATGGCTTGGGATAAACTACCCTAAAAATATTAATAACAAAATACCTCCAAATTCTATAGAAGATACCAATTCATTTAGTGTTCTAGAGGCATATTTTACAAGTACTTTATCTCAGGGGATTAACGACTACATTAAACTGCTTAAACTGAGAGATTTCTATGAGTGCTTTACTGAGACTTTAATGCCTGGGTGGGCGTTTGGTGACACTAAACTTAAAAATTTTCTACGCTAAAATTATCTTAGTAATGCCGTGGTATAGAGAACTTTGGAGACTTATTTGTCATTTTATCTGTGCACGGGAGGGACCCAGAACGGTTTTATGGGAGAGGGAAGCTTGGCCTTGTCTAGAGTGCTCTTTCTTTGTCCACCGCCTCCTCCCCATTTCTATGTATCTAATTCCTACTTATTAGGAATTTTTCCTAGTTAGGGTCTTCATTTTTCATTAAGATATGCCATTTCTATCCCTGGTTGGGCTGATTATGAAAGCAGATGGATCTGCCTTTAATTGGCTATAAAATATTTGCACTCCAGGCTCATGTCAGCAAATAAGTGCTTTAATGCTTCTTGGTCAATATTAATCAACAGCTCAGCTATGAGGTATAATTTTTATTTATGGAGCATTGACTGAAGGCTATGCAGCATATTTATTCCTCTAGATCAGCAGTTCTCAACCTTCCTAATGCC
>NW_017732969.1:151995-153070 GCF_001890085.2 Hipposideros armiger | reverse complement strand
TTACCAATGAATTCTTTCAGATTTATATGCCTCAAAAATCTTCAATTTGTCTATTTTTAAAAATAATTTCACTGAATACAGGAATATTCATTTACATTTTTTATTACTATAAAGGTATTTCCCTTTTCCCCTGAATATTTTCTAATGTGATATCTACTGTCATCCATATATATATATACTGCTCTCTACATAATGTTCCTTTGATTTGCTGGCTGATTTTAAGGTTTTCTTTTTATGACTGGTTTTAAGCAACTCGATTATAAAGTGTCCTAATGTACAAGGTGTGATCTCAAAATATGTGAATGTTTAAATAAAAAAAAAGTATTACAGTAAAAGACACATTGCCATTAATTCCCCTCAAAATATCCCCTCCCCTCACTTCAAACACACTTATCCCATGGTTCTTGCCACTTTTTGAAGCAGTTCTGGAAGTCCTCTTTTTTGTGTGCCTTTAGTTGCACTGCCATGGCTGCCTAGATGTCCTGAATCGATTCAAAATATATATCTTTCATAGTCATTTTGATTTTGGGGGAGAGTCAATAGTCACATAGTGCCATATCTGGTGAATAAGGTAGATGAGGACACATTGTAATGTTTTCATTAGACCGAAATTGCCATACCAGAAGCGATGTGTGACATGGCGTGTTGTCATGATGGAGGATGAAGTAAAAACACTCATGAAAGAGGACTTCCAGAAATGCTTCAGAAAGTGGCAAAAATGACGGGATAAGTGTGTTCCAAACGAGGGGAAGTATTTTGAGGGGATTAATGACAATGTGTCTTTTACTGTAACATTTTTTTTAAATTTAAATATTCACTGTAGCTTTTGATCATACCTCATAGTTTTGCTTATATTTTGTGCTTGTCATTTACTGATCTCTTTGGATACATGAGTTTACAGTTTTAATCAAATTTTTAAAATTTTCAGCCATTATTTATTCAACTTCGCAGTTGTTTTTGTTTTTGTATCATTATCTTCATGGATTAGAATAATATGCATATTAGGCTTCTGAGAGCTGTCCCATAGTTCACTGATGCTTCTTTTCATTTTTTCCTATTAAGTTCACTAATCTTA
>NW_017732969.1:121560-151535 GCF_001890085.2 Hipposideros armiger | reverse complement strand
TCTGGGTTTATCTTAATCAGATCATATTCATTAAACTCTATTAAAAAGCATATTTGATCTGTTAAAGGCATTGCCCAGTTATATAGGAAAGATGACTTTCACCATGTGAATTATCTAATTAAAACATACTATATAGAGAAAATGTGTTTGAGAATACAGTGTTTCGTTTGATCCTGAACTATGTCAAAGACATGGGTTTTTAATGCAACTCCAGCTGGGCTATAACAATATAAAAGAGTATAAGGTAAACATCAGAAAAATAATAACACTTAAGAAATAACATTATAAACAGGAAAATCAGTGTTTCTGAAACATGAGTAATAAAGGAAAATGTTCATAATAATGTTATAAGAAGCAGCCATTTATGTGGCTTCTGCCTCTGGTAATTACACCACCTCAGTATACAAATACAAAATGTGATAACTACTACATGAGTAAAATGTGAAAAGCTATTCCAGGGGAATCCAAATGTCTTTTCTAGATTATATCTCACTGATAAATGTTTTTAAAGTGGGCTATATTTTTCTCATGTAGAGTTGATTACATTTTGTAATTATATACTTGTGTGATTATTTCAGTAATGTGTATTAGATTATAGTCCATAATACTGCAGTCCACGTGAGAGCAAGTTTTATGTCTCTCTGTATCAGCATTATAGTCCAGCATCTAGAAAAGTCCTTGGCACATTGTAGGTGTTAAATAAATCAGTGAAATATAAATGAATATAAATGAGAATGTAATGCTATATAAGCAAGCTATAAGCTATTATTATTCTAAGTAGGGATTACTGTTAGTGTAATGTAACAATAACACATCAGAGTATGGATTAAAAGATAAAAGTATCAGTTTATATGTATAAACCAATCTTTGTAAAATTAAAAACTAAAGTAAATGATTTATATATTGTTGGTTTATAGCCATTCATGTTGCTAAATTCTCAATCTATAATTAGGAACATTTTTGTTTATTAAAATATTGATTGTTCAATGGTATAATTAAAGCTATAACAGTTAACTAAAAATTTAAGGAAATATTAATTTTTGTGTTAAGTAAATAACTATTTTCACATATTTGAACTTGCTAATATTAGTGTGAACTTCAAGGTCTATTCGGGAGTACAAATAAAAACATGAAATTTTTGGTGAAGGTACTTTTGGTGAAGATGTTTCAATATTTCTCTGCCTAACATTCTAGATATCACAGATAAAATACTAGGTAAAATAAAAAAGACAGAGAAAGGCATGAAATATGAATAAAAATTCTTTCTTTAAAACTTGATCAAAGATTCAAATTAGTCTAATGATTAAACTCATCAAGCTGGTGTGTTCCACTGAGGAAGCCAGGAAGTGTTATTGGGAGTGCTGCTCTTGCAGAGTGCCGGGGACGAAAAGCTCTCCATGTGAGGTTACAAGTTAAGATAGCTCCCCGATTAAGCCAGATTCTGGGGTTGTGGGTGCTCCAAACATTCCAATACCTTCAGAAATAGTATGTCCAAAAACTTATACGAGACTTAGTTTTATTTTGATATTTTGTCATAGAAGAAATAAAACCACAGAACTGGTAAACATTAAGAGAGAAAGAGAAAAAAAATTAACTAAACTAAATAAACCCTATCAAAAATCAGTCTAAACACCAAAACCAAACTTCTTGAAAACATTGAGAAATAAGAAATGCAACATCCAAAAAAAAAAAACAAAAAAGAAAGAAAAAACTCACTAGAGACAATATTGACTTTTAGTAGAGGAGGAAATATTTAAAATATTTTTATTAAGAAACTCAAATTGACATATAACCTAAAACTAGTTATTAAATAAGTATAAAACAAGTATAAATGTTACATAAAAGAAAAAAACAGAAGTAATAAGCTATCTTGGAAAAGAATAGAATTCTAGAATATAAATAGGAGAATTGATAATCTGTGACTTAGAAAGCAATAACACTCTACAGAAAATAATCCAGAGAGAGCCAAGAAAATAATATATATATATATATATATATATATATATATATATATATATATATATATATATGACAAAAGTACTAAGACACAAGGAAGATGAATTAAAAATTGAAATCAAAGTTCTATAAGAAGTGAATGAAAGAAATCACAGAAATACTATATTTAAAGAGATAATCACTGAGAATTTTCCAGAATAGTATGATTTGTCATATTAAAAGAGTGATCTAAATAATGAGCAGTAAATATAAAATAAATCCTTAAATAGGCATACTATAACACCATTACAGAATATTGAGGATAAGAAAAGTATATTTTATTCTCCCAGAGAGAAAAGAAGTATATTTCCATAAAGACTAAAATTCTGAGAATCAATGAGACAAAAAGAAATATTCTTTCTAAACCTAAAATGTTATGTCCAGCTGAAATATAAGATGAGGCCAAATAAATATACCTTCATATATGAAAACTTCAGGTAAGTAAACCATTCACAGGTACTTATTAAGATAATTATTAAAATAAATGGAGAATTAGAAGCAATGAGAATGAAACTGTCTACAAGGTTGTCATCACATTTACCTACCAATACATATACTGTGCTTTTTCTGTAGTTCCTATGGATGAACTCTCTATGACTTGAAAAGAATCCTTGTTCTTTGTGCATCACATTTCCTGTCACTTATTTAAGAGTCCTAGTAAAATGTTTGAATAGAAGTGGTGAGAGAAGTAATCTTTGTTTTGTGCTCATTCTGACAGGAAAAATGTCCAGTATCTCACTATTATGTATGATGTTAGCTATAGCTTTTTTTGTAGATATTTTTATCAGGTTGAGAAAATTCTTTTCTGTTCTTGGTTGCTGAATGGAAGTTTTTTTCAGAAATGAGGGGTGAATTCTGTAAAATGCTTTTCCTGAATATGCTGAGATGATCATGTAGTTTTTCTAGTCTGATAATATGATGGATTATATTGACAGATTTTTTTAGTGCAAGACCAACTTGCATTCCTAATGCAAATAATTCCAAATTAGTCAAAATGCATTATTACTTCTACATATTTTAGATTAGGAAAACTTTCTTAAAATGTTTTACATCTATGTTGTTCTTGAGAGAACTGTCTATAGTTTTCTGGTACTGCCTTTGTCTCATTTTGGTTAAAGTGATGCACATAAATAATTGTTTGGAAAGAGTTAACTTGCATATAAATTTTTGTAAAAAATTGTAAAACTGATATTATTTATTTTCTTACTATTTGGTAGACATCCCCAGAGAAGTCATAGAGACCTATAGATTTTGTTACTAGAAGATATTATATACAACTTCAATTTATTTAATAATTATAGCACCCACTGGGTTTATCTGTAACTTCCTTAGTGAAATTTTGTATTTGTTTTTCTTAAAGGAATTCATTTATTCCATTGGTGCTGTAGAATTTATTGATACACAGCTGTTCATAAAATTCCATTATTATTCCTTTAATGTCTGAAGAATTTATAGTGACTTCTCTCATTCTTAGTTTGGTCATTTGTATCTTCTTTATTTTCTCATTTGTCTAGCCTGTTTTTTGTAATTTGTTTTTATATTTTCATGATAATAATCTTTGATTTCATTGTATTTTTTCCCTATTTCTTTAATTTCCACTCTGAATTGACTTTCTCAGTGCAGGTTTCCCTGAAAGTCAATCTTAAGCCTGCAGCTTATTGAAAATAGCTTATTTGGAAGTTATGCCACATGCTCAAATGCGGTATAAAGGCAGTAATACAGAGAAGGAGAGAAAGCCAATAAAAGGGTGTGTTATTCAATCAGCCATGATTACCTGTTACTGGGACTCAGTCCCTGGGACTTTGTTTAGGAGCTTTATGCAATGGTTGTCAGAACTATCTGCCAGGGGCGCAAAAAGAAACGCTTATTTTGCTCCCATCCTGCTTTGTCAAGAGTAGTCTTCTCACAGATGGCATTGATTCCCTGACTCTGGATTGCTCGTGCCTGAGGAAGAAATGGTTCCTCAGACGCTTCATGCTAAGTTATCAAAGAGGCTCAAAGGAAGTCAACAAGAACTAGCATGATATGGGGGTGGGAGGGCAGTGGATGGGGGGAGGGGGGTTGTTACTTTGTGAGGGTGAAAAGGGTAACTATTGCATTGTGCTGTACACCTGAAACTAACAATAAAATTTTTTTTTTAAAAAAAGAACTATGAGTGTCAGATTTCACCCATGGAAATCTACTCAAAATGAACACAGAACTGGCTGGGATACGGGGTAGCACCCTAAGGATTTGAAATGTGTATAGATAATCTTATTCTCTTCATTCTTTCCTCCTTTGTCCCTTATGGAAGTCATAATAGAAAAGCCAGTAGCAAACATGTGTCTTTCTCCTTCTTAATTGTTCTTTGCTTTTTTTTTTCTTGAATTGCTGCAAGTCCTCAATCATTTTCATTTCTAATTGCCTCCTGTCATTCCAATGATTGTATCTATGTAATCACATTACACACTACTCATGGATAAGCGATTCGCATTCAGTCTTCACTACACCTCCCTCCAGTTGGTGAAATGGTATTCGTATTTTTATTTTATAAACAAGACAGTGGTTATTCAAAAGAGGTAGATGATATGTATAAAATCAAATTATAAATTAGCTATATAGCCAGGATGAAAAAAGATTATTTCTATTGGTTCTCAAAGAAGGTAAATGTTATATCTTAGTCTATGAAAACTGTTAAATACTAATCTATTGCCATAGTGAAACACAAAATATGTATATAAAGAAAAAAAAATAAGTACCTCTGTGATTTAGCTACCTTGCTTGTGTATGAGGAGATGGAAAATGAAATAGTTCATTAGATGATCTATGAATCCATTTCAGTTCTAATATTCTGTAATTCAAAGTAAATCCTGACATTGTCATTGCAAGTATTCTGTTTTCTCTGATACTATCCTGATTAGTAAACTGGCCATTCCATGCTGAACCATGAGCGTGTGTAATCAAAGCTCTTTTGAATGATAGTATCAGAAAGGAACTACAATTAGTGTAAGGAAAGAGTGGGTGAAGGGAAGGAACTTATTGTCAGCATATTAGCTTATCCACATGGCAGAGCACAGAGTTAAATATCACTAGTAACAGGAATCAAGAACTCTTAAGTCAGAAAATGAGTTTGCTCCCTTTCAAACCTGGTCCACATGGTCTATTTGCTCTACCATTGCTCCACATATGTGTTTCATTATTCTCCTTTGACACATGCATTATTTTAGATTTTAGCATGTTCACAGCCAAATAAGTTATTTCAGCAAAACTTTGTCACACTTACCAAGTTTAAGTGCATCACAAAGACTGACTGCAATTGCTGTGTCCCAATTCCAAATTCAGGCAAAGATGTTTAGAATTGGCCTAATTTCAACGAGGTGTAGAAAAGTCATTTGTGATGGGGGCAAATTTCATAATTCAGACTAACTACCACAGTGCAAACGTATTCATAGAGCAGAGATTTTTGTTAGATGGTTAGAAGGCGTGGACTGAGGATGCACTTTAAAATGGTTTACTATACAAAGAAATTATGAGGCTATTTCAAAAGGTATAGAGAATGGATTACTAAAATTGATATATCTTCCAACCAGACAATATAAACTTTACAATGTAGGGAAAAATCAATGTGATAATGGATTTCTATGGGAACAATAATCAATTATTTTCTATGGCAGTTTTCTCTATTTAAACAATAATTTTGTGTCCACATTTGTTATATTCATCTACAGGAGAAATACCTCCTATAAAAATCATTCCAAGTAGTCAGAGACATGTGCAGTAGACAGTTTTAAAACCTCAATGTCTCTAATTAAATGTCTTTCTGATATAACAAGCAGTAAGGGCTCTCATTATGGTATTAATGACCTATGAAATCTAAGCAGCTCAGAAGTTCTAAGAGCAGGAATTGGGAGCATGTATACATAAAAAAAAAAAAGACTCAGCTGTTCTTTTTAACATTTAGTGCTTACTGTAGCCAAATTGAAATATAATAGTTGCAAACTAAATTTCTGTGTGGAAAACTTATGCTTAATGCAAAATTACATTTACAAAGTAAATGTAATATGAATTCACTAAAACAAATGTGGAAAATGGAAATGCTAATAGACACTTAACTACATGCTATTAAGACAATGAAAATGGGGGGAAAGTAAGGAATTCCCAAGAAATAAAGCTGTTATATCCAATTTACTAATATAATATTTCATATATAGCAATTATTGGTATAGTTGCATGAGATTCTATTACCATCAATATATTATATATTACATATATAAAATATATGTTATAGATTCTAGATTCAACTCAAATTAAACTCAAGCAATTATCTGATTCTTACTCCTCAGTAAATAGAACAACCAAATGCTGCATCAATTATATAAAAGTAGCAAAGGGGAATTTAAAAAAAAAGATATTTTTTGAAAGTGACTGGAAAAATGAAGAAAATATTTTCCATAAACAGACTTAGGATAAATTCCCATTTTCTATCTGCCGTATATAAAACATTTGGAAACATCAGTCAGTGAGTTAGGAATAAAGAGTACACAATGGTTACAAAAGTATATGATAATTGCATGAGAAAATAAAAGCTACTTTTGAAAACAGAATGATAAAAGACATTTTTTATCTCATGTATTCAAATGACCAATATCTCTCATTACTATAGCATTCTTCAGTTTGTAAAGCATGGCCACATATGCAATGTGAATTGTCAAATGAAACAGCACAAAGAGGAACTAAAGGTATCCAAAAAGCTGAGGTCAGAGGGCTCAGTTTTCACATGGTTAAGATTGGGGTTAGGATTTATCATCTGATGACTATCCTCTACATAAAACTGAAAACAATTTCCATTTGGATTTATAATACCTCTAATGCCCATTTTCTGAAACCATGAAAATTCTATGAGAATAGACACATAAAAATGTCCCTTGAAAATGATAATCATTTGATGATGGCAGGTCACTGTTATTTCATTATTTATATTACTACTTTAAGTGGCAAATAAAATGAGTATTTTATGAGAATTATCTCACGTATTAAACTTAACAGCTTAATGTGAAAGGGAAGTTGCAAATATTTTCATTTTATTTCTAGCATTGTTCAGAGTAAGAAAATTTTTGAAAACTGAGTTAATATTTTTAGAGCAGCATAAATAGTCATTTATGACTATTAGTGAATTGAGTTTTTCATCTAAGTTAATTGTATTTTAAGAGAATACACATATCTAACAATCATACACACACATACACATACACACTAATCACTAAAGAAAATGACACAGTAGCATCAAGGTCTATATTCCCCTACATCTTACTTCCTGTTGCAAGACAGGGCGTGTTCATTGCCTAGCCTTCTTCCTGGAGATGGATGGGGCTGATGTAATTGATGCTTCTAGACTGTGCTGTTTCTTTCAAATGGAGTGAAATGTGAAATGGGATTTTTCCTGATCTCTCAGAATATCAGTTAAAGGCTCAAAGTCAGAGATGATTATTGATAGGTGTCCCCACCTTCTAAAAAATATATAATCACTTACTCAAAGGACTTAGTAAGAAGTAGTCAAATGGTTCAGTGATCATCAAGCTTAATAACACATGAGAGAACACTAGCAATTCAGTAAAGAAAGAGCTTCTTTAATGAGAGTTTCAAAACCCATAACTATCTGTTTATTTTTTCCCCTCTCTTTCTCTTAATTATGGGGGATAAATGTGACTGAATTTTCTATAATTTAAGCCACTTGATAGGGTACTCAAAAGCAGCAGCTATATACATTCAGCTGGTTTATAAGAGGAGAAATAAACATCTCTACTTGAATGTTGAATGAATGTGCAGATGCATGGGCCATATAACTACTGGAATGGAGAGTCAGAGATTCTTGGGAGAGTTAAAAAGAAACCTCTGATGTATGGGGGTGAATCACAGAGACCTGACTGATGAAGTCTGAAGGCAGAGGCTGACTTGAATATCCCTAAGGACCAGCTGCTTTCGGAGGTAGGAACCAAGGGTGCATACATTTCCATGTTTCAATTCTATGCTGTGAAATGTAACTGAGTTTGAATTGTCATGAAAAGATATTTCTCAAGAGAAGTATCTCTTGAGGAAGGAGACATCGGAATGGGAGGGAGATCACCACTGTGTCAAAGCTAAAGGAGTTTGACAAAAGTTAGCTATAGAATACACTGCCTCCATTATACAGTGGTTAGAAGGTCCTAAGGGATCTCTGTTAATTGTCTCTGAAAGATCCACATATATTCTCCTCCAAATAACCAGCAATTGAAAAATGTATTTGAATTTAGCCAAGGGAGAATTACAAATTTTAAAAGCTAAATTGATAGGCCCTTGTCCTGGTTCTGAAATCTCTCTACTGTGCTCAGTCCTAGAGGAGCTAAAATCAACACATGAGATTTAAGTCGTGGAGTTGGTAATTGGTGAGTAAATAAACAGATTATGCCATCACTTTCCTATAGCTCTCAATGAACCATCAACGAGGCATGAGAGCATTGACTGGGGGTTGAGGCAAGGGGAGAGGGAGAGAGAAGGAGAGGAGGCTAACATTGTGAATTTAATGAGAGATTAAAATGTAACATTGGATTGGATAGTGCACTTTAATATGGGAAAATAAGACTGCTTTGTAAGATTGCTTTCATCGTAAGTTCTTTCAATGGCTTTCGTGCTCTCAAAGCCCAATAATTAGAGGGCTAATAATCATTGGCTCATCTGTATTTTCCTGCTTAGGAAGATGAAATTTAGAACTACTACTGTGCTCATTAGTGCTGTTCACCAAATATTTTGGCTCTCTCCCTTCCCCACAATGTGCTTTGGCCAAAATATATATTAGTGGTATGTATCACACTAGGCAGAAGGTTTAATAGGCTGATTATGATTCATTACATTGATTCACTACTTCTTCAGTAATCAAGGATGAATGTGTTGAGATGGTGCCTAGGAGTGTCTGGGTCTCCATGTCACGTTCCATGAATACATGAATAGATTTCATAGTAAAGCGCACGCCATTAGCATCCCTTAAAACAACCTTCGTTCCTTTGCTCCTCTCAGCTGTCATTGTTAGCTCTAATTTTCTTGAATTAACCTTCTTTTATTATTTTCAAAATTCATTATAATAGGCTTTTTCTCTTTCCTCTCATCTGCTATGTGGCAATTTTCTATTCCCAATATTCACGAATCTCTCATCAAGATGGCTCTAAAGCCACATACTCTGTAATTAAAATTAATAAATGAAAGTTAATGTATGGGTACGTTTCTTCTAAGAAACAATTTTGCACTCAAAATTGTTTTCATTACTTATTTAAATGAGACAAGGCGTCATAAAAAATGAAAACTTTAATATAATATTTAAAGAAAGTAAAAAAAATGATACTTATCCTTTATAGTGGATGGAGATTTAATGCATATAAAAGCTGCTAAAAAGATTGACATTTGAAAAGCTCTTTTTAGAAATATTAAGTTATTACATATATATATATATTTGCTATATTTGCATATATATGTATATATAGCTATGCACACATCCATATATACTTACATCACCTAGGTGTATTGTTGGATAAATATACAGTAATACCTTGGTTTGTGAGCATAGTTTGTTCCGGAAACAAACTACTCGTATTGCAAGACATTGCTCGTTTACCACATTAAAATGTATTAGAAATGTTTGCTTGTCTTACAGAACACTCGCAAACCAAGTCACTCGCAATCCAAGGTTTTACTGTAATTAAAAACAAAATGTTCTACCACACCAAAAACCTCTCCACAAAAGTACAAGAGAAAGAAAACTATTTTATTACTGAATTAGAATTAAACCAGAATGTGATGTGCATCACAGGCAATTTGCTAAGAGAGTGGAAAGACAGAAAGAAATCTTACTCTTTTATATAGCCAAACAGATATGACTAATTACATATATGTTCTTCAGGTAAACAACAACTAGTCTTCAAGTAAGGGAACTTGACAACATCATTTGTCTGTCACATATGGTTCATCCTAGATTCATTGGGATGATCATCTATGTTTGCTAATTTCTTTACCCAAAGAAAATATAAACTCACATCTTTATGGAAGGAGGTCATTTTGGAGCCAGGTGGCCTACCAAAGTTAGGCTTCTATCCTCCCATAGAAACTGTGCAATAGGGGCCTATCTTCCTTAATGATTACATTTCAATGATTTGGTTCCAAGGCCTTTGAGACAGGCATTCCTGAGTTGCAATACAGACATAGCCTTATCCAGCTTTTAAGAGGTGAAGGGGAATACAGTCAATAATACTGTGATAAGTTCACACAGTGACAGATGGTTACTATTATAGTATTAGTGGGGTGATCACATTGTAAGATATAAAAATGGTATTGTATACCTGAAACTGATATAACTAATATTGTATACCAACTATATTAAAGTTAAAAATAAATAAAAAACAAAATAAAAGGATTTATACACATTTCAAAGAGACAGAAAGAAGTTACAAGTTTTCTAAAGTTAATGAGCTAAGAAAAGGAAAAACAAAAGGGGGCTGGAGAGTTTCTTCCATTATTTTCAGCAGAGAGGATTAACCTTCTCATTTTTAACTTGTATTTACCCCTAATGATGCATGTGCAGGTACTTTCTTAGCTACTGCACTAACTTAAAAAGTAACAATAGTTCACAATATTTTTAATTTTAGAGAAAAAAAAGGCATCTTTTATTCTTCCAATATTTTAAGCTCCCAGACAAAATTATTATAACTTTAGAAAATTTACTTTAGGGTAATCATTGAAGTAGACTTTGCATTTCCAATTTGTTATCATTGTCTTTTGTCAGCAATGCTTTTTAACATAGAATTTTAAAAATACCTCTGTAAGCTGTACAGCGGTTTCCTTTGTCATAAGATTCCCATTTTAACTTAAAAAATTTAAATGTAAAAAATAAAATTTTATACTAAAGTATTTAATGTACAAAATATATGCACAAATAGTAAGTGTACCGATTGGTAAATTTTTACAAAGTTAACAGTGACAAAACCAGTCCTCAGTAGGATAAAACATTACCAGAAGCTTCCCTTGTACCTGTTTCCACTCATTGCCCTTCACCAAAAGCAACTACTATACTAAGTTCGATAACCATAGATTTGTTGTGCCAATTTTTGTAATTTATATAAATGGAAAATGAAGAATTCACTCTCTTATGTCTGGCTTCTTTCACTTACCACATTTGTGGGATTTATCTATGTTGTGATGTGTGGAATGAAATGTTCCTTCTCAGTGTTTTACAGTAATCCACTGAATGAATCTATCATCATTTATCCATCCTAGCATTGATGGATATTTGGGTTATATCCAGTTTGGGGCTACAATGAATAATGCTGCTATCAATAATCTTACATATGTCTTTGGTGAACATATGTATGAATTTCTGTTGGGTACATGCTAGGTCATACGATATGAGTTCATTCAATTTGGTCAATATTGGCAAACATTTTCCAATGTAATAGTATGATTTGAACCTCCCTAAAACAGTGTATGAGAGAATCAGTGTTTCTGTATCACAAGAAATACTTTCTCATTTTAACCACTTAGTCTGTGTTGGTTTTTAGAACTAAATACCACAGACTGAGCAGCTTATAAACAACAAATATTTATTGCTCACCATTCTAGTGACTGGGAAGTCCAAGATCAAAGCACCAGCATAGTCTGGTGAGGGCCTTCTTCCTGATTCATAGCCAGAGCGCTTCTCATTATGTTCTCTTCACCAAAGAGAAGGGGCTAGAGACTTCTGTGGGGTCTTTTATAAGAACACAAATCCCACTCACGAGGACTCCACTCCCATGACCTAATCATCCCCAAAGGGTTAGGACTTTTACATATGAATGGGGGGAACACAAACGTTCAGAGCACAACAGCTACTTTCTCTATAAATAATGGTATCTCGTCATTTCACTTTGTAGTTTCCTAATGAAGACAGAGATAGAGACACAGGTATGTGTGTGTATGTGCCTGTGTCTGTGAGTATGGGTGTGAAGTACTTATTTAGTTATTATTATTTTGTATTTGTCTATTACTTTGTTGGAACTTTTAGTTATGTATTTCAAATTGTGAATGTAAGTTATTTATTTTGGGTACATGTATTGCAATTACCTTCTCTAACTTAAAGACTTGCTTTTCACTCATAGCAGTGTCATTTGACAGACCAGAAGTTATAAATATGAATACAGTACAATTCATCAAACTTTCTGTATCTTTTAAAGAAAATTCCGACTACTTCAATTGATAAAGACATTCTCCCACATTTTTTTCAGGAAGCTTTATAATTTAATGTTTCACCTTTTGATGTGAAATTCATCTGTAACTTTTTTATTCTTTTCCATTTCTATAGGCATATCCAATTGATTATGCTATTTAATGGAAAAATTATTCCCCCCAAGTGCACTGTAATGACACCTTCATCATAAATCAAGGTATTATATGTGTATGGGTCTTCCTTGTATAACTAGTCTGTTTCCTTGGTTTATTTATCTCATTGTATCTTTATATATTGTCAATTACTGTAGCTTTATAAAGTATTCATCAATAGTCATCCAGCTTTATTTCTCTTCTGGATCCCACTGTTTCTGTTGAGAAATCTGCCATTCATATTACTTTTGTTCCTTTGAAAGTTGTCCTTTTTATCTGGCTGCTTGTGATATATTATTTCTCTTTCATGGTTTTCAACACTTTTTCCATAACATCTGTACATATGTTTTTCCTTGCATTTATCCTGTTGTTTTTGAATATGTAATTGATGTGCTTGAATCAGTAAAAGGAAATTATCAGCCACTAATTGTTTGGATATTTTTTTCTGCCTGATTTCCTTCTATTTTCTTTCCTTCTGCATTTGCCAAGCCTTTCATCTATGTGCTTCATCTTGAACATTTTCTAATGCTCTATGAATCTGCTCTTCTTTTCTATCCAATTTAGTGAATACCATATATTTATACGTTAATTTCAATTATTGCATTTGTCAAAAATAGAATTTCCAGTTGATTCTTTCTGTAATTTATTGCCTTCTGGCAAAATTATTCTTGTCACCTATTTTCTTAAACATGTTAATCACAGTTCATTTTGAGGCCACATTTCACAATGATAATAACTCAGTCATTCCTATGTCTGTTTCTATCATCTGATTTTTCTTCCTTTGGCTATATATTTTTTTTAATATTACAGTTGATTTTTGACTGAATGAAAACCGTGTAAATGAAAAATATAAGGCTCTAGGCGATGTTATCTTTCTCCACAGAGGTAGTACCTCATCTTAATCCAATCATACTGAGCTGACAGGTGGCTAGGTTTCTTTTTTTTTTTAATTGTCTATGTGTGGTTTATCACCCCTAATGGACATTAACTCTCCATAAGTCCTAAATGACAGAGGTGTTTACTATTGTCTTACGGACTTGGCAGATCTTGAAATTCAAATGGTGTCTCTTTAGTACTGTCAGACCCTAAAAAACTCCATAGGTGGATTCAGAGCACTTGCATCATTTTTCTTAAAGCACATATGATACCAAAACTGGTGACAGTTTTGACTTCATGCAGGGCTTCTACTGTAGCACACTAAAATTTCAAGCAGAAAACTCTTTCTGATACTGCTCTACTTCATCAAAATAGCCAGTATTTCAAAACAAGAGGTAATACATCATCCTGGTTAAAAGTACAGTTTATAAGTCAAACAGGATGTGAATCCCAGCTCTGCCACCTAATAGATGAAGGGCATTTAACAGGTAACAACATCTCTGTGATGTTCAGTTTTCTTATCTATAAATTATTTATAATGTGTAAGTTATTTATAAAATTTAATTATTTTTAATTGGGTATATATACTATGTTTCAGATACTTTTTTATATCCTGGGAATACATCAGTGAACAAAACAATTAACAAACCCTTCTCTCAATGTATTTTGAATTCTAATGTGGGTAAACAGCCAATAAATGCCAATATAGAAATAAATATGATATGTCAGACAGTTGTAGGTGATGTGGGGAAAAATAAGGTGACCGTTGCTCTGAGTGTCAGTCATCCTACTTCCTTAATGCTGTCATTGCCTAAAAGGCTCGTGCACAAAGTGACCATGGCAGCAATGATAAAGGTTATACATGAGATCAAAATATAAGATTACCATTCACCATGGCAGAGCTGTTACAGCCACTGCTGAGTGCCAATAGCCCCACAACAGAAACCAACACTTAGCTCCTGTTATGGCTCCATTCCCTGGGATTATCAGCCAGCTCAAGTGGTGAAAGAGGCAAAAGTTTGTTCCCACTAGAATAGATATTTACTCTGGATATGGATTTTCCTTCCTCGTCTGCAATGCTTCTAACAAAGTAACTATCCATGGTCTTATAGAATGCCACTCACCATGTTGGTATTATATATAACCTCATTTCTGATCAACCAAATAATTCCTTAGCCAATGAAGTTTTGCAATGAGCCCCAGTCCATGCAATGCACTGGATATACATGTTCCTCATTAACTTGAATCAGCTGGCTTAATAAAGCAGTGCACTGCCCTTCTGAGTTATAATTTATGGTTACATTCTGGTTGCAAACCCTGGTAGATGTGAGGCAATTTTCTCTTGGATATCGTATCTGCTCTAAATCAGCGGACTCTATAAGGAAGATGTTTCTCCCATAACCAACATTCATAGATCTGTGAGTCCAAGGGTAAAAATTAGTACCTCCTTTCACTATTCCCACAAAGGATCCATTAGGAAAAAAAAAAAATTCCTGTCCTTATGACTTTAGGTTCTCATGGTCTAGAAGTCTTAACTCCAAAAGGAGGAATGCTTACATCAGTGACAAAGTAATGACACCACTGAACTAGAATTCGAGACAGCAAGCTAAACACATTTAGCTCCTGATGGCCAATGAATCAACAAATAACTGGAGTTTATGGCTCTGGCTAGGAAACTGACTGGCAATCAGGACAATAGTTGGTTGCTGTTACACAGTGCAGACTCAGGATACTATGTCTGGAACACAGGTGATCCCCAGAGAGGTTTCTTAATACCTCCAAGTCCTCTGATTAAAGTCAACAGGATAGCTGTATCATGTTAGGGGGGAGCATGACTTATTATTGTTTTTACTGGAAATTAAGTCTGTTTAAAGAGATAAATATGGGTACTAAGTGACAAAAGGTGGGCTGCTTCGGCTTTGTAGCGTGTTAGTTTAGCTAAGCGGAACTACTTTTCCTGGCATATATTTCCCTGTGTGTTTGTGATAAGAGTAGGTCATAAGGGACATTTTCCCAAAGATTTGGAGGATTGAAATAAAGCAGCAAGTTTACTGATCTTCATATGCAGAGGATTACAGCAAGGCCATTGGACACTTTTGTAGCTCACACACATTGTTACTTTCTGCTGGCTGAACCTGTATAGGTCTGGCGGCAGCAGGTCCTCAGCTGGTATACATTCCTCAGGATCCTTTGGTTTCCATGGATCCCGGGCCGGCTGGTGTTGAGTTCCATGAAGAGGGGCAGCAGCTTCTCAAGCAGGACACACCAATAACATCGTGGCCAGAAGCAATGAGGACTAAAATAGATTTCAGTTAATCCTTGTGAGTTCTAGCTTTTGCACGAGTCTCAGTTTATCTTTGTAGTCCCTTTTATCCATTTTTTTCTTCCTTATCCATGTTTCTTTCCTAACTGCCTGCACTGCAGCCTTCAATCTCCAGCATCAAACACGAAAACCAAAATCTAACAGAGACAAATAATTCTGTTTGTCTCATTAAACTGATTTCACTGAGGAGAACAGTTAGGTAAACATTGAATAGGAGAGGGAATAAGGTGACTTTTCTCTGACTCTCCCATTAAGAGTTCGTCAGGACTACTTTTTTTTATTTTTTATCAATTAGGACTCCTGACTTATCAATTTGTATAAATTGAAGTCAAGAAATCAGAATTAGAATGAATAAAATTATTCACAGTGGAATTATTCAAACAGGAATTTGTTATTCATGGAGTCCATGTTTATGAATTTGCCTACTCTTTTAATGTATTGGTAACTCCAAAATCAGTACTCCCAGAGTATGGTGATTCACAGATATGTGCAGAATAGCAACATTTTTTTAGTCACCTGCAATACAACCTCCCGGTTTAGGTTGAACAAGGCAATGCTCTGACTCTCCTTTCACCCCTCATGCTATAAACAAGAGAGGCTTTTGCGGACTATGTAATGCCATTTTTTATTTTATATATTTATTGTTTTTTGCATTTTGGTGTTTTTTGTTGGTGATTTCAAATGACCCTCTAGGATAGTGCAGAAGTGCTATGGGAAGAGTGTGATGTGCCTTATGGAGAAGAGGCATGTTTAGATTAACTTCATTCAGGCATGCCTTATAGTGCTGTTGGGCCTAGGATTCAATGGTAATGAATCAACAATATGTGCACTCAGGAAAAGAAAGAGGAATTTGCTGATGTGTACATGTGGCCATTACAGAAGTGCTAACATAACATCTACAGTGTCTTATGAAGCTACGGAAAATATGGAAAAGCAGCTACATTTGTGAATTCATGAAATGATGACCACTTTAAAAAAGCATAGTGCACAGCATAGTTGTGAGGCTGAAAGTCAAAGAAATTTATAGTCATAGTACCCAGCGTCTGGAAAATGTTAAACTCTGCTCAACTAGTGATGGTTGGTTTGTACATTTCAAAAGGTGATACAATACGAAAATCTTAAATGTGCAAGGGAGGCAGGTTCTGCAGATTAAGGATCTGTACAAAAAATTTTAAAATATTTGCTAAATATTATTGAGAAAGAAGGTTTTTTTTGTTTTTTCAATACTGAGAAGACTGTTTTATAAAGACATTGGCAAATGAACTTATGTAATACAAATGACCTCTCTAAAGCCCTTTGGCTTACATCATTTAAAGACCACACAGAAAATTATTGTAAGAAATACATGTTAAGGAAGGTGTCTTTAAACAGAAATGTATATAAAACAAAGCTATGCATTAACTAGCTGATGGAAATGTAACCAGAGTCCCTCAGGAGCCTAGACTAGCATCGTATTTCCCCTACGAGCAATGATTCCTCTTTCAATGTTTGTGGTAACTTTATAGAATATAACTACCTTTAATAATGAAACTCAATTACATGTATGTAAATTACTCTTAGCTAAAATAGAAAATGTTGCTATATAATAAATATAAATAACATCTGTTTTTAAGTTTATAGACATTTTAAATCAAGCTCTCTCAAAATGTGGCACTTTTAATACAAAGTGCTAGACTAGTTTTCTAAGATTCTCAGTTTATGTAAATACTGGATTCTTATTTTATTCAAAGGTATTTAAACAAGTACTTTTTATAAATTACTTGTTCGATATATTTGCCTCCTCACCTGAAGAACAGGCTATGATAAGGATTTAGAATTTATGAGATTGTTGGTGTTTTGTATTAGAACTCTGGAATAACAGGATGGAATTTCTTTGTACCTCTTAGGTGGGGAGCAACATAACATACAGAAAATGAGTGAGAGCTTACAGCAGATACACCACTCAAATAATAATATAAAGGTTATATGTCTCCCCAGACTGTTTATGTTCATCATACAAAGGTGGCAAGGTGAAACAAGCTGCTAAAGCAACAATGAGCTAATGAGTTATTTAGTAGGAGAAAATGTTCTATTGTGTGTAGAATATTTCATTTTACAGTATTTCTTATTATTCTACCCAGCTATCACAGATGTGACAGAGAGCATAACTTGTACCTTGGAATCTTAGGAAAGTCCCATATAGTCAAGATCATTTTATTTTAGAAGCTAATAATAGAAATGTTGGCTACTTTAGTTACTGAACGTATTATTGTGATTAGTAAAGTGTGTTTCAAGGCATAATGAGTTTACAGGAACCATCCTTAAATGTCTTGTTTACTGAAGAGTTAGCTAATAATGTTAGTAAGAAACTGGATCACACTGAAATCATGAGCATATCAGTCTCGAAGTTTCAACCCATAAAATTATATTTTACATCTGAGCTCAATACATTTTACAGAAGAGCAGCAGCATAAACTCAAAATCATTAACCAGTGTTTATTGTATAGATTCATCTCAGAATTCAGGCCTCTGGGACAAAAATTTGTATAGTGAAGCAATTACTTACTGAATAGGGCTCTGATAGGCTTTATGAATTAATATAGTATTCAGGGACTAGCTTAGAATTTTAAAAGGCTTGCAAATTATTTGATGATGATAATGACAATGTCAACTATACTAAGTGGCATGCTTCATGTTCTAATCAGGCTTTAGGTGTTTAGTTATTGACATAGAATGTGTAATGAAAAGGCACCTGATATATTGGTTAGATAGTCTTCCCTTAGTCTCCCACTGCTAATAATCATTATTTATGTAGTGTCCTGAATAGTTCTCACTAGGCAATAACACTTACTGTGCATTCATAAGTTCATGAATCTCTATGATGGCAGAATTTAAACTCAATGAGAAAAAATGGTCTTTATCTGATGACAGAGAAAATATAGGATAATAAAACAGAAAAAGTTGTCATCCAGAAATAGATTAAATTCTACAAGTAGAATACAAAGTAAATAGGAGAAATGAGATACACATAGAGGACTTGGTGTATATGTATGTGTGAAAGTGTGCATTGATGTTTACTTTTCTATTTTGTGATGCCTCACTTTTACTGTGCACTACAGTTAGCAAAGTAAGGGCTAAGGTTAAAAACAGGAGCTATACAGGGTAGTGGTGGATTCACACGGACAGGTTGCTATTTTCAGCAAAAAGATATAATCATGTACATACTTCTAAACTGTGCAAAAAACCAAGAACTTCTTTGGCTTGATATTTTGGATTATTATATATTTATCTTAAAAAATAGTAGTTATAAATCTGCATATCAAAGATGACCAAGGGTATGACAGAAAAACGTTTGCATCCAGTTTCTATTTTTCTGGGATGAGAACTTTCCATTACTGAAGTGCAAAGCCCATTAAAATCAATCACACTATGGTAGTAGATTGGGGGCAAGGGGAGGGGTATTGCTTTGTGAGGGGCGTAAATGTCTAACTATTACATTGCTTTGTACACCTGAAACTAATTTTAAAAAAATCAATCACACTATATAAAAAAGTTTTTAAAATATAATGCATACTATTTGAAATTAAACACTGTGTTAACCAATATTATTTTTACCTATTAGAGTACAATAATAGCTTTTCTTCTTTAGGATTTTAAAATTTGCAGCTATATGTAGTACGTGTTATGTAAAATTTGCTATATTCAAGACATTTAAACTGAGATGTTGATTATTGCGTATTCTTTTTCTGAAAACTTCATACTTTTGAAATCTAGATTTCAGCTAATAATTTAGCCTTTCATTTAAAACATTTATTAGAAACTACTATGGGCTAGGCTATGAACTAGTACCACCACCATGTTTGATGTACTGGTAATAAAATAACAAATATTATATAGTTCTTGTCTTTAAGGAACAGTTTATTGGAGGTGCCAGACAAGTAAACAATTAAATGAATATCAAGGTATGGGAGGAGCTATGACAGAGTATGTGCAATGTGTTAGGATAGAGCTTATGCAGGAACTAACCCTACTTTGGAAACTCAGGGAAGTATTCCAAAAACTATTGTCTAAAAGAATATTTTACATAGCAAAATAACAATTTATCCATTCACAATAAAATGTACCTGCCAGAGGAATGGATTTCTAAATGATCCTCCTATGCCATCCCAGCAGATAAATTTAGGGCAAGCCAAAATACGTTGAATGAACATGAATCAGAACAAGGGAGTTAGATAAGTCAAATGCATAAAACATAGGCAGTGAAAGTTGGGTGTATCCACTTTTCATTAGCAACATTCTTGTAAACAGTACCAGCAGAGTACCTGTCCACTGACTATACCACCTGCCATTCATCTAGACATTGATGATGCTGATAAAACATGAGGTTCATTGACTAAAAGCTGCAGTTTCTAAGGATAATGCTTGTACAGAAACTGTTAATTTTGCCTTTGAGGTTTTGCATTTCCATAATTTTAAGGCAGATCAACTCCTAACTCTGATAATGTGAAATGGTTTTGAAAGTAGGCAAAATTTTAGTTTATAAACTTTACAGAGTATGTATTTTACAATAGGATGAACATCAAATTAGGAGTACCATATCAGGGTTATGTAATTTAAACTCTGTTACAGACTTTAGATGAATCTCTTAATTCCTTTGTCATTCATTTTCCTTATTGACAAGTAAGGGAACCAAGCTACACAATTTTATTTTTCCAAACCTGGCATCAATCATGCAGTTCTATGATTATTGTAAATAGTTTATAAAAATCAAGAACTGCTTCTACTACCTCCAAATCTGCTGTGAAATCTTCACTAAGAGAATGGGTTGCATTTTGTATTGCTAACTCAAATGTATCATGATTATGACATAATACAATAGTATAACTGAGGACTTCTTTTTTCTGGTCCAGAATCTAAGAAGTTTGGAATCTCCATTCTATTCTACCAAGTAAAAGCTTTAAAAAGCTGAAAAAAAACAACAAAAAAACCAAGAAACCCCAAAGAAAACAATCCCTGTTATATTCATCACAGAAGGGAGGTGACAGGTAAACTTGCAGCCCCCAACACTGGACAGACAGAAGATGCTCACACAGTCACAAACTTCCGGAGCAGTAGACTCCAGGGGACCCAGGGCTGGGTAAGGAAACCTGAACTTCAGTTGATGAATTGCCGGAGACTCAGTGTGCACAATTCTGACAGTTAAAAACTCCAGGGGGACCTAGTAATCTCGGGGACCCCATAATTTGAGAATTTATCTTCTGAATCTTTATCAAGTTCTCACAGTAAATATAGAGAAAAACTCCCCCCATGCTTCTAGAAAAGAAACCATTTAGAAACATACCCGGACATTCTGTTCTTAACAAGATCTGTCCTTGGGAGAAGCTAGTTTAACCGGAATCTAACTGCCTGGGTTTTATCAGAACTTAACAGTCTCAGGGGAAGGGAAGTGCTAACTCCAGCCCACTCTAGCCATATTATTCAACCTAATGTGGGGGGAGAGGAAAGCTGATAATCATCTGTAGATCACAGTCCAGAGGCACAGACTCACTAAAAGGCTGAGACCTATTCCTTACTACAAAATGTTTCCCCTCACTCTACACCTCACCACCAAATTACTAAAGAGTTATTTATAGTAGTTTCCTTTACCCAATACATCATGCCCAGCTATCAAAAGGAATTGCAAGATATACTAAAAAGCAAAATCACAGTTGGAAGCTATAGAAAATGCAACAAACTCTGATTCAGACATGGCAGGAATGTTGGAATTATCAGCCTGGGAGTTTAAAACAACTACAATTAATTTGATAAGGACCCTATGGATAAAGTAGACACTATGCAAGAACAAATGGTCAATGTAAGCAGTGAGATAGAAATTCTAATAAATACTTTTTTAAAATGCTAGAAATAAACATGAATATAAATGAAGAATGCCATTGATGGGCTTATTAGTAGACTGGATACAGCTAAGAAAAGAATCTCTGAGTTTGAGGATATCTGAATAGAAACCTCCAAAACTTAAAAGCAATGAGAAAAAAAAAAAGAGAGAGAAATATCTAAGAACTGTGAAACAACTACAGAAAGTGTAACATATACATAATGGGAATAGTAGAAAAAGAGGAAAGGAAGGGAGGGAGGGGAATATTTAAAACAATAATGACTGACAATTCTCCAAAATAATGACAGAAACAAAACACAAAACCACACATCCAGGAAGATCAGGGAGCACTAATCAGGACACATGCCTAAAACTGAACCTTTAAACTACTAAAAATCAAAGATAAAGAAAAAACAAATTGAAAAAAGCTGGGGGAGGTGGGGAATCTTACCTATCATGGAGAAAAGAAGTACATTCAACTTGTGCTTTGAAATCATGCAAGCCAGAAGAGAGTAAAGTATTTAAAGTGGTGAGAGAAAAGATTAAAAAAAAAAAACAAACTGACCAATCTAGAATTTTGTACCTGAGAAATTGTCCTTCAAATGTGAAGGTGATATAAAGATTTTTCTCAAACAAAAGTTAAGGATATTGTTGCCAGCAGATCTGCCTGAAAGTAAAACTGACATGGTAAGAAAATGAAATCATTTAAAATGTTCTATAACAATTACAAAAGGCAGAAAAAGAAAAGAAGACAAAAATAGGAACAAGTGCAACAAACAAAATGTAAGAAATATGATAGATATTATTTCAACTATATCAATAATCACTGAACAACAATGGTCTAAATGCACCAATTAAAACATCGAGTTTATCAGAGAGAATTAAAAAATAAGACTTGACTATACTAGTATATAATCTGAAACTGACTTTAAATATGAAGACATATATGGATTAAAGTGAATGGATAAAGATATACCATAATAACACTAATCAAAAGGAAGCAGGAGTAGGTATATTAATTTCAGACAGTGCAGACTTCAAAGTAAGGAAAGTTATCATAGATAAAGAGTGTCATTACATGATATTAAGTGGTCAATTCTTCAATAATACGTAATGATCCTTAATGTATATGTGCCTAAAAACAGTATAAAAACATATATATACAAATCAAAATATATACAACTGCAAAAACTGATACAACTGCAAAGAGGAACAGATGAATCCACTGTTATAGCTGGACACATCAATTCCCCCCTTGCAGAAGTTGACAGATCCAGCAGGCAGAAAATCATTAAGAATACAGATGAATTCAGCAACACCAATGGGATATAATGGACAAGTAAAAAGTACTTCTTCCAACAAAAGAATAATTTTTCTCACATTTTTCTCACAGTCACATGGAACATTCACCAAGACAGACCACATTCTGAGCCATAAAACACATCTTAACAAATTGAAAAGAATAGACACCAAACAAATTCAGTTATTAGACTGCAATGGAATTAAAATAGAAATTAATAACAGAAAGCTATCTGAAAAATCCCAAATACTTGGATATTAAGCAACACACTTCTAAATACATGCATAAAAGAAAAATCTCAAGAGAAATTAAAAAAAATATATTTTGAACTAAATGAAAATAAAACTTCAACATTTGTGGGCTGCAGTGAAAACAGTATTTAGAGGAAAATGTATAGCACTGAATGCACATATTAGGAAGATGGTCTAAATCAATCATCTAAGCTTCTACCTCAGGAATACAGGGGAAAAAGAAGATAAAATAAATTCATAGTAAGAAAAAAAAAGAATGAAAAGCAAAATAAGAGCCAAAATGTGTGAAATGGTATATGAGAAACCAATAGAGAGTATCAACAAAAGCAAAAGCTGATACTTAGAAAAGATCAGTAATATTGATAAAACTCAAGCCAGGATAACTAAGAAATAAAGAGAGTACACAAATTACTAATACCACAAATAAAAGGGTCATAACTACAGATGCCATGGATACAAAAGGAAACTAAAGGAATACTATGAAAAACTCCATGCCCATAAATTTAATAATGTAAAGGAAATGGACAGATTCCTTGAAAGATACAATCTACCAAAACTCACACAAGAAGAAATAAACAATATGAACAGGCCTATATCTACTAAAGAAATTGAATCAACAGTGAATAACTTTACAAAACAGGAAGCACCAGCCCCAGATGTGTTCACTAGTGAATTCTACCTACAAACATCTAAGGTGGAAATTATACCAATTCTCTACAACGTATTTCAGAAGATTGGCACAGAGGGAATACTTCCTAACTCATTCTATTAGTCCATTGTGAACCAAAAAGGGTCTCTGTAATAAATCTGACAAGCTCAGTGACTGAAAGTAACATCACAGGGTGACCTGATCATAAATTCTTAACTGGGCAAGTTATTGTGGGTAGCCATGCCCCAAGCATATAACTTCCTTAGTAAAAGGTTCATCTTTGCCTGAAGCAAGCCCTATTCATTGCTATTGTGTATCCAGGTTAACACAACTTTGAAATACCAGAGTAATCTTCTTTTCCAGACCCCTTGGACCAATGAATACAGGGTCGTGTTGCCTGCACATCGACCCTATATACTCTAAATGTTAAATGTTACCTATCACATACCCACCAATGTAAAAGAAGTATGCATCTTTCCATTTTACTTTTCACAATCCTAGATATTTCCCCACCTTGCTATCTCTTGCCTACTTAATCTACCACCAATGGATTTTATGTAATCTTCCTTAAATTCCCTCCTTTGATTCCAAATGCAAAATTGATATATTCTGGAGCATTTTCTCAATCCACTGAGAGCTTGCTTCTGGGCATATCCTCAGTTTGGCTCAAAGAAACTCATATTATCTATAGATTTGGACATTCTTATGATGACACCAGCATTACCTTAATACTAAAAACAAAAGAAAACCACACACCAGTATTTCTCATGAATATAGACACAAAAATCCTCAACGAAATATCAGCAAATTGAATCTAGTAATGTATAAGAAGGACACAACATGACCAAGTGGGACTTATCCCAAGAATGTAAGAGTTAAATCAAGTATATACTATAATACATCATATCAGCAGGCTAAAGAAGACAAAACATTACATGATTTTATCAATAGATACAGAAAATCATTTAACAGAATTCAATACCCACTCATGACAGTAAACTAATGAACAAGAAATAGAGGAGAACTTCCCCAGTTTGATAAATAACATGTGCAGAAACCTATAGCTGACATCATACTTAATAGTGAGAAGCTGTAGGCCATCTCACTAACACCAGAACAAGGAAAGGATATCCCCTTGTACCAATGCTTTCCAACATCATACTGGAAGTTCTAGCTAATGCAGTAAGAAAAGGAAATCGAGGTATACAGATCGGGAAAAATGAAATGAAAGTGTCTTTGTTCACAGATAACATGATTGTCTGTCTATTGTAATAAATCTGACAGAATAAACAAAGAAACTCCTGGAATTAATAATAAGTGATTACAGAAAGTTTGCAGAATACAAGCTAGTACCCAAAGCCAATTGCTTTCCAACAACAAATGGTGGAAATATGAAATAAAAAACATAAAGCCATTTATATTAGCCCTCCAAAAATGAAATATTGAGGTATAAAACTAATAAAATATGTACAAGGGCTATAGGTGAAAAACTAAAACATTCTGATAAATGACATCTAATAAGAACTAAAGTAATTGTGAAATATCCCCTGTTCATAAATAGAAAGACTCAATATCGTCAAGATGTCAGTTCTTCCCATTGAATCTATTGATTCAATGCAATCCCAATCAAAATCCCAGAAGGTTATTTTGTGAACATGAACAACCTGATTCTAAAGTTTATATGGATAAGCATTGGACGCATGATATTGAAGGAGAAGAACAAAGTCAGAATACTAACATCACCTGACTTCAAGACTTTCTATAATGCTACAGTAATGCTGTCCTTTAGTAGGTGAATAGATATACAAACTGTGACATCCAGAAAATAGAATATTATTCAGTGCTAAAAAAAAAAAACGAGCTATCAAGCCATGCAAAGTTAAGGAGGAACCATAAATGCATATTACAAAGTGAACAAAACCAATCTGAAAGACTACATTCTCTATGATTCCAACTATATGACATTCTGGAAAAGGCAAAACTACAAAGACAGTAAATGATCAATAGTTGCTGGAGATTTTGGTGGAAGAAAGGAAGAGTTGGTGGAGTACAGGATTTTTAGGGCAGTTAAACTACACTGTATGATGGTATAATGGTGAACACATGTCATTACACATCTGTCCATACCCATACAATGTACAACACTAAAGTGAATCTAATGCAAACTACAACCTTTGGGTAATAATGATGTGTCAATGTTGGTTGATCAATTATAACAAATGTACCACTCTGGTGTGGGAATTTGAAATTGAGAGGCTATGCATGAGTAGTGGTCGGGGGTATGTAGGAAATCTCTGTACCTTCTACCAACTTTGTTTTGAACCCGAAACTGCTCTAAAATAATAAAGTCTATCCCCCCCCCCAAAAAAAAAGAAAGAAATTTTCTGTATTTAAACACGATCTTATAAGAATTACTTTAAAAAGATAACTAATTAATAAAGGTAATTTACATTTTAATTATTAGTAAAAGTGACAGTAGTTTCCTCTCTATTATAAAAATATTTTTTTAGGAATGAGAACTGTAAAAGTTACACATGCCAGCATGTATTTGTATGAGAACTTCTTAATGGTGAACATTAAGATTAATCATGACACTGGAGTTGGCCACAAAGAACTTAGACATAAAGAATATTAAATATTGGTTTTCCTCTCCTGAGTAAAGAAAACTTTAAAAGTTGTTGATTTGCTTTGTAAAAGTGCTTGATGATTGTGCCTTCATGCCAGGCTGCAGTGATAATGATCATTGTGTTGATGCCTTAGGGCGATACCTAACTAAATTAGCTGGTGAAGCTAAACTGTGTTCATTGTCCATTTTTAATACTGTGTAGTAATGATGGCTGTTCAGTCACTATTCAATTGGCTTTACTTACATTGTGATTTGTTTCTAAGGAAGTAATGAAAATTTAGAAATTTATAACAAAAAGTAAAAAACATGCTTTTCCTACAGATACTAAGAATAAGACATACTAACAGGAGTCTAGGGAACCTTAGGGATGTTAAAGCAATGTAGCTTAAAAGCTTCTTCTTTTTTTAAATTTTATTTTATTATAATTGCTAAGAGAAACAACTTTTGTCAGGACAATATATAAACTCATATGCATGATGAAGTATGATGAAATTAGAATGCTTGGAGGTGGGAAGTATGCAAAAACATACTGATAATGATCTCATTAACTTATCTTTCAGACTATCTCTTTGCACACTTACTTTTCAGGCCACTGATAGGTGAACAATTAAGGTTACTTTATTATTACCATTATTATAGTACAGCTTGGACTTTTATAAAAAATAATAATTAAGGCAAATAAATTATCCCCTCGAGATTTGTATTTATTTACTATATTACCTACAAGAATAGAAAAAGAGAAATAAACTGGAGGGGAAAAGGAATTAACTTGAAAAGGAAATCTCAGCATATATAACTATTAGGCAGAGGAAATTACAAACTGTATATATGTTCTTTAAAAATTGTTAAATGGCACAGAATCCATGCCAAGAAGAAAAGCATCATTATCTGTGCATTTATGAGCACATTTACAAAAGGCACAAAAAGTCAGAAGAAGGAGAACTCCAAAGAACTGGTACCCACAGACCATTAAGAGACATTGTAGTTCAAAGTGCACACTATAAAACCTCTTTAAAATCCAAAAGACCATTAGAATGTGATCTCTTTTTATCTTAAACCTGAATGTGTGCTTACTGCTCACTGCTACATTTAAGAGGAGTTTTTGTTTTTATTTGTTTTGATGCCCTGGAGGGCAGTTGTGCTCACACATGAGCACTGGAGAGTTTACTGCAGTTTGATTCATTTCCAATTTACTTAAGTTAGAAATTTTAAAGTCTAGATGTATAGTTATTCTAGGTTATTAGGACCTTAAAATTTAGCAATCATTTTTTAGGTAGCCTTTGATAAATGTTTGGGGTCGTTACAAAATTCATGCATGTTGTGGATGGAAAGGGGCCACATATTAAACCTGATAAACTCAGGAGACAGAAAAATAACCACATGAAATGGTCTGAACATAAAAACTTCTAAGTAAAAGCAAGTCGTGGCTGGTAGTCACATCCTTGGCCTGTAGCTTCCTTAATAAAGGTCAAGCTTTACCTTAAGTGAGACTGTCTATCATCTTTTTGCATCTAAGATAACATACCCTTGCAATATCAGAGCAATCTCTTCTCCCAGACCCCCAGGGGGCACAACCCACCACACCAGAGCAGGAATCTACAAAATCCCTCATTGTTATCTTGTTCCCCAAATACCATCTCTATGTGCTATAAAATTCTATCAACTATCCTGTCCTCACCAAAGTAAAAGAAGTGTGTATCTCTCCATTTTACTTTTTATCCAATCCCAGAAATTTCCCCACTCTGCCTTCTCCCACCCCTTTAATCTACAACCAATGGATTTTACATAACCTTCCCTCTTTGATTTTAAGGTATAAAATAAGTTGTAAAACGGCCATTTTCCAGAGCATTTTCTCAATCCGTTTACACTTTGTTTCCTGGCAATTGTCATCAGTTTGGCTCAAATAAACTCTTAAAAGCTTTCTCTTAGGCTGGATGTTTGTTCATCGACAGCGTTTAACTCTTTTCAATAATCTTTATATATTTAAAATATTTCATTTCATTTTTAATATTTCAATTAATATCCTGCTCAAGTACTTAATCTGATAAATATTAAAATTGCATTTGCAGATATGATGAAAGAAAAGGTCTCTCAAATATGTCTGTATAATGGATGAAACAGTAAGTTTCTGCATAAAAGAGCAAATCTCTGAGATGGCTCCAAGATGTTGCCTGTTAGTTTTCTTCCTTATTTCACTGAGTATCCAATTCGGATTTAACATCTTCTTTTCTGTTTAATTTTTATCTTCATGGACATAATTCTAGTTTTTGTCCATTAGTAGTAAAACTGGATATTTTTGTGCACTAACTTCTTTTAGGGGTTAAGTCTAAGAAATAATCACAAAAGAGTATATATTATTAAATCTTTTAAACTAAATTTAAAATAATTGAAAATGCAAATGTTTATTAATTATAATAAATTATATTAACAGGGGGTTGTGACTTCATTAAATATTCCTATACTTGGTTTTTATCTTCCTGGGCTGGAGAGATGTTAGCACCCTAAGGTAATAATTACATCATTCCAAGCAATTTGGGTTTGCTGGGTACTGATCGAGGTTGCCTAAAAATCTATTCTGCTGTGTGGATTCTTTAGGCCACTGTGCTTGGATAACTGAACCCTATTTTTTTTTGTCCTATATCAGTGACTTCATAACCCAAAGAAGAATGCTCTGTAGTCCAAAAGTCCTTTATTCAAGTTATACCTCATCCAATTCTTCATTCACCAAATGAGATCTGCAGAAACCTAGTTTTCTATATATCAAAAATGGATTTCTAATTATTATAGCTGGTCCTTAGATATGTTAAAGACTTCCCTTGTTTAATTCTAGGGTTCTTGGAATTTGATAAAACCATGAGGCCTTTTCATGTGAGTCCCATTACTTACAACCATACAGTTTTTGTAAACAATACTGTCATCTCTGAGAACTCTGTAGCTCTCTCATTGTCTGCACTGCTTTTTCTATTTATGCATACTTGCAGAATATGTCTTTCTATAGGGTTGCTGGGAAAGTCATGATGCATGAATGCAACAGATGGCGCCAGTTCATTTTTGGAAGTACTAGAGTCATTCAAATCTATGTTATTGTTATGTCATTTGACAGCTGCCAGTTCTAGCTTCATTCTTAAAAAAAAAAAAAAAATTCAGCGATTTGGTTGAGTTTTGGAGATTTTACAACAAGTTGGAAGACCAAACTGCATTTTCACCATATTTTGCTGTTTTACTTCCATAAAGGGAAAAACGTGCATTAAGCTTGTGAAAAATTACATAAAGTTTACTGTGACAATGCTCTACAAGAACATCAGTGCCAACGATGGTTCACGAAATTCCGTGCTGCTGATTTTGATCTCAACAACAATCCTCGGTCAGGGAGGTCCACCGAGGTTGACGACAAAATAAAGGCATTGACCGAGTCAAACCCATGTTACACCACACAAGAGATTGTAGACACATTGAACATTCATCATTCAAGCGTTCATGACCACCTGAAGAAGCTGGGATATGTAAGCAAGCTCGATATTTGGGTTTCTCATGACTCAAAGATGTTCATTTGATGGTGTGTATAAACATTTGCAATATGCTTATTAAATGAGGAAAATAAATCTTTTTTTTTTTTTAAGCTGAGCCATCCTGCTACCTGTGGGCAGCTCAGCGGCTGCTCAGCTTGGGCTGGACTCGAACCGCTGTTGCTCAGAGCTCAAACTCTTGAGCGAGCTCTTAACCAACTGAGCCACTCGGCCGGCCCTTG
>NW_017732969.1:111808-120743 GCF_001890085.2 Hipposideros armiger | reverse complement strand
TATATATATATATATATATATATATATATATATATATATATATATATATATGATAGATATCCTTTATTGCAAGTAGTTTAATCTTTGAATTTTCTTTTCATTAAAATATATTTTATAATCCACTTCTAATAATATATGCCTGAATTCTTAAAAAAAATATGTAGACTCCTTTTTAAAATAGTTATTTTGAAACAATATATATTAAACAATATATTAAAACAATATATTTCTTTAAGAAAACACTAATTACAATGCTAAAAATTAAAATATGCAGTGCTAGTGTCTGTATTTTAATATTACTTACTTTGAATTTCTTCACAATAATAGCTATGAGTTACTGGGCTATTTCCAAATATACATAGTACAGGGTGTTGTAATGATGAAATGAAATCATATCTATGAAGAGTTTAGCACGATGAGTACCTATAAGGGCTTTGTAGAAATAGCTCCTTTATGTACAATTCTATTACTGAGATCTTCAAAGACTGATTGCTAACTAGTTGTGTTTTCTTTTCCTTTGCATTCCAAAACTATAGGCAAATTTCCCAAAGTAACTCTTTTTGTAACGCACACATTTTTTCTAAGGAAAAGCAGGTTTCCAAAGAAACCTGTAGGATTGGCTTCACTTCCTTGTTTGTTGTTATCGTTTGTGTTAGTACAGGGAGAGCACAATTAAAAGGAATTCCACACAAAAAGAAAAACAACTTAAACCAAATACTAATGTTCATTTAAAAATATTTAAATTCTGATCATTTATATGAGATGAAAAATCTATGAGGATGCTGGAAACTGGTGATAGCTATACAGATACAGTCACCTACTGTATAAGTCACATAAAGGTTTAAAGATTAATAAATGTTTATGCCATAGGACCTAAATGAAGCAAACTACAAGTGATGAACTATAAAGACACGTTTTTACTCCTTGATAATTTCAAAGTAAATATTATTTTACTTAATTTTACCATTAACATGAACACATAACATGCTTTTTGATTTTAAAAGTTAAAACTACAAATGAAAATAATTATTTCATTAAAAAAGTGGTTTTCCAAAAAGCAATAGCAATGGCATACAATGTGTTTAGTGAACTCTTAAAATGTTCATACTAAAATTGAATTGCATATAAATATAATAGATTAAAATTCAAAACATAGCAATCATTACTGTGTTGTTATAATTTTTGGCATGCCCAAGGCTTGGTTCTCAGAACTCATCTGTCTTCGGCGAGATCTCTGCCCTGGACTAGAGACATATATAATCCCATGTGCATTCTGTTTCTACCTGGGAGCGTCTAACTAATATTTAGTGGTTGCTGCTATTTCCTTGGGATGTGCAGTTAATTAATTTCTGATTGGAGTGCTGATTTTAAAATCAACATATACTAGCAGTATGAGACTGTGTATACATGTTTGGAATTTTGTGATGATGTATGTCATGTAATAGCATATTAAGAAATCTGTAGTGATCCTGCCCTGAGTATTAACTAAATAAATGGGACAATATGAAAACACCCTAACACATCTATTTTGATCCCTGACATTAAGGAAATTAATCATTGGTGACAGTTGTCCTTTTATTTCTTTTTACTAACCCCCTTCAAATAGAAGAGCATTTTTCAATTATTCAAATTTTCTCAAATGACATTAATTTCTAAGACAGAAAAATATTTCTAAAAGAAGTGTTCATTTCAGCCATAGCTTTATCTAACATCTTCATCTCATCATATAATTACAATTTATTTTTGTGATGAGAACATTTAAGATGTATCTCCTAGCAACTTTCGTGTAATAAAGTCTTATTGACTATACTTACCATGCTGTACATTAGATACCCAGGACTTATTTACCTTAGAACTGCAAGTTTATATTCTTTGACCAACATCTCCCCATTTTCCTAATCACGCAGTCCCTGATAACCACCACTCTTGTCTCTGTTTGTATGACTTCAGCCTTTGTAAATTAACATGTAAGTGATGTCATACAGTATCTGTCTTTCTGTCTGACTAATTTCACTTAACATAATGCCCTCAAGATTCATCCATGTTCTTGCAAGCAGCAGGATTTCCTTCTTTCTCATTACTGAATAATATACCATTGTACACATGTACCACATCTTCTTTATCTATTCATCTGTTGACAGACACTTAGGTTGTTTCTATATCTTGGTATTGTGAATAATGCTGCAATGAACATGGGGGTGCAGATATCTCTTTGACATTTTGCTTTCTTTCCTTTGTGTATATACTGAGAAGTGGATTTGGTGAAATACATGTCAGTTCTATTTTTAATTTTTTGAAGAACATCTATCCTTTTTTCCATAGTAGCTGTACCAAGTTACATTCCCACCAACAGAGCACAAAAGTTCCTCTTCCACATCATTGCCAGCATTTGTTATGTCTTGTCTTCTTGATAATAGACAACCTAACAGGTGTGAGGTTCTATCTCATTGTGGCTTTGATTTGCATTTCACAGATGATTACTGGTGTTGAACACCTTTTCATGGACCTTTTGGCCATTTGTAGGTCTTATGTGGAACAATGTCTATTCATTTACTCTGCCCACTTTTTAAATTGAATTGTATTTTTTGCTTTTGAGTTATACAAGTTTTTTAAAACATATTTTGGATGTTAACCTTGTATCACATATATGATTTTCAAATATTTTCTCCCAATCTGTAGATTGACTTTTCATTTTGCTGTTTCTTTTGCTATGCAAATGCTTTTTAGTTTGACGTAGTCCAATTATTAATTTTTATTTTTTGTTACTTATGCTTTTGATGTAATATACAAAAATCATTGCTAAGACCAATGTCAATTGGTCTTATAGGATCTATTTCCCTATATTTTCTTCTAGGAACTTTATGGTTTTATTTCTTATGTTTAAGTCTTTAATCCACTTTTAGTTAATTTTTATGAGTGGTATAAAGGTTACAATTTCATTCTTCTCTATGTGGTTATCCAGTTTTCAAATATCATTTTTTTGAAGAGACTACCCTTTCTCCATAGAATATTTTTGGCTTCTTTGTCAAATATTGGTTGCTCATGAATGGGAGTGTTTATTTCTGGGCTCTCAATTCTGTTTCATTGGTCTGCCTATTTGTATGATAATCTATACTGTTTTGATTGCTATAGCTTTGTAGTATAGCTTGAAATAAAAAATTTAATGCTTCTAGCTTTGTTTTCTTTCTCAGGATTGTTTTGGCTATTTAGAGACTTTTGCGGTATAATACAAATTTTAGAATTTTTTTTTCTATGTCTGTGAAAAATGCTAATAGAATTTTGACAGGGATTGCATTTAATCTATTGATAGCTATATTAATTGGGTAATATGGGCAGTTTAACAATATTAATTCTTCTAATCCATAATCATGAGATGTCTTCCCATTTGTTTGCATCTTCCTCCATTTCTTTCATCAAAGTCTTACAGTTTTCAAGAGTATATTTCTTTTGCCTCCTTGGTTAAATGTATTCCTAAGTGTTTTATTGTTTATGAGGCAATTGTGAATAAAGTTATTTTATTTACTTCCTTTTCAGATAGTTCATTATTACTGTATAGAACACAACTGACTGCACATTTATTTAGTATCTGGCAACTTTATTGAATTCGTTGATTAGTTCTCATCGATTTTTGGTGGAGTCTTTAGGATTTTCAGTATATAAGATCATGTCATCTGCAAACAAAGACAATTTTGCTTCATTTCTGAATTGCATATCTTCTATTTCTTTTTCTTACCTGAGTGCCCTGGCTAGGACTTCCATTACTATATTGAATAGGCATGGTGACATTCCATTGGCTTTTCCCTGACCTTAGAGAAAAAGTTTCCAGCCTTCACCATTGAGTATAATGTTATGTCACATCCTGTGTGGCAAGGGCAATGGGACACGAGAGGGGTGATGCAGATTGAATAAGCACAAGAGACAAAAGTCAGATAAGAGCGAGACCAAGGGACCCAGCCTGGAAGACTGCGCCCTGAATCTGGTCAACGCATGGCTTTTGTTGAGATCCTACAAGGAAGTGAAACTCATTTTTCAAAGATCCTTTGCTACATGCCTTAAGGCTGTTTTCCATTAACCCGCTCCCATTGTATTCCGAAAAATGCTATGCCTTCATATATCACTGCACAGCCCCCAGGACACTTTGTTACTGTGTCCTTCCTTATAGGGGAGGTGACTGATATCATTCCACCGGGTCGCAGGAATGCTGAGACACTCTCTCATGACCGGCTGGGTCAGGGGCTAATGCAGCGGGGTGATCATGGAGGTAGCTGTAAGGCAACAATGTTAGGTGTAGGTTTCTCATACATGGCCTTATTATGTTGAGGTATGTTCCTACTATACCCAATTTGTGGATTGTTTTTATCATGAAAGGACATTATATTTTGTCAAATGCTTTTATGGAGTCTATTGAGGTAACCATATTTTTTATTTTTCATTCTATTAATGCAGTACATCACATTTACTGATTTTTGTATGTTGACTCATTCTTGCATTTCAGGTATAAATGCCACTTGATCATGGTGTATGATCCTTTTAACACGTGGTTGAATTTGGCTTATTAATATTGTGATGAGAATTTTTCATCTGTATTCATCTAGATATTGGTCTGTGGTTTTCATTGTGGCTTATCTAGCTTAGTGTCAAGGTAATGTAGGTCTTCATCGTCAGACTTTAAGAAGGATTGGCATTAATCTTTCCTTAAATGTTTAGTAGCTTTCACCAGAGAACCATCTAGTACTTGGTTTTTCTTTACTTGGATAATTTTGGCTACTGATTAAATCTCCCTACTAGTTATTGGTCTGTTCAGGCTTTCTATTCATTTACAATTCAGTCTTGGTAGGTTTGTGTGTTTCTAGGAATTTATCCATTTAGTCTAGGTTATTCAATTTGTTTGCATATAATTATTTTTAGTAGTCTCAAATAATCCTTTGTATTTTTATGGTATTAGTTGTAATGTCTTCTTTCATTTTTTATTTTATTTGAGTTTTCTCTCTTTTTCCTTAGTCTATCTAAAAGTTTGTCAATTTTGTTTATCTTTTCAAAAAAAGCTGATCTTCTCTGTCATGTATTTCATTTATTTTTGCTCTGATCTTTGTTATTTTCTTCTGTTAATCTTGAGCTTCATTTCTTTTTTTCTCCTAGTTCCTTGAGGTGTAAAGTTAGGCTGCTTGAGCTCTTTCTTGCTTCTTAATATTGGTATTTATTATTCTAAACTTTTCTTTTAGAACTGTTTTTGCAGCATCCCATTAGTTTTAGTATTTTGTGTTTTTATTTTCATTTGTTTCAAGATAATTTTAGATTTTCCTTTTGTTTTCTTTTTTGACTTTTTTTGGAGTGTGCTGTTTAATTAAAATATGCATTTTGAATTTCCCAGTTTTCAATCTATTTTGATTTCCAGTTTAACATCACTGTTGTTGGAAAAGATACTTGGTATGATTTTAATCTTAAATTTGCCAACCTTTCTTTTGTGAACTATCCTATGATCTACCCTGGAGAGTGTTCTCAATGCACTTGAAAAGAATGTGTGTTGTGCTGCTATTGGATGGAATTTTCTGTGTATGTCTGTTAGGTTTATTTGGTCTAAAGTGTAGAACATTTCCAATGTTTTCTTGTTGATTTACTGTCTGGATAATCTATTCATTGTTGAAAGTGAAATATTGAAGTCCTCTACAATTATTTTAATGTTGTCTATTTCTCCCTTCATTATTGTATTCTTTAGGTCCAGAATTTCTGTGTTTTTTTTTTATGATTTCTATCTCTTTGATAAAATTCTCATTCTGATATCGTATTGTTTTCCTGCTTTTGCTGAATTATCTTTCTGCGTTTTCTTGTATCTCATTGACTTTTCTTATAACTGGTTTTTAATTTTTTATTGGATAAATTGCAGATCTCCACATTTTGGATTCAGTTACTAGAAAATTATAGTGATCCTTCGGTGGTATCATGTTTCCTTGATTTTTCATGCCCTTTGAAGTTTTGTTATGCTGCCTTCACATTTGAAGTAGCAGTCATCTCCCCAAGTCCTTACAGCCTTCAGGAGACAGACACCTTCCATTATCCCTACTAGAGATTCCGAGGCTATCTCAGACATTCTACAGATGTAACTCTCGATGCATCTTGCTCCTTCTGATTGCAGAAGTCTTAAGTTAGTGACTTCTCTGGATCCTGCAACACATCAGGCTGAATGCTAACAGTGGCACTTGTTTTCCCAAAACGTGGCACTAAAGCTCAAGGTGTGGTCTATCCCTGACCTGCAGATTTGGGCCAGCTAACTGCACATATATAACTCACTAGCCATGTGCCAAAGTCTGCTCTCACTGCTGCCTTCTGGTGCATACAAAGGGAGACAGCCAGAGGGTGGGGGTGTTTGGCGAGAAACATAGAGCACTGGGGGTGCATGTGACCAGCTGAGAGGGCCTGCAGGTGAGGCATTCCCAGTGGCTCATGGGTAGGCTTTTTAATAAAGTCCCCTCTGAGAGTGCTATCTGTTGCTCTTCCAGACTCTTCTTGATTTCCAATCATGACTGAATACTCTTGATGGAGTGAGAGAAAAATGAGCCCCCTTGGCAGTGTCCACACAGCTGGTGAAGTTCACTGCTCACCCTTTTTCCTGTGGGAGAAAACACAGGGTGAGAAGAGATCTCTCTCTCATGGCCCTGAGCTGTGCTGCCTTGAGGGAGGAATACTGTGGGTAAAAATCAAGCTGTTTCTCTTACCCACTCCAAAGTGTCCAAATTCACTTTGTTTTTTCCTTTTTCCTACAGGGTAATGGGACTTCTTTGGAACCCTGGACTTCCTTAAAGGCTACTTTGTCATTATCTAAGACAGTGCTTTCCATGAGCTCCTGGACCTCAGCTGAGAATGGCTGGAGATCATTCACAGGCCACTGCTGGTTCCACAGCCACAACCAAGGTCTGTCAGCTGATTACCTGAAGTATAAGTGAGCGAGACTCCTCCTGGCTCCCTTAGCTCATGAAGTTAATTGTATAATCATATAGTGTCCATGCATGGATGCTTTATTTTTGTTGGAGGTAGGGTGGGCTAAATAAGGATCATCTAAGCTGCCATGATGCTGACATCACATTCCTTGTTTTTTCTTTACTCTTGAAAACTCATCATCATTGAAACCTGTCATCCCATTACAATATGCAAAATTTATATTCCTTAGACATTTTCCCTAAACACTATAACAATAAACTCAATTATCTTGGTCTTTCTACTCCTAAATGACAAGGAAGCTCACTGCAATCTGTCAGTTCATAATTTAGAAATTAATTTTGGTTCCACATGGCTAAGTACAATAGGTTCGTATAGTGAACACAATGATTATGTCTGTTAGAAACGTAGCATCACAGTTATCTCTGCTTCTATTAGATCAGAGGAAATGTTCTTGTCAAGTCTGTGGTTCCCTACTTCTTGTTTTTATTTTCATGGCAATTTGTGAAATGTTCTATTGTTAACTAGTCCATCTGGTTCAAGTCCTTTTTCCCTGCTTTACATGTCCTTTTCACAGGTCATTGAGATTGAATAGATTGTTCCTAGTTTATGTGAACACAGCCTGAATTATAGAAATGGCAGTATTCACAAGGGATCACTTCACCCGACTCTCTCCTGCTACAAAGAACTATACATAAACTATCATAGCAAGACTGTTCTGAATTTTTTAATTTCTGAGAGTCTACGGCCACACACATTTTATATATGAACCTAAGCTGCATTCTTTCCATGGCTATAGAAATTATTTTGATCCTTTTGCTATTTGTATAACCCTCAACTTTGATCTATGTGCCTAGAAATGGTTTTGTGTGTTTGATCTCGACATATTATTTCTACATAGCTTTACCTTTGATTTGTACCTCCACAAGTATTTTTCTAATGTTCCCTGTACAATATTGTCTTCTAGTTCAAAATAAAACATCTATTCCCTGCTAATATGTAGTCAATAAGCCACTCAGATAAGCCAACAGAATCCTCCCCATGATCACTTACATAGTCAATGACACCAGTGACTTTTTTTGGAATAAGTGGTATTACTTATATATAAAAAGAAAAATATAAAAGTAGATATATTGAACTGGATTATTCTTGAATTTAAAAAATTCAAGTAAAACATAACCTTTAATTATTATTTGCTTAATTATGTATACAATTGATTCAAAATTTCAGCTTCCTATTCATGTTTACTTACATATGTATTTTCAAAGTTGAATCCCAATAAATAATTTATATCCTTAACACTGCAAGATTATTCTTTTCTAGAAATAAGGGAGAATGCCACTGTATTTTTTAAAAACATTTGCTTTGACCTTACCAATTTCAAAAAACACGTTTAACATTTAAAACAACCTATTATATAGAGTTCTAAAAATAACTGTAAATTTTGAAGTTTCTTTTTATACTATTTTGTTAAAAGGAGTTAATTACTAAGTAAAACTATTGAGCTCTTTTTATGTGCCAGTCACTGTGATGGTAAGCTGACAATACAAAATCTTTTTTCCAGCATTATTGATTTATAAATGACAAAATTGTAAGATGTTTAAAGCATACACCGTGATGATTTAATATATGTATACTTTGTGAAAGGATTCCCACCCTCAAGTTAATTAATATATGCATCACCTCACTTCATATATTTGCCTTTTGTGTGTGTGTGTGTGAGAACACTAAATTCTATTCTCTTAGCAGGTTTCAATTATACAATATAGTACTATCCACTATTTTCTCCATGCTATATATTAGACCCTCAGGTCTTATTCCTTTTATAACTGAAACTATGTACTTTTTTAATAGCCTCTTCCTATGTCCCACATCTCCATCCAGTATAATGATAATTCTATTCTGTTTCTATGAGTTCGGCTTTTTTTGCTTTTTTGGTTGCACATACAAGTAATATCATGCAATTTGTCTTTTTCTGTCTCTCATATTTCATTTAACATGC
>NW_017732969.1:108603-109623 GCF_001890085.2 Hipposideros armiger | reverse complement strand
GGAATCAGGGTAATACTGCTCTCATGAAGAGAGTTTGGAAAAAAAGGAGATATGCTTTTGTCTATTTATTCCTACCAACATTTTAAAAAATCACTTAACATATGCTTAATTGTGGATCTCTCTAAAGATAGGCTGTTGCTGGTAGGTGTCTCTAAAAATTAATTGATATTATGATCAACTGAAATGGTTTCATATGGATTGAAGAATTATTCCCCTTAACAGATAATCATGGCTTTATGTCCCCAGCATTACACAGATGCCTGGACAACAATGGTCAAGAGCTCTATTGACTAAGCAAGTATGCACAATGGTAAAGAGAAATGCCAATAAAAAAAGGGGGGGTTTGATTTGCACCAGGAGCAGTTGTTCATTAATTAATTAATTAATTAATTAATTAATTTGAATTACAGGCTACTCTGAAATGCTTCTAGGCCCTCAAAATATCCATATACTTACTAGGTCTGGTGTAGGTTTAATGGCTACGTATAGTCACCCATGATTGCCCTATTCTAGGTTAAATATCTGTACTAAGATCCTCTCAATTTCCTTTTCATAGTCCATGTGCTAAAAAGTTAATGCTGCATTCCCAGGGCTAATAGTATTTTTCTGGAAAATGCAATGGTGATAAAATATAAAGGTAAAGTGTCATTATATACATTTAGAAGAACATTATATTGAAACCTGGAAAAGGTATCAAATACTGACCTTGACATTTACTAATATGTGATCTTGGCTGAGATACATAACATTTCAAGTTTATTTTTTTTTTCAAATTGGAAGTAATAGAACTTTCATCATATATTAAAGATTACATAAAGTAATGCATGTGAAAATCCTTAGGTCAGAAAAATGAATAACTTAATAATTCTTTTCTCACTGAAATTTATATTATTTTAGACTTTTATTCTCTAGCTAAAATTTTGAGGGGATATGTATCATTGTCTAAGATAACTCATTTATGTGAGCATTTTGCAACCTATTGAAACAAGTTCTGCCACTGACACATATTGCTTCCTGAGG
>NW_017732969.1:105291-106183 GCF_001890085.2 Hipposideros armiger | reverse complement strand
ATACATACATATATATATATGAAATATGTTCCAGCCAGAGAGAAATAGCAACTTGAGTTCAAGAAGCAGCTATTCCTTTTGAATGCAACATTTGTTAAAAGGGTGCCTCATTCAAAAAGTCTTCCATATCTAATATAATTATAGCAATTATTAACTGTGAGTATATTCATATATACTATGTGCCAGTCACTATACTAGAATGAGTATAAGCTCATTTCATATACATTTTTCCATTATAGATGAAGAAACTGGGGAGAGTTACAGTAATCCTACCTCAGTGCATATGCTTAGTGTATGTCTATTTCTAGCTGCATGTGTATTTCCCTTAAGCGATTCTGATAAACCCTGCCATTAGCCCCTCCTCAGTGACAGTGTAGCTGGTCTTTCACACACTGTTCTTCAAGCTTTGCTTTAAAGTGTCTAAAGCCATTTTTATGTCATATACAGTAATTTTATGTGGAAACTAATGACTAGGATAGATGGAAGCAGAACAGCTCTGGCATAATTCAGGTTCCTCTTGCCTACTCTGGTGGCCCTGTTGCACTGCTTGGAGATGAATTTTTTGAAAAATGATCTACATTAATTCTAAGAAGGGACTCTAGTGAGTTCTCTCTTAAAAAAACGTAAAGAAGTAAGTTTTTCTGCTGAAAACAACTTTAAAATTCTGTGAATAGATAAAAATAGAATAATGCATACAAATTAACTACAGGCACTTCTTTAATGATTCACTCACCTTTCAGACAGCCGAATTAGCAAGACTTTAGGAGACTCCATGGCTAAGAAAATCTAAAGTCTTCCTTTATTTTCTTTCTTTAAATATGCTACAGAAGTTACTTTATTTAAATGTATTCATTTTACTGTTTGTATTTTGATTAAAATTAAAATGATTACA
>NW_017732969.1:103728-104568 GCF_001890085.2 Hipposideros armiger | reverse complement strand
ATAAAAAGTTAGATGAAGATGACCTGACATTTCACCAATTCATGACTCTTGCATCATGACAATGCACCAGCTTACATGGCACTGTCTGTGAGAGAGTTGTTAGCCAGTAAACAACTGTATTGGAACACCTTCCCTACTCACCTGATCTGGCCCCCAATGACTTCCTTGTTTACCCGAAGATAAAGGAAATATTGAAAGGAAGACATTTTAATGATGTTCAGGACATCAAGGGTAATACAATGACAGCTCTGATGGCCATTCCAGAAAGAGTTCCAAAATTGCTTTGAAGGGTGGACCTGGCGCTGACATTGGTGACAGTAGTGATATTCAGCAGTGAGGTATGTAGCACTTTTTCTAGGATGAGTTCATGAACTTAATTGTCCCACCTTCATATTTCTTGTTACAGATTTTCTTGTAAAGTAACTACTATAAAATTTGTTTCTAACATATTATCTGTCATAAAGGAATACTATAACATTCTGTAGAATAAGCACTTATATTTGGCAACAGATCCATAAAATACAATGTACTAAACATTTGGCATTTTGACATTTTTTTTTGAAAACCACACAATAGCTGTATGCTATGCCAAATAAAATATTTTTTAAATATTTTTGAAGAGTTTGACCTTAAAAATAGACATGTAATATTACACAATGAAATAATTCTAAATAAAGATCTAAAAATACATTGCTTGAAGTAAATCATTTATTGAGCAACTCTTTCAAACAGGAGAACAAAGGACATGTAACATTCAAGCACATAAAATAGATGTCACAGAGTTCTTGCAACAACAAAGATGCTTTAATCTACCTTGGAGACTACTGTCTCCTATTTACA
>NW_017732969.1:101164-103038 GCF_001890085.2 Hipposideros armiger | reverse complement strand
TCCTCTATCTTAGAGAATGGCACTATTCATTCCCTTCCAGAAGCCAGAGACCAAGGTGTCATCACTTTGACTGACTGTCCAGCACTCCCCAGAAACGATTCATTCCTAACATCTGGGCTGTATGGTTGGAATGGGTCTCAGACCTATCCCATTTCCCCATATCCACTGCCATCAGTCTGATGCAAGTGTCTGCTATCCCTTATGTGGATGACAGCTAAGGCATTCAGTCTGGTTACCTTATAAAGATTCTCCAATTATTTTCCCAGAATGCAATGGGTCATGTTCCCAAGTACAAGTCTGACCACATTATCTATCCCCTGGCTTAAAACATTTTAATGACTTCCTATTGCTCTTCAAATAAAAACCAAAATCAATCAGTATGATAAAGCCCTTTTATCATCATCTGTTTGGGACTTCCATTCATAGGCACTTCTTATTCTCTGCTTCCTTTATTCTCTGAATTTCAACACACTTCCTTTATTTCAACATCATACATAAAGTCACCATTCCACCCCACTCATAGGGTCTTTTCTCAAAGTTATTCCTGGAAAATAACAATACCTCCTCTTCTTTAGTTAATCCCTATATTTCCTTTATGTCTGTGCTCAATCCCAAAATGATAATAAATCATGTCAAGAAATATTTACAGAGTAATTTTTTTCCTTTATGAGATATTCTGAATAATCTTTATATAAATTTCAGCTAGATTAAACCTACATCTAACCATTTTTATTTAGGCATGACATAGAAAATTATGAAGACAGGTTGTAGTTTCACTCATCTGCTTTATATATTATATGAAAGGATTTTATACATATGGGATATTATTGATATGGCTTTTATATATTTATTCATAACAGGGTTAGAACAAAATTGCTTGTATTTATTTTTCACACACCAGTTCTGACAATTAAGTTCGCAACTTGTTGCAATGATGTTGCTAACCTTTTTTATATCAGAGGGATTATTCATTATGAATTTGTACCAACTGGACAAACAGTTAATGAAGTTTGCTATTTGGAAGTGCTGAAAAGGCTGNAGGGATTCAATACTCAGCCAATACTCAAGCTATTCTCAAGTTGTGGCTGTGCCATTTTGTCCTGTATCTTCCACATTTGCTTTCAAGAAGAAAGAACAATATGAAGGAGATACATTTATACCTTTCTCACTTAGTTCTGAAGTGACACACTTCTGCTCACATTTCATTGAAAAAACAAGTAACACAGCTGCAAATTAACTGTAAGCGTGGCTGGGATGACAATTAGCACATGAATACTTAACGAGCACTAACAGTATCACAGATGTTTATTATTATTATCATTATCGTTATTATTACTATGAAGTATAGCTTTAAAAAAAATAACTGGTTGATTAGTGTAAATTATCCCTTAGCCACTGATCAACCTGCATACACTTGGGGGGAGAAAATAAGATGTTCACATGTAAGGACTAGAGGCCGGAGTTTTGTAGAACTAACTGAGACTTGTGGAGTGTTAACTATTTTACCCAACAGCTCTGTTTCTTACTTGCCTATGAATTCAATAGTAGTATATAATATGCTGTATGGAGAATGGTGTTCAGAATCCTCAGAGTCGATGTTTATAAATTATTCATATATTTACAAAATTTCTTTGTGAAAATAATTTCATCCATCTGATCTTGACAACACAGTTCTACCTAAAACTTGGCATTATTTATTAGGAAATAATCAACTGGGAGCCAAACTTGGTTATCCTCAGAGAAAAGTGAATAATTGGTTTCACATATTGTATTAGGGGTAGAGAAAGTATTAAAGAATAATTTTATTTGTGTGGCTTTAAAAGCCTATTTTTATTACAGCTTGCATGTAAAAATCCCCACATTGTCCTCTAGCC
>NW_017732969.1:98224-100255 GCF_001890085.2 Hipposideros armiger | reverse complement strand
TTATCTTCATCCCAGTATAAACTCCAGGCAATCTCCCCAATCTTCCAATATGACTGCTTTGGTAAGAGCTCTTGATTTCATGTGTCCTGTGCTTCAGATGCATTTTCCATTTACATATTGAAGGTGGCCTCCAGGATATCTCATCAATGCTCTCAAAATAATATATCAAAAATGTTCCCTCCCTGAATGTCTTACCTTATTCACTGTTATAGCTATTATTGAAGATTGTCTTATCTTAGTGTGCTCTGGGTATGATTCTTAAAGCTTTTCTCTCCCTTTTTTGACATGTCATTGGTCATAAGTCCTATTAATATTAACTCAAAACATGTATAGAAAGCTTCTACTCTTCTCCAATATCATTACGGGTTTTTAAATTAAGCGCCACATAATGTTTTTCCTGATATATTCCTGATATGTGTTTTAAACATGGTTTTCTTGCTTCTCACCTAGGTCATCTATTATCCTTTTACTATCAGCGTCTCAAAATAAAATCTATCACACATGGGGTGCTGGCTTCTCATTTGTTAAATTCAAACTCAATAGTATAATATCAAAGAAAAGAAGAACATGGAGGTATTTATGTAATCTTTTGTAAACCATAGAAGCTTGACTCAGGACATCATTCTGGACCTAGCCTACACATTTTATGCTCAATTGATGCTGCAAACATGAGAGAGTCTCACTGATTTAATAAACACTATTAGTTTCATTAAACATATGAGTATTTTCCTTTGTTCTCGGTGAAGAACAAGGTGGTTACAACCTTGATTGTCCTCTCCTAACCTTGATTCCTTAAACAAAAGCAAAACAAAACAAACATAATTCCACTTAGGTGTTCAGCCATGCCCCTCCAAAGAAGGTGACCACCACCAAGATACTAGACATTTAGATTAATCTCCATCAGTCATGCTGGTACCATTCTTTTCTCAATAATGGATTTACCAATAGCATGTGATCCAATTCTAGGCAATGAATTGGGAAGACCTGTTAAACCCTTGAGAAAGATTCTGCTAAGAAAGATACTGAAGCAGGGATGACCACTGGGTGTGACTGTGTTTTCACTCTGACTGCTTTATATATTATAGAAAGGAATTTTACACATGTAGATCCTATATTCTCCCTCCCAATTCCCCAATTTATATATCTATATCTATCTATCTATCTATCTANTTAAGGCATGATCTCCTGAATATGCTGGATAATGTACAGATGTTCAAAGCAAAAATTACGTGTTCATCCATTATATTATCACACACTAATTATAAAAATCTTCTGTTAAAATTTTGAAGTCTATCATGTTAATGATATTTTCACCCATCCATGAACAACTTTCCCTCTACCTTTTCTCTGTGCCCAAAGATATATTTGCTTTGGATGACTAAGCACCCTAGCAGCCAAAGGCTGCTGAAGAAATACCCAAATATTAGAATAGATTTGTAATACTATAAATTCATGACCAACATTTCAAATTAGCACTCAACAATGTCCAGTAATACTGCTACAATTTTTGCTCAGTTTAATCCCCTATTTTTCACAGCAATGATTTGCAAAATGTGGTCCATGGACTAGCACATCTGCCTCAACTTTGAACTCATTACAAATGCAAATTATTGGCCTCATCCACACCAAATAAATCACAAATTCTAGTCCTGTAACCCAGCAGTCTGTGCCTTAATCTCTCTATGTTGTCCTTAACCCAGCAGCCTGTGATTTAATCTCTTCATGTTTTCTTTCATTTTATCCCTCTACTCACTCAGGAAATTTAAACTTTTAAATATCTTTTTTTTTTCTCTTCCATTGTCAACCTCCCACCTTGCAATAACACATTTGCTATTGGCTTTTGTACATTTTCTCTTTTCCTATATTAAAAAAAGTAATAAGTGCCCTCCTATTACAAGCAAACTTTAATACTCACTGTCTCCGTATTTTAATCTTTTACTCATTATTCAACCCAATAAAGTCTGTCTTCCATCCTCATCAAGCACTAAAGCTGTTTTTGAATTTTACTCAGAAGACTCAAAGCAGTACCAG
>NW_017732969.1:81822-93689 GCF_001890085.2 Hipposideros armiger | reverse complement strand
TCTAAAATTAATTTTTATTGTTTGCAAGTGTCATCTGTCTTAAAGGAATACCACACATATTCTGTATTTTCCTATCTCTGTGTGTTGTTCTGTCTGCAAGTATTGCTCAAAATAGCCTGATGATGACACTGGTTTTTTTTAAGACATGCTCATACTTATAGAACTGAATTTCTTATATGTAATACAATAAATTTGCTCTTTTTAAAGAAAGTTTGAATTCGGATTTTCTGTTACTTAGAGCCAAGAGCATTCTGATATCTTCTCTTAATAAACAAAATCTTATTCAATTGTGTGTCCTGGTTTCCCCTCTCCCACATGACACTATTATTGAATTGTGCTCAAGGTTTCTCACTGGTCTTTGTTTGAATCTCTTTGATATTTTACAGATTGACCTTGGCCCAGAATATGTGTATTTTTTGTCTTCATACACTTTATGATTCTCACTTATTTTTCAAGATGTATTTCAGATAGCTCTTCTTATACTCCCGTGTCGCTTTACCCAATTCTCAGGCAGTTAGTTTTCACTCCTTTTATTGTGATTCAGCTGCAAATATTCTATGTATCTTTATTCACAGTCAATGTGTTCTATTTTCAATTTTTTTTATTTTCAGGATATTTAATCTGTCTCCACAATGCAAGCTTCTAGCACTTTGTTTTGAGGTATAAGATATTCAAGCAATATTTGTAAAATTATTAATTACAAGGAAAGCAACTATTTGAAAAAATATTAAATATCTACTAATTGGTGTGTATATGTAACAATGACACTAAAAATACTGTTTTATCTCAACAAACAAAATACTCAAAAATAATGAATATGGCTTTAAAAATAGCATCTCCACAAAACTGGGGAAAACTTATAAAAAATGCTTTCACTATTGCTGACTTTATGAAAGAGGACAAGAACTGCTATTTGAGAATAGGCCTATAAAGGGAGAAGTTAATGTTCCAATGAAAATTCCTAGGAGGCTGATACAGTCCATTAAAATGAAGGGTATTTGGTCACTTCACTGAATTACTTCAGAGAAAAACTCAGGTTTTGAGGAGTTCTTTCTGAAAACTATAAAATTTCAAAGACCACACAGTACTGTTTAAAAATGAGTTCAGGCATTTTTCTATAAAGCTTATACATTTTATTACATATAAGAGATTGTTGGTATTCACATATTCACTCTTTTTACCTAAAAATCCCAAATAGAAAGAAAGGCCTCTTATGATGGGAAAACTTCATTAAAAAAAAAAAAAAGCAACAGTATAATGACAGACTATACAATATTTAGTTTTCAGATTGTTTATATCTACTTTACTGTGAAGTCCAATAGTAATTACTATTAAATTAATATTATTTACTTAAGAATTGAGCTTACTTAATTCCAATAACTAAAAGCTTGTATAGTTTTAAATTTCAAAAGATAATTAGTGTATCCATTTTATTGCCAAATACATATATACACAATAAATGAAGGAAATGCATTGAATAATTTCTAAAACAAGTCACTATGCAGAGTGTGACTACAATAGGCAAATAAATATGAAAGGTAGTCTCCACTATTATATAACTTCTGACTGGGAAGAAAAAATAAACACAAAATTAATTAATAATCCTAAACACTATATGGTAAAGTGCAACAACATGCATGGAGTCAGAGTTAGAGTCTTAAGGTTATAAATAGCCAAGCGACATTTTTTTCTTCAATCAACATGGCTTCCTACACAAATTTTACCAAAGTAAATTATCCAATAGTCTTCTGTTATTCCAGATAAACATTAAGCTGTTTTTTCCAGGATTTGTCATGCAAGTGATGATACATCTCTGTATCAGGTTAATTATAGATTTGTTTTTCAATTTAGTTTCCAAGTATATGAATACTATTTAAATACATTTTATGGCTTTTTTTGTCGTGTTTTGTTGTACTATCACCTTTATTTCCTCCCTCCCTTAGCTAACAATATGCTCTGTATGTAATTATGTTAATATAGGGCTAAGTTGTAGCAGAGATGAAAGTACATGCACATTTACTCATGTATGTAATGATATGTAATATGCATATATAGTAAATATGTAATCATTATATAATATATTCATGCATGTAATATACATGCGATGATTATACTTTATTGGTTAGAATTATCTTCCTAAATACAACATACAATCCTTAATGGGAGAATATATGGATTTTATTGTTTATACATATACACTGGATATCACACATCTTAGTGCTGAATGTATCAGATACTCAGTAAATATCTGATTAATTTGAAAAAGGGATTATTCTACTACAGTGTCTTGTCATGATACTGAGCAACAAAATTGACTGTGCTTTCATGTACAGCTCATGTCTGTCCCAAGTGTGCTATAGTTTTTTCTTTTCAAAGTTATAAAGGGAATTTAAGATGTTCCTTTATTAAAAGAATTTCTGTTGTTTGCTTCCAGCAAAAAATCAAGTCAAATGACTAGATCCACTTAAAATTCAAAGTGTAAAATATAGACATATTAAAGAATCCAATTAGGGCAATTTTTTAACCAATACAGTTTTGATAGCAAGAATAATTTGGGGGAAATGTAGAATACTTCAAAGATCTTGATTTAAATATCCACCACCAATATTACCAGAATAAATATATGTATACATGTGTATTATATACATATACATCAATACACTAGTAGGCTACCCATCTATTTCATTCTTATTGGCACATTGATTAATTATATACTAGAAAATATCCTTCTAGACGAGGCATTCATATTACCAGTAACCTGTGGTAGATATAACTACCTTGATTTTGGCAGTTCAGTGGTGCCACTTGGCTCTGCTATCCTTGGAGCCACTGATGACATTAAATTTAGGAAACCCATATCTGTCCAGCCTCCCAAATGGTCATATTTAACCTACACAGGAGAATAAATAGAGGGCTTTTCTAGGATGTAGGTGCTCCCATCATTTTTGAATTTGTAATGCCTCAGTGAAGGAACTGTCTTCTGTCCCTTCATATAGAACACAGTGTATACATCGTGACTCCCACATTATACCATGCCTGACCCTTTGAACTCCTTCCTTCATATCATACCAGGTAAGCTCTAGCATCTCAACCTCATTAAAGGTAGGCCAAACTGAACCCAAGATTTAGTCAACCAAATAATAAACCACTTGAGTCACCTCCAGTACACAAGGTAATGCATTAAATTTAGACTCTCTAGTAAGTTCACTTACATAAATAGTATATTTCCCCCTTTATTCATTTAACATATTCTCCAGTTTTCCTCAGATATAATAGTCATGGGGGACAAAGTCTATTTCACCTAGGTCTACCAGAAGTTCCCATTCCAAGTTTAACTCTTTCCCAATTTTTGCTCTTTTTTTATTACTATTAAAGTTTATTGGGGTGACAATGGCTAGTAAGGTTACACAGGTTTTAAGTGTACAATTCTGCAATACATCATCTATATATCACATTGTTTGTTCACCACCCAGAGTCAGTTCTCCTTCCATCACCATATATTTGTTCCCTTTTACCCTCATCTATCACCCCTCTCCCCTCTTACCCTCTGGTAACCACTAAACTATAGTCTGTGTCTGAGTTTTTGTTTCTTTATTTGTTGGATTTGTTTCTTTGTTGCTTCAGTTTTATATCCCACAAATCAGTGAAATCATATGGTTCTCAACCTTTTCTGTCTGACTTATTTCACTTAGCATAATAATCTCAAGATCTGTCCATATTGTCACAAATGGCACTATTTCATCTTTTCTTATGCCAGAATAATATCCTATTGTGTATATATACCCTATCTTCTTTATCCAATCATCTATCAAAGGACACTTGTAAACAAACAAGACACTTGTGTCTTGGCCACAGTAAACAAAGCTGCAATGAACATCAGTACACATGTATCTTTAAGGACAAATGTTTTCAGATTTTTTGGGTAGATACCCAAGAGAGGGTTTGATGGGTCATATGGTAATTGTATTTTTAATTTTTTAAGAAATCTCCACACTGCCTTCCATAGCAGCTGCACCAATCTGCATTCCCACCAACAGTATATGAGGGTTCCTTTTTCTCCACAGCCTATCCAACACTTATTATTTGTCTTGTCGATGATAGCCCTCCTAACTGGTGTTAGGTGATATCTCATTGTGATTTTTATTGCATTTCTCTGATGATTAGTAATGTTGAGCATCTTTTCATATGTCTGTTGGCCATGTAACTTCAACATAGAAATCTGGTGATACTGAATTTAACTAACAACATTGTAACTCAGCATGCTACTAAATTACATTTTTTTGGTCTTATTTCTGTCTTTACATTTTGTCTTTGATTTTTCAAAATGTCAGACCTATAGCCTCTCAAGGAAGTGCTCTACTTTCATACTGACTTCAGCTGTGAGTGAACGGACCTGAGCTTGTCATTTGCTTTCTGTATGTCCTGCAGTGTACATAGAAGAATCTATCTCACACCATAGTTCTCATAGGCTCTTGTAGCCATTACTGCCATGACAGTCAAGTGAATAGCCATTGGACTTCCAAGGCACTTGCTTTAATTGGCACTTCACTACAGTCAAACACTGATGCTAGCTTGATTAATTATGATATCACAGAATGTTCTTAATTATTAGCATCCCATTTCTTATTACCAAGGAACTTAGAAATGTGTTAAAACCTAAGGATATTCAACAAGCACAATCCCCAAATTTCATCTCTATGGGTCTATTTCCTGGGACCACTATTACAACCAATCCTGTATGAGTCAGAGTCATGTGGAGAGATAGAAAGTATACATATATGTGAATATGGAGTTTATAATAATGATTAATTAACTACTAGTAGATATTAACTAGCATGTGCAAATAGAACTCATTGCAGCGGTATTTACAATAGCCAAGTTATGGAAGCAACTTGGATTTCAATTAATAGATGAATGGACAAAGAAGATGTGATACATGGTATACATACACACACACGCGCACACACACACACAAACATACACACAATGGAATATTACACAGCAATAAAAAGAACAAAATATTGCTATTTGCAACAACATGGATGGATCTAGATGGTATTGTGGTAAATGAAATGTCAGGCAGGGAAAGACAAATTCCATATGGTTCCATTTACATGTGGAATCTAAAAACCAAACAAACAAAAGAAAAATGAATTCATAATAACAGAGGGATGGGTGAAAAGGGAGAGGGGCATATAGTCAATAATACTGTGATAAGTTTACACGTAACAGATGATTACTAGAATTAGTGGAGTGCTCACATGGTAACATATAAAAATGTCAAATCACATTTTTATATATTGTACACCTGAAACTAATATAGCCAATATAAGATTGTATACCATCTATACTTAAATAAATCTATAAAAATAATAAAATCTAAAAAAAAATAATAAAAATAATAAAGAAATATCAGATGTAGGGAACAGCACTATCAATATGGCTGAAGCTGAATACTCAAGGAAAAGAAATCTTTGAAAGAAATTCCTCTATACATGGCTTAGATTCAGATCTCATTGCAAGTGGTGTGGCTATAGCCACTGGATAGCAGGAAAGTCTGCAGTGGTTCTAAAGATGGAGTAAGCAAGCAGGGAACTTTCTTCTGATGTATCGATGAAACTCTCCAAGGATTAGTCACAGGTTCGCTGCTAAGCTAATGAGAAGATGGTTGCAATGCTTGCATAACTTATTGGGAAGCTGCTATGGCAGTGCAGTCAAACTCACTGCAGGCTAGCACCACAGAACGTTCAGTTTGCTGCTCAACTATCATGTCAGCTGGCAAGAGAGGAATGATTATAGATTCTGGCTCACATTTTGTAAGCAGGGCAATAAATTGTAGATTTGGAGTTGAGAGGCAATACACTGATAAGTGGTACAGAAGCAGACCCAAACTTGGTTCCTAACTTAGAATTGACTAACAGAAACTTTAAAATACCTAGATAAATACCGTCAAGAAAATAGTGGAAAAGTTAAAAAAAATATATATATATATACATATATATATATATGGACAATTACAGAAGTAACATAGAAAGTATTTTTAAAAACTTGTATTTTTAAAAACTTGTGTGAGTTCTACATTTTTTAAAGTGATTATCAAAAAGAATCTATTCAGGGCCAGCTGAGTGGCGCGTTGGTTAAGAACTGGCTTGGGATGCTAGAGGGCCCTGGTTTGGATCCCACATATGAGGGCCAGTGACACTGCCCTCTACAGTTAAGATGCTGAACAACAGCTCAACCTGGAGTTGGGCTGCCATAAGTTGAAGGCGATGGCAGGTGGGTTGCCATGGGCTACCGTGTGTAGCCAGCAGCCAGCCTGAGCAGCCAGCAGCCACTGTGAGCGGCGGACCAGAACCCGGTGACTGATCTGCCTTGCTGGGGAAGAGTGCAATGATGGTGCCAACTTGGGCCAGTGAATCGAGTCCTCCACAACTAGACTGAAGAACAAAAGGACAGCAACTTGTCTGTTTCCCTTCCCCGATTCCCCAATAAAAATCTTAAAAAAAAAAAAAGAATCTATTCAATAGACTTAACAGATGCCTGGATAAAGTAGAATACAGTTTCAATAAACTTGAAGACAAGTCAATAAAAATTATCTATATTGAAATGAACAAACCAATGAAAAAAATGGAGAAAGAGTGCAAAAAACATTGGAGCTATTTGGGATCATATCTCACAGTAAAACATTGATTATTTGATTATCCAAAAGATAAGTGAGAGAATTTTACTGAAGATATATTTGAAAATGTAATAGCTAAGAATTTTTCAATATTTTAAATTGTCAATTCCCTTCAAATTAGCCAATAAACTCCCTACAACAACATGCAATGTCATTAGAATTTTTATAAAGATTTTCTCAAGATGAATTTAAAATTTATATGAAATCAAAAAGACTCATAATAGCCAAAACAATCTTAAAAATGAAACAATTGGAATAGTTATCTTACTTAACTAGAAGGCTTATTATAAAGCTACAATAACCAAGAAATACAGATACTTAGAATAAGACAAAGAATACAGAAATAGACTTACATGTACAGAATCAATCGATTTATGATGAATAAGCTGCATCAGTTCAGGAGATACAAAACTCTTTTTAACAATAATGCTGAAAAACTGGACAACCATATGAATTAAAATAAATCTCAATTTCTGTGTATATGCCCCAAAATTAATTTGAGATGAATTATACACATAGATGAAAAAACTAGAAATACAAAGTTTATAGAAGGAAATATAGAAAGATACTTTCTTGATTTTGAGTGAGTTAAAACTAGACAAAACAAAAAAATGTTAATATAAACACTTCATATATGTGACTTGATAAAAAATTATCTGCTCATCAAAAGAGAAATGTAATCATATGTGTACATAATGATTTATACAACAATGTATATGTCTTATTCATAGTAGATACAAATTTGAAACAAAGCAAGTGTCCATAAACAGAAGGAAGAATAACACATTGTTATATATTCAACTATCAACAGAAATGGACTACTGATACAGAGAAATATGAAGTCCCAAAAATATATTCATCAAATTAGCTAAGCACAAAGGCTCTGCATAGTTTATAGATGATAGATAGATAGATAGATAGATATAGATAGATAGATATAGATATAGATATATAATTCAAGAACAGGTAAATTAAATAACAGAACATTGTTGCCTATGGGGAGAAGAAATTGATTAAAAAGTGATACAAGGGAACTTTAAGGGGTAAATAAGTGGTGTATATTTTGTTTTACATGGTATTTACAAGAATTTATATAATTTTAAAAACTCATTAATTACTCATTAAACCTACTAAACAAATTTGCATTTTATGGAAATTTCACCTCAATGAAAAAAGAAAACATGCACAAATCAGTTAAAAACATATTACTGAAAATCCCAAACTTCACTCAAAGGAAATATTTCTGTCTTCATTTCTCTGATTACAACCTCTAATGAGTAGTTCCCCAGTGGGGGAATGTGATATAATCAGGTTCTACTTTCCCTTTCTTTCACCTTTTTTGTCTTTTTCAATATTTACTGATTAAGGGTCTAACATTTACAAAATAATGAAAGAAAGGAGTGGTATAAGAATAAGAAAAAATTTGACTGATTGAGTTTTCTACTCAATGAGCAAAATGTTTCAGTTTAGGCTTTTTTTTTCTTCCCACAGTATTTCTGTGTATTCTCTCAGATTAACTTGGGTTAGACACTACATACTCTTCAGCTCCATCTTGATATCTTAGCTTATGTGGCCATTCTCTTCACCCCTCTAGGCAGGATGTAAATGGTTTTCAGGCTGGCTTTGTCTCTCACATGGTTCACATTCGGTCCATGAGAAACACTCATGTAAACTTTGTCTTGAAAATATTTTAGCAGCTATTCTCAAACCAGACAGCTCTGTTCAGTTTCCATTTGCAGATTTAGCTTTCCATGGCACAAGAAGAAGACCTTGTGTCCTCTAACTGAAGACAGAGTATTTCAAACATGTTAAGGAATTTTTGGGAGTTTCCATCACTATGCCTGTGGAAAAGGTAGCCCCAACATCTCCATCTCCTTCCCTCTCCAAAACAATCTCTTTAAAACCTCACCATCTCCTTCTTTAACTCCATTTCAGCCCTTGTTTATATTCTGAGTGAAAGGCCCTAGAGCAGGGGTTGGCAAACTTTTGAGACAGAAGAGCCAATCCTGTCTCTCACAGCAATTTGAAAATTATTCGAGAGCCATAAATATATTTTTACAAATAAGAAAAATTTAAAATTCCTTTAAAAATTTTATAAATGAAACTATGATAGTTTTATTTTCATTTTCAATTTGCCTTTAGAGCCACATGTAAGTACCCAAAGAGAAACGTGGCTTGCGAGCCGCAGTTTGCCGACCCCTGCCCTACAGGAGTAAAACCAATAATCACATACATTTTTTGTTATATTTTTCTATTTATCTATGTCTATTTCAAAACTATAACTGTGTCTATGGGCATAAATTTGAATAAGGTCTAATATATCGAAATAGGGTGACTCTGCATGAGAAAGGTCATGCCACATGCTCACTAAATTGAGATTATAAACATATGTCATGATAACCTACTATGTCACTTTCTACTTTCTCATAAGTATTTTTTTGTGTTCTTAAATATATTTAAAATTATTTTATGTCTATAAAACAATATTCCCATTAGATTGATATACTATTCTTTTTGTGTTATGCATGTGTGTGTGTGTACTAGTCATTATTACTGTAATTATTTGAGCATCCATATTGGTAAATAATTAGGTTATTTACTGTAATTTTGTGATAAACCACTATCTTCTTTCTTCAAAATTCTGCTGGGCTAAGGAGAGACCCAACCATGGAACTAAAAGCATCAACAGGGCGACTCCAACATGGTTACTTACTGGTAAGTGATTTACAATGCTCTACCATTGTTTCCTTCCCTAATTTTCTTAATATTTTCCTATTCCAAATTAAAAAACAAAACTAATACCATCCTGATATCATTTATATCTATATTTTGAATCTTAGCTTTGCCTGACATTTTACACTAGAAACCTTTCGCCAGGAGCTAGGATATCTGAATAGTAATTGGATAGACATCACTTCAATGACCACAAGTTTACACTTAAGTGGTACTCAGTGCTAGTTATTATGGACTGAATATTTGTGTTCCCCCAAAATTCATGTTGAAGCCTCAATCCCCAATGTGACTATATTTGGAGACAGAGCCTTTATAGAGGTAATTAAGGTTAAATGAAGTCATTAAGGTGGGGCCCTGATCTGATAGAATTAGTGACCATATAGGTAGAGATACCATAGAATTCCCTGGTTCTTTCTGCACACACATGTGCACACATAGGGAACGCCCTGTGAGGTTGCAGTGATTTCTTTCTGCAAGCCTAGAAAGAAATCCCTTACCAGAAGCCAAATCAGCTGGGACCTTGATCTGAGATTTCTAACCTGTAGAAGTGGGAGCAAATAAATTTCTGTTGTTTAAGACACGAGTCTATGGTATTTTGTTATGGCAACTCTATAGTTATATAGCACTGTATAGTCTTCACAATGCTTCTGAAGACACTGATATATAGCACCTATATAATGGTATATAGTGTTGACTTAATATTTTAATTTGATGTAATGAGAAAAAAGAAAAGCTCGGAGATTTACACAAGATCACCCAAGGTGGAAACTAGCAGATCTCAATATAGAACTGAGACAATCAGGGTGATCTTTATAGTATCTGTGTGTATAAAAATTAAATATATATTCATTATTTTTCAAATAAATTACATGATCTTAAACATGTTTATAGAACTGGTAAAATATATGAAACCAGGATTCTCTGCAAATCTCTCTTTATCTATCAGTCTTTTGTCCTTGTAAAACAGTATTCTCCACACCATTAGACAATTTTGTGTACAAGAAATGTGGCTTTAAGTCAACATATACCTATTTAATCTATGAATCCACACATTCAGTTCTCTGCTCTCTCCATAAACTTACATTGAGACTCTCCTACTAGAGTACAAGCTGCAGGGAACAGAGATTGTGTCTGTTTTGTCTATTGCTATATTCTTAGCTTCTAGTAAGGCCTGGGTCAATGGATATTTGTTAATGTATCAAAGTTACAAACAAAAACAGAAAACTAACTACCCAAAGACACAAAAATGTTTCTTTCCTCAAGTATTTTAAAATCATTTGGAGCAGATAAAAGTTTTAAATCCTTTAATGGCCTGTAGATGACTTTCTGTTAAGAAATTAGGTTCTCTTATAGTTTACTTATTCCCTAACCCTCTGTTCCCTGTGGGTGGACATACTTGTCAGTTAAACAAGAGAAGATGTATTACTTTTAATTAAAAGAACACATGTTCCAAGATAACCAGTAGGTAAAGCAAAGATAAGACACCAGAGGGCTTGATAGATTACCAGGTCACACAGAGCAGCCCCCTTCTTCTTACCTCGCTGGCACATTTATCAAGGGCTCAGCATCTGGCCTTGAAGTAGAGCCATGAGGGAATCTCAGAGGCTGGTTATTTGATAGTGAGATGACATACTTATAGACCTTAACCCTGAAAACTCCAATAATTTCTTGGCCTGTGTAAATTTTACAGCTCTTGAACAGTTTGAAACATGTCCATTCAAAATGACTCCTGACCATTTCTTATTTTTTCAGTCAAAACAAAAGATATCATGACTGTGATACACATACAGTATCAAGTCTATTTAGGCTGGAATGGTAGGCAGTAGTCCAAGTGTGGTTTTGGCTGTTCCCGTTTTAACATTGCTTGTGTTATAAGACAAAAGATAGAAAATGGGAATTCAATATGACATACACAGAACTTTATGTTCTTGTCCATTACTTTTTACTCAGCAGTCTCTCTTCAATTTCTTTAGGCTGAGATTAAAGAGCCATTTTCTTGACATTATTACTCACTTGCTAGTAGGTAATCTTGGTTGGACACACTTTATAATGTATATAAAATGTCAAATGGCAAGCTTTTTATGACTAGGAGTTCGTGTTTGTGGAAAGGTTTTGAAATAGGACATTTAAAAAAAATATTAAGCATATACAGAGGACATGAAGAGACATTTCTCTAAAAAGGACATACAGAAGGCCAACAGACATGAAAAGATGCTCAACCTCACTAATCATTACAGATGCAAACACAAACCACAATGAGATGCCACCTGACTCTGGTCAGAATGTATATCATCAGTAAATCAACAAACAAGTGCTGGCGAGGTTGTGGAAAAAAGGGAACCCACATGCTCTGTTGGAGGGACTGCAGATTGTTGCAGCCACTATGAAAATCAGTATGGAGGCATCTCAAAATACTGGAAGTGGAACTACCGTATGACCCAGCAATTCCATTCTT
>NW_017732969.1:74193-81004 GCF_001890085.2 Hipposideros armiger | reverse complement strand
ACCATCAGAAAACAAAAATATATTTACATTACGATTCATAACAGTAGCAAAATTACAGTTATAGTGTAGCAACAAAAATAATTTTATAGTTGGGGGTCACCACAACATGAGGAACTGTATTAAGGGGTTGCGGCATTAGAAAGGTTGAGAACCGCTGGTATAGGGACTAGAGTCATTGGAAAGAATTGTAATATTTATATACAATGTCAGAGGGGAAATGGAGGGGACAGGGGGGTTATCACTTTGGGAGGAGTAAAATGTCTATTACGTTGTTTTGTACACTTGAAACTAATAAAAACATATTAAGCATATAATATATTTTGAAGTAATAATCTTCAAATTAGGGTATCGCAACCTGGAAAGAGTTCCCGAGGAAACAAAATAATCATTGCCAGATCCTTGATTCTCATATGTATGCTTGCATAAACTTAACCTTCATGACAATAAGCAAGTGTTTCTTTGTGTACTTCTTCCCTTGAGCAGTCTCTCTCATACTTTTTTTTTAAATGGTAATCTCTATTTTTAATATCACAGTTGAAAATTGCCTTATTGTATAAAAGTCATACAGGGCAGAAATAAAAGGGTTGATGCAAAATTTCAGTTTAGTGTCCAGAAAGTGAGTGACAATCATGACTGGTAACAGACACTTTCACATATCATGTGATTTCCAAATTCCTTGCTTTCAAAAAATTGAAAGAGTACTTCAAAGATTTTTCAATTGATTGATAGGTTATTCAAAATATGTGATAATGTGTCACAGTGTGATTTTTTGACATATAACTTAGAAGCTGTTCAAAGAATTGAGGGACTACTTTTTAAACAACATTCTTCTCACTCTCATCTACATTTTGTTAGAATGGTTTATAATTATTTATATATACACAATGCAAAAATGGGAACAGTATTGATCCTCAATTATGTCTCAACTAAGCAACAGGTGATATTAATCCAGATAGTTTTACAAAGGAAAATGACACCATGCATCTTCTAAGACATTTAAAAAATCTTTTTAAAGCTAATACTTAAAGCTGTATAATACTTTTATCAATTATGTACTTATAATAATGATTAGGATACCCTAGGAAAACGTTAAACTTCAAACTACATGAGTACAAAAAAAATTTCAAATTACATACTTTTTTAAAAATAAACTATAAAGGGTGACTAGAAAATTATTGAAATATATTAGAATATAATTTTATGGGGAAGGTAGAATGGAAATATAAATTCAAGGAGAGAAAAGACATGATTATTAAAGGGGAAATTTTTCAAATATGACATCAGACAATTAAGTTCTTGAATTCATCCTAGAAAAAGTGCTACATACCTCATTGCTAAATATCACTATGGTCACCTTTGAAGTACTCCCCTTAGGAAGCTATGCACGGATGTCAGCACCTAGTCCACACTTCAAAGCAGTTTTGCAACTCCTTTCCTGGAATGGTCATTAGAGCTGTGGTCATATTACTCCCAATGTCCTGAATGCCATCAAAATGTCTTCCTTTCAATATTTTCTTTATCTTCAGGTAAAGAAAGAAGTCATTGGGGGCCAGATCGGCTGAGTAGGGAGGGTGTTCCGATATAGTTATTTGTTTACTGGGTAAAAACTCCCTCACAGACACTGCCATGTAAGCTGATGCATTGTCATGATGCAAGAGCCATGAATTGTTGGTGAAAAACTCAGGCTGTCTAACTTTTTCACACAGCCTTTTCAGCACTTCCAAATAGTAAACTTGGTTCACTGTTTGTCCAGTTGGTACAAACTCATAATGAATAGTCCCTCTGATATCAATAAAAGTTAGTGACATCGTTGCAATAAGCTCGTGAACTTCATTTCCAGACCTTGTATATTTAATTGGATGATATCGGGTTTCAAAACATGATTTATATTACAAATATAACCTTTGCAAACATGTACATTTATAAATTTCTATGTTAATTTAGAAATGTGAGAAGGCACGTCTTTGCTTCAAAATTCTTCAGGGTTCACCAGAAAAAAGATTATAGAAAAAAGATGCTATACAGCATTCAGTAACAAAAACTGCTAATTTTTTGTCACTGCATTCTTCATGTCTTTCTTGTCATAATATAATTCCAGATTTTACCAAGGATCAATCACCAAACTAGAGATTCTATTTGCCCTTCTCATGCTTCTTGTTGTGACCATGAAACAAACTGAATATGACACACACAGTATGTGCAACTTCCACCTGGCCATCCTACAGGAAATTGCTTGCCTGCCAGTCATCTCCGTCCTTTCAAACTCTTTGGGCTATGACAACGGCTCAACAGTCATCTTATACTCCAGAATGGACACCACAGGTGAGGGAAGACAGCTAACAAGCCCCAGATGGCTCACCTCTGATTTGAAACATGAGTAAAATTATTTAAGCTCTCTTATTTAAGTCACTATTTGGAGTGTTTCTTATTTACAGCATCAGATTCTGTGTCATTTCTAAATAATGCACATGATATTAATAAGTAGGAAAATAAATGGAAAAGAAAATGGCCATATTATTTCATAAGATGTGAAAAATTGCAACATAGGGCACTGAGTGAATATTACCAGATTATATTGGGCATAATGAACTTGTGTCCCAGTCCTACTAGCTTTGACATGATGTGGCTGCTGTCCTTTGAACAAGTAATTTTACTTCTCAAAGCTATTTACTAAATAAAGGGAACAGATTAGATATCTTTAAGGTTTTATTACTTAAATTATAGTGCTTTTCCTCTTTTCATAGAGAAGACAAGGGGAAGTTTCAAGATAAGTTGCTATTTAAATTGGGCCATGAAAGATAATTTAATGGATGCCCTTGTGAGATCTGAATCATAGAATAAAAGTACAAATCTCCAGGTGTCCTCTAATACTATATACTGTTTAGAATTAATTGAGTTCATAGGACAATCATATTCTTAGAGCAGAAATATGTTTAGTGAATACAGCAGATCAGATGGAATTGCAATGCTTGCTTAATACAATACATTACTAACAATATCCAGCTCATTCTTATATTTAAATGATCTAGTAATTCCAACCCTTAAGAGACTCTAACATACGAGACAATCACTGATCATGGCAGTGATCAAGGTGACTAAGTACATTCATTCTATTAGAAACAAATAAGATTTGACAGCTGAATATGAGAAAATTAAGAATAACAGAGCCAGAAGATGAGAGAGATGATTCAAGTTCATTTAAACAAGGATGAAATATTAGGGAAGTTTATAATAAAAGTACATTAGTGTTTTTCATTTTTAAATGATTTAAATGACATGAAACTCTAAACTATTAAGCAAATTGATATCTGAAATCATTTACAATTCCTGTCAACCACCCAGCAAAAGAGGGGCAAGTTTAAAAACTATAAGTACCTATTATTTACATGATTTTTAAAATTACCTCAACATGTGTTCTTATTTAAATTTTAAACAACACTGTTATTTCCCCATGTTATTAGAGATAATTAAGCTACAAATCAGAGAGTTAAATGATGTCTCTACAGCTTCAAAGCTAATAAGTTCTAATGGCAAGTTTTGTACCCAGGCCTACTGGATTCTAAAGTTGACGTTTTTCTACTATAACAAATTTGTTTGCCCAGAATTACCCTCCTTCCATCTCAATCTGTTCTTATTTTTTCTGTATCAACTTTATTGAGGAAACCATAAACTGTACCTAGTTAAAACGCACAATGTGAGGTGTTCTAACAGCCATATACCATCAAGATAAAGACTTTTCCACCTTCTTGAAGAGTTCTCTTGGTCCTTTTCAGGCTATAACTCCCTTCTCACCCTGGCAGTTAGGAACACTGATCTGTCTGTCACTACTTTTGTTTTATGAGTATTCAGATCATAAAGTCAATACAAAATTATTTTTAGTATTGGGGAGTTAAAAAAAAGGTCTGTGTTTACCAATAGGAGAGCATAAAGGTAAAATATGGTGGATAAATATTATGGACAATTAAAAGCAATGGTTTAGATTTGTGCATAGCAATATAGGTGCATGGAATTTTTTAACATAACACTAAGTGGGAAATTAATGAAAAAGGAGGTCTGTAATGTATCATTTACCAGAATAAATGCATCTGAATAGGATATAAGACAAAATTTACAAGAATAGATACAAAATAAAAGACGTATTAAATATATTAGAATCACCACCTAAAGAAACAGAAGGAAAATAGGAATAGAGAATAGAGACAAAAAGGCACAGATAAATTAAATAAGGGCATGGCCTTGCTCAAACCAGTGTTCATAATATGCCATTATTTGAGGAATGGGATTAATTCAACTTTGTGCACTTGAGATCCAAGGCAGGGGGAGGGAGGAATAATTAAAGAAAAAGAGCAAAGATATTAATGACCTTGACTAATTACCTCAAAGCCTTATTTTTAAGCAAACAGGATGGAAATAAATATTTTTAACACTTTGAAAGCTTATATGGTATTTAAATTTTTCATTTCAATTCATTTTATCAGTCTTTTTTATCGTTTGGCTATGAGTGAAAAATTTCGGTATGTAGGTTGCTGTGGTACTGTGAAAATTCAACAAAGTAATGAATGCACAACACAGTAATTGTCTAAAATGAGCATTTAAAAATACTGAATATACATAAAATAAAATAATGAGACATTAAAACAGTAAAAAGCAGCTAAGTTAAAATTTTTTTAAAAATTTGCTTCAAATCATAGATAAATAACCTCTTAACCCTTATTTTATAGTTGAAGGGTCTGACTAGTTCTAATATATAAACCTCTATAAGAAGGGCATAACTGAAATTATTTATTATAAGAGTGAAACTTCCCATCTGTGTTCATTGGTTCTTATTTAATCGAAAATGTCACTTCTATTCTCTGAGTCATAATATGCTGCATAAAAATCTGTTCTTTAAATAACATATCTAGTAGATATTTTTTAAACAATGGTACAATTTGATGGATATTTGCTTATATGATTTTTTTTCTTTGTGCTATTTTTTCTCCTATAGTACTATAAAAAAGAGTTTGAATTTTCAAATGGTTTTGCTTTATATTTTCATACCATATTTCTCCTGAAATTATACATTGAGCAACATTTAAACATGAGACATGGTGAATATATCTAAACTTCACAACTAAGAAAATGATAGACCTTAAGAAAAAGTTTGGAAAGGTACACAAAAGTTACATTGTGAAGCTGCTACATTCAAGAAGTAAACATAACTGAGGCCCTTGAGTAACTTTCAGTTGTGACCAAAATAACCCCTATTTATCTAAATATGACGATTATTCATTTCTCACACAGCAGTTCAACAGCTCTGGCCTTTGCAAGAATATATTTTCTATAAATTGCTAGGAGCAAATATGGTTCAGGAACAAATACTGTTTGAGTTATTATTCTTGGTAAACTCCCAGAAATCAATCATGGTCTACTACCAATTGATTCTAGAACTCAACATGCACTAAGCAAGCAGATGTCAAAGATTCTTAGGCAAAAATTTGTGATAAAGATATTTCTCCTTAACATTCCTCATGTTCCCTTTGGGCATTCCCTTCTTCTGTTGCATTTACACACGGCTACATATATCATTCTCTTCTGTAGCCAGCCCTAAATTTACACCATACTATTTTTTAAAATAATGTTCTCAAAGTATAGTCCTAAAAAGAATTCCTCTGGTTTCTTAAAAATGCAGATCCTGGTCTCCATAACAGACCTGATAATAAATATTAATGCCATTATATATATTAATTACACTCAGATCCAAAAAAGAGGATCTGAATACTTTTCTTTGTGTGTGTGTCTCAGTTGATGGTATATATTCTATATTGATAACCTGCTCTAAGCAGTCAAGGCTTTTGACCGTGAAATTTCCTCAAGTCCATGAAGATTCCAAGGCACAATAGGCCAAAATGTTGACGATACTATTTTAAGGGTAGGCTAGAAGAATTTAAGTTGTCACTATATTACTATTAAAGAACAAAAGCTAATACTGTTCACTGAAGAATAAAAGTAACAATCATGAAAGGTTAAATGGTTCAACACATTGCCAGAATACCTGAATTGTTGAACTGAAGATAAACTTAACTGAATAGTTAATGACAAGTTTACTCTGTCCCTAACAGCAAAGGAATTTTCCCTCAGCAAGAATAAAGTGCCTCAGTATGGAATCCATGTGTAAAATAAATCTCTATCTCAAAATAAAATCTATCCTCCTAGAAGATGATTCAGATAATAAGTGCTCAGAGAAGCTGGAACTACATTCCTGGTCCTTCCATGTTAGAGAGCTAAATGTGAGATTTCCTGGGCACATTTTCTCTTAATCAGTAGAGAGACAGACTGCCTCTGATTTACAAAGATTAGACATTTCAACTTTTAATGGATTTTTGGTAACTTTAAGGTTTGTTTTAAATAATAAAACCATTATAAATTGTGAATTTATGTCAACTGATACTTGTTCTAAGTCTGACTACTTGATCATTTTAAATTGACAAGCCCTCTTCTCTACCATTATACTCATAAAATCTTATTAAATCCCTGAGTGAAAATAAGTACATTAAAAAAAAAGAAGAAGACCCTACGTGTTACTCAAAGAAAACCCAAATATGTGGTACATGTGGTATATGTAAGTATGTGATGCTGTATGTCAACTTGGCTAGGATGAACTACATTTCCTAGAATTCACTTTCTTGGACCTTTCTGTTTAGGGAAGCTACAAGGATTCTTGAGAGATTTGGAAATCAAAGCAGAAGCAGCATACTTTGTGGCACACATACACACTGTTGCTGATCAGCTGATTCGCTTCACTGGCCTGAAGCAGCAGCTGGGACTGCAG
>NW_017732969.1:72387-73698 GCF_001890085.2 Hipposideros armiger | reverse complement strand
GAAATAATTTCCTGTATTATCTCTATGTCAGAGATGAGAAAAAGGAATTGGAGGTTAAAAAATTTGTCCATGTAAGTATGTAATGCAATCAGGATCAGAGCCAGTCAGATGAGCCTCGTTTTTGTTGTTTTTTTTTAAATGGAAGAAGATATTGACGTTTGGCACAGCAACTCATACAAATATAAAAAGTTGCTGATACATAGTAGGTACTCTCAAGATGTCCTTTTCCTCTGTCTGAGTGATTTTCCCTCACCAAATGTCTCGGCTGACAGTGCAAGAATCCTTGTGAACTGTATAGAGCAGGCATCTGCTGAACTTGCACAGAATTAACAGGAAACACAGTCAATGTTTTGCTTTTGTTATCATTGTACTGTTCTCTCAAGGTGAACTAGAAATGAATGATTAATCACCTGCTTACATTTGGCTTTATTTATGAAATCTCACACAATCAATAATAGATTGTTCTCTGGAAGAAGCAACTCACAGACACTGAAAATGGCACGTTCCTTCCAGAAAGGAAGAAGACATTTGCGTGATTTTTTTATAGAGATAACGGAGTGTGTTTGGGGGGGGAGAGTTTGACATTGACTATGATAGCTGCCCAATCTTATATGGCAGGAGGGTAACGGTTGACATTTTGGGGGATTTTGGTTTCTTTTTCCCCAAAGACAAAAAGTTCATTTCTAGCCAACATATAAAACCACTTACAATGGAATGGAATGGCATCCATTAACTAGCAGTGACATCACTGTTTGTTCGTTTGTTTGTTTGTTTCTTCAAGTTACAATTTAACTTCAGGCAGGCTTTCCTGGAAACAGTGTAAATAATGAATCTGGAATGTTTAATGTGGCCATTTGACTCCAATTGTTTTCATGTTCTACTATGTTGATTTTTTTCTAAAGCCAATTTAACAAGGACACGTTTTGGGCATTTTTCACTCATCCCATTTTTGTTTCTTATTTCATTGTCAGGGAAACATTTAAAATAAGGGAAGAAATGGGTATGTTTCCCTCATTAGGGCAAGTGAATAATAGTATCACATTTAGTCTGTGGTACGAAAGGAAAGCAGAGAGGTCATGCAGAATGCAAGTGATATAATCTAAATTTCTAATAACAACAGATGATACTCAAGGGCTCCACCCACTGGAGCAGCTAAGTCAATTAAGTTGAATTGGGTTCCATGATCTCTGTCCTGAGACCATCTCTCAGGGCAGAGATGCTGCTGGCCATGCAATACTTTCCCAGAAACTTCTCCCTATGTGCTAATGATAAAGAGTCCCAGAGGAGGGTATTTAGGAGAGGGGAGAACAC
>NW_017732969.1:68086-70277 GCF_001890085.2 Hipposideros armiger | reverse complement strand
TCTACACGGCAGGCCATGAAAAGTGCAGCTGGAACTCTATGGCATGAACTAAAGAAGTGCTCAGGCAGAATTTCTTCCTTTTTCAGGGAAGCCTCTGTTGGTTCTTATGGACTTTCGACTGATTGAATCAAATTTCCTCCCCAGATTATTTAATGTCATCTCCTTTATTAACTCAATGGATTATAAATATTAATCACCTCTATACAATACATTCACAGCAACACCTAGATTAGTGTTTGATTGCTTAACTGGAGACCATAGCCTAGACAAGGTGACTTACAGAAACATCACCGTCACAGCTGATATTTCCTTCAACAACAGAACAGATTATACTTTTTCGAAGGAGCAACTAAGTCATGGTATAGATGACTTGTTTTAGAAAGCATGTAGGATAAGAACCACATTTATTTTCCCCCAGACTTTTTGGTAATAATCATTTATTCTTTGGAGGACCATGTAAGTGTGTATTCATTTTTATTTCAACTTTTAATCTGTATTAGGGAAAATTTTAAACATACACCATAGTGCAGACACTAATGCAATGAAGTGAGATGAACCCATCCATAATCCAGTTCAACAATTATCAACATCTTGCCAATCTAACATACATTCATACGTATCTTTAATCACTAGATTGTACTCCTACCTGGATTTGATTCTTAATCTACAAAAGGCATTAGAGAACTTAAACTGGCTGAGGAAATACAAGTATTAGAATTGTGGTTTTCATTTCAACCTGGTGGGATAAACCTTGTGAGTAAAAAGGTAGCCATAATAACCTGCACTATTGTTTTCTTTCTCTCTTACCTGTTTTCCCCTGAATGAAGAATTTTATGACACCATCATTTATTGAATATATGTAACTTCCTTACCAAATAATAATATATTAAGGAAATACTAGAGAAGGATAATAGTTATAAAAACCATGGATAGACAGGATAAAAATACTTACCTTTTTTCCCAAATGATATAATGTAAAAGAATACAAAAATAACCTATTTAATAATATATATAACAAAAATAAGTTAGTGTTCGATTTGGGATTGGAAGGTAAGGTGCGAGGCAAGACAAGGAGTTTACTTATTTGTCCCTTATAAGTTTTCAGGCTACCACACAGGTAATAAAATGGGGAAATGCTACACTGCTTCTAGTCAGTGCAGTATTACTTTAATGTGAAACTCACGCTCAATTGCCATTTTCCCTCTGAAGGTTTAAATGAGCTGATGGATTCTGAAAAATATACTGGCAGCTAAAGTCTAACAGAGTTATGGTGTTAACAGCAGTCAAGATTTTTTTCTGTATTTTTCTCTGTATTTTGCACCAGAATAGGTATGTTAGAGTCCATGGGGAGGGGAGAGAAGGCTCCTTAACATTATTTAGTAACAGACGTGAATGCCACATGATTATTACCCTTGTCTTAGGGAAATATGCATCATAATGTATTCTTATTGATTCTTTCTCTGCAGGACTCCTGCTTTGGCTCATTGCTCATTTTAAATGGCTCAGTAAGTCACAAGAGTTGTCAGTGCTTCCTCATTTAGCTTTACATCATTTGTTTACAGCATCTGCTCAACAAAAGCCTGCTTTATGGATGAGCTCCTATAGACTGTGAGGATTTAATACATAATGCAGGTGTATATTAAATCTGTTACACATATGTCATGACCACAATGGAATTGTTTAGAGACAACTGTAGATAACTATGCATTATTTTATTCTGAATCACAAAAGCTTAGTGTGGTGCCTGGAACATGGTATTCACTCTCTGAATGCTTGTTGAATAGATGGATTTGTAAATGAAAGAGTAAAATAAAAATATAGAAAAAACTCAGTTGATTTTCATATAAACCTCTGCACAGTGGCATACACTGTTGTCCTCTGCCTGAAATCTGAAATAAATCCTTCTTTGCCTATCTAAACCCTCCTTTTCAAGGACTAGCTTCAATCTCATATTCTCCATAAACATTACTTGATCACTTCATCAAATGTTATTTTATCCCCTGACTAATCAATCAGTTGGCAATTTATAATAACTTATTTGGAAAAAGAAGATAAACAAATGATGCATCAATTAATCATATTTAAATAGATAAATAAAATCAATATAATACCAGGTATGTATTGTGTTTTACTCCTCTAAAATATGGTATTAATGTTTGGATTCAGGTTCTGTGCATTAAACAAATAAATC
>NW_017732969.1:33699-66611 GCF_001890085.2 Hipposideros armiger | reverse complement strand
AGAAAGAGAGAAAGAGAGAAAGAAAAGAAAGGAAGATGGACACCGAGGGACAGAATACTGGATACTCAGGGACAGGGGGTTATGCCATAAGGAAGGGTTGTAGTGAGTTGACTCTCCAGCCCCACAAACAGGGCAAGGAATCAGAATGCTGTTGAGTGGTAATAACAGGCCATTCATGTTGGGGCAGGGCAGGCATCTCTAGTCTTGAGTCTAAAGCATAATCCTCCACCATTTGAAGGCAAAGGGCACTCAGTGAATGTTGCACAGGCACAGAAGTCTCCAAAGTTGGTCAGATAGCAAAGTCACTAATGAAGGTGCAATCGAATCCCAAGAGTTCTAGCAAGTGGCAGACCCTTTCCTCCAGGCAGCAGATACCATTGATGTTTCCATTGGTAAATAAAGTAAACCATTCAGAATTATAGAGCCTGTAGTACAATCTTAGCTAGAGGGATTTCCCCACCGATTACACTAAACGGAGTTGCAAGTTTAAAAACACTCATTTAATGAGCGGACTTAAAACAGGAACCATTATTGAGGCTTGGAAGAGATCACAACTAAGGTCCTGGAGATTCCAAAATGATGCTTGAAATTACTACATGAGTTTAATTGTTCATTGAGAAATCACAAATGCACACTGGCTTTATGAGTAATGAGATCATAATAATGTCTCCTAAACTTCTTCCACCTCTTCCATCTCTGACTCCTACTACGACCATTTACCTTTTCTTTCACTCATGATGCTCATCATCTTCCTTTCAGCCTCTTGTTCTTGCTTTTCAGCAATCGTTTGCATCATATTCTCAACTGTGTGGATCTGGTCCTACGGTTGTGGAGGTGAGGTGAAAATGTAGCTTTTCCTGTAATATACACCATGTGGTCTTCAAGAGAAAGAAAAGAAAGACGGGATAAGAGAGGATTTCTTATGCAGTTTCAGAGGGAGAAAATTAAAGTTAACAGGACTAACACATTTTTCTCTCACTAATTCTGAGAATGTCCATTCTTTATAGCATGACACCCATTGTTATTATGATTACAGCACCTCTGACATTTTGCTTTGCTTTTTTCAAACTTGGTATTGGCCAGGGCTATAGGAAGTGGAATGCTAAGATATCCTCCCTAAGGAAGGAAGTGGAAGAAAAGAGACTGGAAGAAAATCCCATCCTGCTAAAGATAGAGGAAGGAAGCCTTTAAAAATTATTCTCAGAAGAGACCTTTGGGATAGCGTATATATATAATTGTAATGAATTTATTACGTGCTATAAAAGAGTGGATGGACTGAAAGTAAGATGCAAGTAGGCCACCATCACCTGTTTTCTTCATTTAGTTAGAGAAGCATTTTTGAAGGAAATGCTTGATTTAAACAGAGCAGCAGTTCAGTTGAGCCATCGCAAAACAGTCTATGCTTTATACAGGTGGATAATCTGGTAGAGAATCACTGGCCAAATCTTCAGGGTAGCTGTCTTCGGCCAACTTGCCTGGTTCAGAGAGTCAAATAAAGATGCAGAGATTATATCCTGGTGTGCAAATAGTCTGTCTGCAGCTGAGTGTTTTCACTGGACTTGGTGTAGGATCAGGCTTTATGATCTCCTAAAGCAGCGGTTCTCAACCTGTGGGTTGTGACCCCTTTGGGGGTCAAACGACCCTTTCACAGGGGTCACCTAAGACCATCGGAAAACAAAAATATATTTACATTATGATTCATAACAGTAGAAAAATTACAGTTATAGAGTAGCAACGAAAATAATTTTATGGTTGGGGGTCACCACAACATGAGGAACTGTATTAACGGGTCGCGGCATTAGGAAGGTTGAGAACCGCTGTAAAAGGATCATGGCCCCGTCACAATGAACCATTTAAATAAGGAAGCTGTTTGTTTTATATACACAGAAATAATCGACAGTTTATTTTTGTCATGATCACTGTGTTTGGTTTCCCATTAGGTGAGTTTAATACAGACTTCTGAAGCATTAGCAAGATAGCCTACAAGTGGATGATAATGGGAAAAAGTAAATATGTTTTTCCCCCTTTTGCTGAAAGCTAATGTAAGTCAGATGGAGTAGAGGGAGGTGTGTGTGGGGGAGGGGGGGAGGGGAAGGGTAATTAAGTCCCTAATACCTTTAATAAGCCTTTTAGATCAATTCAAATAAAATATTTTGCATTCTTCTTTAATGACTAAATGACAGACCTTGGGGATAAACAGCAGCTTGAGAGGGAAACAGTCTAGATGTTGATTAATGAGGAAGCTGTCGGAAATGGATAACAGATTTCATTTGGAAATGAGTTTTATCTTTATCTTTCAGAACTAATTGCCAAATGTCTTGCTAAAAATATAGAGAGATGCTAGTTACAATTAATTTACATCTCATTTCTTCGTTAAAGAAATTTAAACAAAAGTATTAGATAAAATGGACTGAGTTTTTCTGCTAGACAGAAGATGGAATTGAGTGAAAGGGAAAAAAAAGAATAGGTAAAAGCACAAGCAACAAAAATAAATCAAGTGTTGTATTTAATTAGTGCAAGTAACTCTTTGAAAATTGAACTAGTGCTAGAATGAATTAAATCAAGCACTTTTCTTTATATACCAATAAAATATATAATTAAAAATAGCTCTTGTAATGATTAATAATTAGAAAATTTAATGGCACCCAGTGCTTAAAAATATAGTTATTTTGAAAATCATTTAATAATAATCAGCAAGTATTGCAAAATGTTTATATCTAAATATTAACACAGTCCAGAGAATAATAGTAAATAAAGTTAATTCACATGTTAACAGAGATGACTTCTGTGTATAAGAGATTTAGATTTACACCAAATTTCAAAAGGTATAGTATTTTAGTATTCAACCTCATGAAATAGGAGGACTCATGACTAAATTTCTTTCAATAATTTATTATTGTTTTTAATAGTATTTGAGGCAAAGACACATTATTTTTGCTGTTTCATTAGAAATTATGACATATAAAACTTTTAAAAAATAAGATTACCCCTAGACTGAGAGTCCTGGGGTGAGTCCAATTTTTAAGTTTTCTTTTAAACTGAAAACACCCAAACAACATATTACAGTACTGACTGTGAGTTCTCTTTCTTTTATCTCTTTGAAACAGAAATTGTAGAATAGTTATAATTGGAACAGAAATTACAGAAACCAAGTCACAAAGAAATTATATGTTTATATAAATTATGGTTTCTTTCAGCATCGTTTGAACAGTCACAAAAGTGGCATATTTTGCAATGGTTTTTATTGTTTATTTTTCATAGTGCAATACAGACTTTTATTTGCTAAATATTTTTCCATGCTTGCCTTTAGTGATACCATGCTTATAATAAATAATCCTAATTTAAATGTCATACAAAACCATTGGTTTTTATTACTAATATTATTATAATAAAACTTTTTTGGTGCTTTTACATGTGAAAAGATATTTTCTCTTCTTATTTATTGTGTTTCTGTTAGAGGAAGTTTTCTGTACATAAGATTTGCAATACCCATGAGAATGAAAATGTTTTGTTTATACTCTCTTCCCATCTGTTCTCAGAGAAAATAAGAACCCCTTTACTTGTGCCAATAGCAAGAAAACATGGATAAAAAATAATTAGAAATGCTGAATCAACAGTAAAATAAAAACAAAATAAAAAAATACTTCTCAGATTGGAATAATCGGCAAATACAAGAAAAGTTAGTTTTCTGGATAAAATGGTTGATTAATGAAAACTTCATAGGATGTTCAGGATGAATGAGATCTATTTGATAAGTCTAACTCAACCCATTTATTTTTCAGAAATATAAGCCCATATTTTAATACCTTCCTAAATTTTAAGATCATTTTCAACAACATAGTTTGACTTCATGTGAAACAATGTATTTAAGATACATTATTGTTTCCTTTCCTTGTCCTTGAGAATGACTAAAATTGTTCCTTGACTAATTTACTTAGCATAAGCTAATAAATTCTGACTTTAAAAATAGGAATAATGTTATTTGTATCATGGTGTATGGTTGAAATTGAATAAGAAATCAGAAATGACATTGCCAAAATTACAGGGTAGGCAGCTCCAAACACTCACATCCTCACAGAAACATTGAAAAACAAGCAGAAATTGTCAGAACCAACTTTGTCAGTACTCTGGAAAATGGTCAGAGGGTATAAGCAACCAAGCAAGTGCTGACAAGAACAAAGGCAACATAAAAATGGTGGGAAAGCTTTGAGGCACTTTAACTTGTCTCACCACTTTTATTTAACATTTTACTGGAAGTTCTTGCCAGAGCAATTAGCCAAGAAAGAAAAATAAAAGGCATCCAAATTTGAAAGGAATATGTAAAACTATCTCTATTTGCAGATGACATGATCCTATAGTACTCTGCTATTTAATCAACACTAATCTAGATATTGTTGTAAAGGTTTTTGTAGATGTTGTTTATATACAGTCATTTGGCTTTAAATAAAGAGTACCCTCAATAATGCTGGTGGGCCTCATCTAATCCATTAAAGTCCATAACAGCAAATAATGAGGTTTCCTAAAGGAGAAGGAATCTGTTGCTTGAGCTTCCAGCCTGCCAACCTGCCCAGCATATTTCAAACTCTCAACTCAGCCCCCAAAATTACATGAGCCAATTGAGCTAATTTCTTAAAATAAATCTAGGTGATAGATGATAGATAGATAGATGATAGATAGATAGATAGATAATAGATATGCAATACAAAGAAATATATGATATATGTCTATATCTATATACATTTAATTATGCTTTATTGTTACATGCATGCAGTATTAGTCAGGGTTCTTTAGAGACAGAACCAGTAAGATATGTACATATATAGAAAGAGATTTATTATGAAGATTGGCTCACATAATTATGGAGACTGGCAAGTCCAAATCTGCAATGTGAGCTGGAAGCCTCAAGATCCAAGAAACCAAACATATCAATTACCCTTACAATTAAATAACAAAAGACAACCTGAATGCAAACACATGGCAGTGTACTAAGTCTGTATTTATAAGAGATGATATATATAAAATGTGTGGAATTATTGCTTTGTTATGTGGTGTAAGAACAGCCTGGCATAGGCTTGCACTATATCAAAGAGCTAAATGCCCTAAGTATTTTCATCCTTAACTGAAGATGTTGATTGAGCTATTAATTCTGTCCATTTTCACAATGAATTATTTCTAAGGCCTTCATATAATTCATCCAGTTATGAGACATAGAGAATTGGGAAATGGATCAATGAAGAACGCCCCCGCCCATCTCAGTAGGTGATCTCCTGGCCTCAGAGATATGTTGTGATGTTACTTCTAAGTGAAAAATGGAAATGGAGGCTTCAACAGAATACTTTGAAATTCCATCGTACATGAAAATGACAGATATTGTGACCTTGCTGCCTTTTTTTATTTGATTTTCAGATATCAAAGAAACAGAGCAAGCAACAAGTGTAATAGAGCGTAATGTCTGTTCCTGGCCTTTTACCCATCTTCTTTTTCATCTATGTATTTTCCTAGGATAACCTCACCCACATCCATTCCTCTTTCACATGTGGGTGTTCAAGTATCTCACAACTTTTTTGCAACTTTTATTTCCATGATGATATCAGTGGCCATATGTACAACTGTCATCTGAACATAATTAGATGGATATAGCATAGATCCTTTTAACTTAGTACGTCTGAAAAATTAATTTATCATAAATCAGTTTTAGACCAACCTGTATATTATAGACTAAATGTTTGTGTCCCCTGTCTCGATTCATATGTGGAGATACAAACCCCTAATGTGATATTAGAAATCAGAGCCTTTAGGAGGTAATAAGGTCCTGAGTGTGCAGCCCTCATGAATGGAATTAGTCTGGTTTATAAAAGAAACTCCAAAGAATTCTCTGGCCCCTTTCACCATGTGAGGACACAGTGAGACAATAGCCAGTTATGAGCCAGGAAGTGGACTCTCCAAACACTGTGACTTGTGCCTTGATCTTGGACCTAGCAGCTTCCAGAACTATGACAAATAAATTGTTGTTTAAGCCACCCAACCCGTGGTACTTTTGTTGTAGCAGCCTGAACAGATTAAGACACCATATAAGACTTTAGTGACAAGTACTGGGATAGGTATTAAGGATATAGCAGTAAACAAGACAAATGTGACCCTGGATCATAAACAGTATCACAGTACAATCACTATTCTGTGGGCAAACTTGGATAATTCCATTTGATTGTATTACCTTAAAGGCTTTCTATTTTTAGCAACTAACACAGGATAGTTCCTTTATTACTATATCTTAAAAAAATTGAATATTTAAAGGAATAATAAATTAAGGGATATATAACTATTTCAGCGGAAATGAGACTAATGAATTGTCTAAACACTTTTTGTTTGCCTATTTTGATTGACTTTGTGAAGTCCTGGAGGCCCCCCAAACCATTCTCACTTCTCGCACCAACTGTAAGTTTAAGCTTTGGAGTTCCCGAGACCATAGTCAAGTTCAATTATTAACTAGAAGTACTCACAGAACTCAGAAAAGCCATTATACTCCTGGTTATGGTTGGTTACAACAATGGTCATGTTAATATCTGAGAGGGAAGATGACGCACTTAGGGCAGGGTCCTGGAGGCACCTAGCCTCGGAGCTTCTAGTTGTCCTCTCCCAATGAAACGACATAAAGCACCTGTTTTCCCCAGAAATGATGTGTAACAATATGCAGAGTATTGCCAGTGACCTGAGGCTTGGTGTCCAGAGTTTTGTTGGGACTGCCTCACTTACACATGGCTGACCCTCTATGTGCCTGAATTTACACTCCATGCCCTCCAGAGGTTGAGCAGATACCATGTGGCTGAAGCCCCCCAACTTACATCACATTGTTAGCACAGACTATTTGGTATGGCCCAAAGCCACCAGGTAAACAAGGACTCTCTTATCAAGCTGGACATTCCGGGTCTTGGAGGTTACCTTTCAGGAGCTGAAACCAAAGCCCAAACCTCTTTTGGGCAAGTTACACATCCACAGTGTGTTTATGCAGAAGAAACATGGAAAGGTGCGATTCATTATTTATGCTCTTCTAGTATCTGATTGCTTACAAAAGTATTGCAGATTAAGCTTCAGAATCCCCCATACAATTTACATTAAAGAAGATTAACACACAATGCATTCATTAGAACACAGAGTATTATGTGTGTATATGCATATATTTATATATAATTAAATGAGGTATATTGAAAACAAATTTAAACAATATATAATTAAAATCTTCAATTCTCAATTTAGAAAGTAATCTAAATTTGTTATAGACAGATAAATAGAAATTTGAATATCAGGAGAAGTTTTTTACCTCACTGGACAATTTTCTTAGTAAGTAATAAATGAAACTGGAAAAACAAAATCTAGTTTCATGCTTGTCTGCCTTCCAGTGAGCAGGGCCTCTTGTAATAGTAGCATTTTGCAGACAGTTGTTCAAGTTACATTTTATTGGAGAAGGAATGTTAAGAACCTTGTCTCACTTCTATGTATTGGTGTATCGGAAAATGAAGAAATGTAGTTACAACTTCACAGTCTATTGCTCAATTGTTCTAGGACTGTGCAAAAGAAAACACAAAATTGACTTCTTCTAGAAAACTCTTGCAAAAGTAAGGATAATTAAAGCAAGCTTAGAGATCTTTTTAAAGAACAATTTGGTAAATCCTAATGCTGTGTTTTTTGCTATAGATTTTAATTGCCACACTTGTTGCTACTTCTTACTCTCTTAATGTAGGTAAAAACAATATTAACTTTCAATCTCATGGCAAAAGTATATAAAAAAATGAAAACTACACTCATGCAAAAAGAACTTTGGTATTTAAATTGTTCCAAGAAGAAAAAAATATTCAAAATATATTTTATTAAAAATATAAAAGTGTGGGGGAGGGGGACTGTTACTTTGTGAGGGTGAAAAGGATAACTATTGCATTGTTCTGTACACCTGAAACTAACAATAAAAAAATTAAAAAAAAAAAAAATATATATATATATATATGTATTTTATAACACCATCTAAATAGTTTTATATTTTTGATATTTTTTATTTATAAAAATCAACTCACTGGTGAGTGCATAAGAAATGTCATTTTCTCTAAGGACACTTTTCATCGTCAAAAAAAAAAGATCAGGTTTTTAAACAGTCATACCACAGACAAATTAGAAAATATAAGACATATAATAAATAGTTTCTTCTAATTTTCTCCTCTTTGGGCAAATAATTAAAATATAAACAAATTAAACAAACAAACAAACAAAATAAGACTTCTTTTGTATCAAGCTACAGAAATTTAACCACATTTCTTTAAAAGAACTAGAACTTGATTCTCCTAAATAGCACCTATTTTAAATGAAACAACTTCAGTTTTCCTTTATTAAGAGGGGAGAAATTGAGCCAGCATGTACCAAATAAAATATTCACTGATGAATTAGTTGAAAAAATTTAAAAAGTGATGCTCAACTTACATGTTATTTCATTGTGAAGAACATACTTTTAGAAAATATTTAGACACTTAATTGTTTGTGGTGATGTATATACTTTGGAGTTCATCAGGAGTTAGAATCTCAAAGTTCTGAACATAGCCTTTAGCACATAATTAAAACAGACATTTCACAAGTGAGATCTTAGGGATCAAATATTGGCAGCCCTCCCAAAAAAGTAGGGGTTAATTTCATTTTCTATGAAATAAAAGTAATCATATTAATAAAATCTGGAAAATATCTATCAGCTCAGGAGTTTTATGAGTAGGTGAAAGGAAGAGAGAAAACATGGGGCTATGCCAAGTTTATAAATAGCCGTAATATAAATATGGAAAACTAATATTCATTTAAAACTTTTGATTTTACAAGGCATTTTAACATATACCACCCACTTGGTTCTCCAAAGCAAAATTCTAATTAAGTTTTACCAAGATATATATGGTAAGAAAATATTTTCAATATCTACATTTTACTGCTGTTTTATACTGACAGATTAAATGACTAGCTCCAGGTCATTCAACCAGGTAAGCCGTGTACCAAGATTTACATATGCATTCCTTTCAAAACTCATCTTTTTCTATTAAATAAAACTTGCCTTTAACATGCTTTAGGATCCACCAAATCAATACCATTCACCAAGGGAGAACAAAATTGAGACTAGTCTGTGTTATCCATTACTAGTCTCCAGGTCTCTCAGTCCTTGAGACAAGAAAATATTTATTTCAACATAACCCAATTTATTCTAACGTATACAGAACGAAAAATACTAGAACAGAAGTTTTCCTTTATTTTTTAATCTAAATAAAGGTATCTTACATTCCTTTTATTTTCTTTTTATCATGAGAAATAGAACATATTTTTAAATCATGTTAGGGAGCATCTCTCCCTTTTCATAACTAAGGTAGGGTAAATTTTGTCTTCCTACATGACAAAACAAACTTTGTCATTCCTAAATTTTTCAAGAAGTTGCCATAAACCAGAGAATCCTCCTATTATAATTATTCATAACACTTAAAGAGACATTCAGCATGTTACTTACAGGCAATTCAATTTTCTTGGATTCTAACATTACATTTTAATTTAATATGAATGACAGTTTCTCAGCTTAGTCAGCAAAAAAAAGTTCTGTATAATCAGTTAACAATGTAGGGAAAGATATGACACTAGGTTAGTCATTTATTTTTACTGGTGGCATAAGCTTTTCAGATATTTAACCAACAAACTCTCCATTGGACGTAGAAAAATTATAAAATTAACACAGTTGGAATTTGCTAAAATATAAGAATTTGTTCAACTAATCATCGCTTGGAGCAGAGCTAGCAAACTAATACTAGTCTACGTATTAAAGTAATATAATCATCTGCTGAAAAGTAAAATCCTTAAACACATACACTATCATTATTTTTTATAGTTTAATTTGCCATGCCATCATGACTTCTAAATTTTCACTTCATTTTTAAGGTGATACATACATAATTGATATACATGTTGTTATGGCTGAGAGTCAAATGATTAAAATGGTTCAAAGTGAAATTCCTACTTTCCTATTTATAATTCTGGCATTTAACTCCCAGTCTAATGTCATCATAAGTTATTGAATGATGGTAAGTGGAACTGGGAAACTGAATAATTCTTCAGATGGCCAATCATTATAGAGAATGATGCCTAAATAGTTTATCTATCGAATCCTTATTAATTTTTCAATTCAAATTATTAAAGTTATGTGTGGGATTTTTCCCATTTGGATAATATAATTTGGACTCATTACCATAACAACTAGTATTACAATAATGATAATAAACCAAACCTCAAAGAGACAGGAATTTTGTCTCTCTATGAATGGATGAAGAAAACATAGTGCAGCTTCATTATGCTAAAATTCTATTTTCAGTGAAAAGTGTTTGATATTTTTAGTTTCTTGTGGAAATTAGAAAAATACACCTTAAAATTTGAATACACCTGAATTTGACATTTACTAAACTACTAATGTACAAAATAATCATGTCATATAAAGCAATGTAGTTTTGTACCTGTTCTCTGATATTAAATCTAGAAAAAGATATAATACAAGTTCCATTGCAAAGGGTTCCAAAAATTCAAACCCGAAGAGATTAGTTCTACCTTGGCAGACATGATAGATTATTCATCAGATAGCCACAATTATTTTTCTCCCTTTATCATGTCTTTTTACAATGCGATTTTGTAATTTCTCTCATTAACAGGTAGAGTTTTTGTTTGTTTGTTTGGTTGGTTGGTTGGTTGTTTTTTTTCTACCCATCAAATATATACTGTCTTAGTGATTGCTTTGGCGGAAAGACTGGGACAGAAGTCATGCTGTGCCAGTTTGAGCTTAGGCCTTGCATGATTCTGTTTTCTCTTTGAAAACCTGGGGATGAGGGGGTGGGTCCAAGATGGTGGCATAGGAAGATCCTGAACTCACCTCCATCCATGAACATATGGAATATATAGCTCCATATGGAACAATTCCCTCGAAAGAGACTTGAAAACTAACTAAACAACCCCTTCAAACAAACAAGACAGGTAGGAGAGGCAGAGATGTGATTAAAAACCTTACTCCCCCCAGTGTAAGGAGGAATCTCAGCAATCCAGAGCTTCATGCCCCACATCAAGCACCCCACTCTTGGTGTCTGCACTAAAAAAACAAGCCCCCAAAACATGTAGCTTTGAAAACCAATGGGGCTTACATGCAAGGGACCCAAATGACTGCAGGGAAGAGATACTGCTTTGAAAGGACTCAAGTATAGAGTGACCAGCCCTGGAGCCTAGCTCAAAAGCAGCACTTTGAAAAGTACCTCCACTACAAGTGAAAGAGATTAGTTTGCAAACCTTGAAGCATCCTCCTGAGGGGCAGGGGCCTGTTAGAACCCTCTCCAAAGACAGAGGCTCTGACAGAGGTGCTGGCAGTCACCATTTTTGCTCTCTTTCTCTAATTTGCCAATACTCACAGGCATGCCTAGTCTCTGCATTCTCCTGCTGCCCCACTAAAGTCAGGGGGTGTTCCCTTCACCCACGCTCTCCCACTCCCTTGCTAAAACCAACGGTGCCCCTGTATTTTTCAGGTGCCTGACTAAAGCCGGCAGGCACACTCTGGCCATATGCTCTCCCACTGCATCGCTAAAGCCTGCAGACACAGAAGACACTCCTTGATTGTCCGGCTCTTGTGGCTAAAGGGCATGCTTCCTAGGTCTCGTGGGACTGTGATAATTGAAGAGACAGTTCTTGGCAGGTCCCACCTCCCAGGGTACTGCACAGATAGCAGACTGAAACACATCCCCAGGATTCTTGTGAAAACTGTCTATTTATTTGTCCTGGAGCTTCAGCCTGAGGGGCAGATCAGGTTTGCCACACATCTAGAGGCTACAGAGGTGCTCTCATGGAACACAAGCTGGGGGCTGCCATCCATCTTGGCACTCTTCCTAAGCCTTGCTACAGCTTGCTGGTACCTCTCAGAAAGGAGCATGTACACTCATCTGGAGTCCCGGTTTTTGCAACTGTCACCAGGGAAACCAGATCACCTGGCCTGGAGCCCAGAAGGGTTCATAACTGCAGTCCCACAGGACTGTATATACTTGCATACTTAAAAAGCTGAGGGTTTGGTTTCTAATCAGTCTTAAACTATGTGCTGATTGACATCCCTCCCTTTGGAACACTGACAGGTATTGGCACAAGCTCAACAACTGTGACCTATCAAGAACACACTAGCTGCTTAGACAATCACAAAGGTTTTAGAGACAGTCAAGAGCTAGGGAAAGGTTGAACGATAAGAATCATCTACTAAGTGTGGCCACTCTTTTAAGACCCAGAGAGGTAGCTGTTTCACCTAATATATAGAAACAACACAGAGAGTCAAGCAAAATGGGGAAATAAAGAAATATGTTCCAAATGACAACCAAAAATAAAACCTCTGAATAAAAACTTAATGAAATGCAGATAAGTAATTTACCTGTTAAATAGTTAAAAATAATGCTCACTGAACTTAGGAAAAGCATGAATGAACTCAATGAGAACTTCAACACAGAGATAGGAAATATAAAAAAGTATAATATCAAACATAAGTCTTAGACATAAAAAATAAAGCAACTGAGCCAAAATAATATACTAGTAGAGTTCAACAATGAAGTAGAAGAAAGGATCAGTGATCTAGAAGACAAGGCAGTGAAACTCACCCAGGGTAGCAAAAAGAAAGAAAGATTTTAAAAAGTGAAGATAGCTTAAGGAATCTATCATATGTCATCAAGTGGAATGGCTTTTGCATTATTAAGGTCCCAGAAGTAGAGGAGAGAGAGAGGGAGAGGGGGAGGAAGAGAGAAAACTTATTTGAAGAAATAATGGCTGAATACTTACCTAATTTGAGAAAGAAAACAGACATCCAGATCCGAGAAGGCCAGAGATTTCCAAATTAGCTGAATTGAAAAGGATTCACACCTAAACATATTATAAGTAAAATATCAAAACTTAAAGACAGAACCTAAAAGCACAAAAACAACTTGCTATACACAAAGGAACCCCCCCAAAAAAATCAAGAGATTTTTCAGCAGAAACTTCAGCCAAAAAAGAGTGGAATGATATAGTCAAAGTGCTGGGAGAAAAAAAAAATCCTACTATATTTTCCAGCAATTCAATTACTGGGTAGTATTCAAAGAAAACAAAAACACTAATTCAAAAATATATATGCACCCCTATATTCTTTGCAACATTATTTACAATAGCCAAGATATATAAATAATATAAGTGCCCATCAATAGATGAATAAATATAGAATATTTGGTATGCAAATATGTGCATGTGTGTGTATCAGCCCATTCATACATGTACATATATTATATATATGACACACACACACATATGTGTGTGTGTGTGTGTGATGGAATATTATTCAGCCATAAAAAAGAATGATCTTGCCATTTGCAAATACATGAATGGCTCTTAAGGGTTTATTCTTAGCGAAATCAGTGAGACAGAGAAAGAAAAATACTGGATGATTTCATTTATATCTAGAATCTAAAAACAAAACAAATGAACAAATAAAACAAAATTCACCTTTTTCTACTATAATGCAACTCTTTCCCTTTTTCATCTGTACTCATTAGAAGGTATTCACTATGCACAGTTCACACTGATGAAGTAAGGAACTATGCTCCTTCTCCTTTCGGGCACAGTATCTACACAAATTACTTTGAATTTTCCTGCATGTGAAATTTTCCACTTCTCCATTTATTTATTGAATCATTAGTTTATGACACTATGGATTTGTGAATATTTATTTGATAATTGGGGTTATAAACCAATCCTACATTATTTGTTTTGCTGTTCATGTAATTTCCTGTTTTGGTCATGAGGAGATATTTCATTTGGCCCTGTTTCCCACTGCCATGTCTTCTTCAATGTAGAGTTTTTGTGTTTTATGTTGTGTTGTGTTTTGTTTTGTTTTGTTTTGTTTTGTTTTGTTGTTTTGTTTTGTTTTGTTTTAAGGAGGATTCCTACTTTCTGGCACAACAAGATGCTCCAAGCTCATCTTGTATAGTTTCTGCCTTGGTTTTAGAATAGGCCATTTCTCCAAGGAGTCCTTGTTCCTTTTCTTAGAGAATGGTGCTTAAAGATTAAGATCTGGGTATAAGACACACTTGTTGCTACTTGGATGTTTTAGCTTGTAGGCCCTTTCAGCTAAAGGAGCAAGGAAATATGTGTGTGCATATTAATGGGTGTATATAAACATATTAATAAATAGTTCTATATGTAATCACATGTATATCTACATTACACTAAATATGAGTTCATACCAATATCTTCAGGTATTCTGTGCTCCCAACCTGGATCATTCTAGATCCTTCTTCGGGTTTACATGTAAACTCGAACTCCAATAGAAAACTGTCTCCAACCATCATCCATTTATTTAATTGTTCAGTTCCATTACACAAGTATAGCTGAATTGCTTACCTGTAGCCACATGGGAAACAAATGTATCAAATAGAGTACAGTGATGATGTCAGGTAACAGTAAGGATCATTTAGAGGAAATTTCTAAAGATGATTATGGAAATATCTTACTTTTAATATTATTTTAGGTTTTGTTACACACATTTTGGATATATATATATATATATATATATATATACATATTTTTTTTAATTGAGCCACTGAAACATTATGCTTTTACCAAAAGCCTAATGTCCTGAAATTAAATTTCAATAAGAAAAATAATTATGTCTCTATGGTCCACGTATATATGTCTTCCAGTAACAGGTACTAATATAAGCTGTTATGCAATCTTGGTCTATTTGAACTTCCTCATAAAACTAACTCTTGTTTTACACAATTCAGAGGCTTTCCAATTGCATTGCCACAATCTGTTATCATTAACAGCAATTCTTTTAATTATCTCTATGGTTTTAAATAACACATAAAAATCAATGACCCAAATTTAGAAAACTATGTCTGTGCTTGTCCATAAAACTTTAAGTACATATCCAATACTTTAATTGACAATACGTTAAGACCTGCCTGTATCCAAACACTTCCCTCTATCCCCACTGCCAGTACCATTAGGTAAGCAATAATCTACCCTTACTTGATGGAACTGGCACAATGGCCTCTGAAACCACCATTCCAATTCCCTGCTTGACTGTTACAAACCATTTTCCACACACTAGACAGAGTAGATTCTTAAAGACATAATTAAGATCACATTTCTACCATATTTAAAACATTTCAGTTGCTTTTCCTTGCATTTAGAATAAAATTTAGACTTTTAACCATCACGTAAAAGGTTCCATATCAGCTCACCCCAGCTATTCTCTATGTCACTGTGACATTTCAACAAAAAGGACTTAATTGTGTTTTTTTTAAATGCTCCTATTTTTGTCATTTGTTTGTTTGTTTCTTTTTTCCTGCTTCAGAGCCTTGCCATATGCTTTCCTTCTGCCTATAATACCTTTGTCCAATTCTTCACTTGACTTACACTCCTTATCCTTCTTTGCCTCAAGCCTCAGCTCTTCAGGGTGAATTTCTGTGAGTGCCAAAACCACATTTCCCAGTTCCTCTCTGTCAGATTATCCTAATTATTTACAATATTCATTCAAATATCAGTTTGAAACTATCTCGTTTGCTAAATAGCACATTCTAAATTGTCTTCTGTCTTCTCTTACTGGAATATAACCACCATGAGACATTCTAGTTATCATTGTGCATGTAATATCTAGATCAGGGACCAGTGAACACCAGTCACACATTAGCTATTGAAGATATAGTATTGCAAAAAATGAATAAATTAAACAAATACAATAACATTGTTCTAAAACCTTGGATATGGAGCTAATATGAAAAATGAACACATTTTTTTGTGTGCCAGTTTTCAACCTCTTCTATATTTTTCTGTGAACTTAATTTTTTTAATCAAGGATTACTTATGTTGAGCACAAAGGTTTGGAAATTGAAGTAACTACCATATAACATGCTTCATTTTGTCAAAGTGATGGTATAGTGCACTGAAAACTGACAGGTGAAGCCATTCTCATATAGAAAATAAGTCAGAAACTTCACTAAAATCATGAACGCCTTTACTTTAAAGGGGGAAAAAAGTATTACTTTTAAAAGAAATGAACCACGCAGGGCACAGAAGTTTATTTATTTAATGACACTAAACCTTAATACATCTGACATACAGGAAAGCTATTTTCATTTGAATATATGAAATAAAACTGAATTTTTAAACTTTGGCTTTATTTCATGAAAGTACACAGACCAACTCTAAAAAGTGATTTATACTTGTGAAGTTAGTTTTACATGCTTTTTGTTCTTGTTGCATTTAAATACTAGTAAAATAGTCCCTAGAATTTTTATGTTTGAATCGATGGCTTTTCTTGTTCACTGGTTTGTGTGGTATCCCCCATTCCCCCATTTTTAAATGTGGACAGGTTGAGATATTTAATTTCAGTAAAATCCACTTTTTAGGTCACAAATCAGTAAGTTTTAACAACTTCATACAGTAATATAACCACCACTGCAATTAAGATGCAAATATTTCCAAAACTTAAAACTGTTCCCTCATATTCTTTGTAGGTGATTTTCTCTCCCTAGACTCAGGCCTTGGAAACCAGTGATCAAATGTCTTTTCTTATGGTTTATGGTTTTGTCTTTTATAAACAGTTATTTAAATGGAATTATAGTTTTAGCCTTTTCTACCTGGATTTGCTCAAACTGCCTACTGTTTTTGATATTCATCCACATGGTTGCATTTAGCAGTAGCATATTCTTTCTATTGCCAAGTTGTGTCGTGCTGGATGAATGCACCATAATGTGTGTATTGAGTCACCAGTTGATGGACACTAAAATTTTCTCCAGTTTTGATAATTATGCATAAATGTACTACATACATCAATCCAGAGGTGTTTTTGCAGGCACATGTTTTTATTTAGGAGTATGTTTGCTACTAAATATATTCTATGCTCAACTTTATAAGACACTGGGTCCTAAGAGTTTTTACACTGGAAGAGTTAGACAAAACTCTTCTCACATGCCTCCTTCCGGACCATCTACTACCAACACATTTACAATTCTCCTTTTCTTTAAGGCTGAAGGTAAAATCTGGCCACCAGTGAATAGACACTGGCTGAAAACATATTTAAGTTATTTGGCAGAAATGATTTCTTTAGTTTATTAACTATACCTCTAAAGACTTTGCTCACATACTTAATATAGTCAGAACGTGATTTATTCATAATAAACATAATTATATATAGACAACCAAAATTTAATTCACCTGGTGATTTAATTTATCTTTTCATACAGGCAGATAGTATCACATTTGCTTAATTCTTGCATGAGATTTCAAGTCTACAACTTTATTTATTTTTATTTTTTTATTTTTTTAAGGAGATGTGGTAGAGTGCTCTCCCTCCTGGGATAGAAGTATTTCAACAGGAACAGATTTTTCTTCTTGCATCAGTAAATATGTCAGGGAAATCAAACTAAATCAGAAATTATCTACAACACAAGAATTTTCTTGTCATTCTATCTTTTGCATAAAGATATAACTCTGGAGAATATAATACATATGAGTATTGTATGAATAATTCTGATACAGTAAGAGACTGTATTTTACCATAAAATTAAAGAGAAAAAACTAAAATTAAAACTAAGATATGGAGCTAAGAGAGATTCTCTACTACAATTCATTAATAGTTTACCCTGATGTGCTAGATTATCTTCCCAAAGTACTAGATGCTTCTAAATAATTACAGTTAAACCCTTCAATTAAAAATCCAGAATAAAAAGCCAATTCTTTGTAATGTTATGAGCTATTTCACTCCACCTTCCAGTCTAATAACCTATCACTACTTGCATATATGTCACAGTCCATGCAAAATCTGATTTATGATTTCTGAACAAGCCATCTATTTTCTGTCCCATCAGTGCAGAATGGCTTATATTCCCACATAAGAGAAATCTTGTATATCAACTCCTTTCTATTTGTTCTCTTACTTTTCCCATTGTAACTCCTACACTTTGGCTTATAATTTCAGGCTGCATTTCACTGACTGCTAGTAAAATTAGCTGTTTAAACAATGTCCTTCATCTCAACAACTGAACTATAATATAGTTGATGGCCACTCCTTAAATGGATGCATGCTATACAAAGGGCTTCTACTAAAAGTAGCTACAAAAGTAACTATCTTTCAATTTACCAAGTACATGCATTGAGGGATATTTCCTGGTATGTATAGGCAATTTAATGTTATTTTGACACAGTTCTGACTTTAGGATGCACAATATACTGTGAAGCACATACAATTTATGCTAGAATATAATACACATAGTCATAGGGAAATGCACAGTATTGAGCAGTTTTAAATTTCTCAAAATAGATGGCTGAGCAGGGTCGGGCGAAGGAGTGACATGTGATGAAGAGAATGATAATTTTAATCTAATTGTAAAAGCCTGACTCATTTTTCACTGGTGTGATAATGAGTGGAATAAAGATGGGGGCAGGGGACAGCAAGTCAATTCTTTCCTGAAATGTAGACATGATTCAAAAGAAACTTCATCTCTAAAATTCAAAGCTTGTAAAAATGCTTCAAAATTGCTAAAATATAAAGAAGTATCAGTCTGCAGAAGGAGGAAAAGATTCTGTAAAACCCATGACAGGAGAAAGTTGGAGAGAGAGGGAGCTTGTGAGAGAGCGTTCCAGAGAGAGAAGGAAGGAAGGAAACAAGGCTGTAAATGTTTTGCTTTTTTTTGTTTCCGACGTTACTCGGAATACAATTTGCATTCAAACTAAAAAAACATCATTAAATAAACGCAACTCCTAGCAGTTGGATTAAATTGAAAGTTTCCACATCAAATGATCAAAGATGTAAGAACCAACTCACAGAGAAGCAAGTAAAATACCTATTTATATGCACAAAGCTTTGATTTTTTTTCATTGAAGGAATTGAGATAGTCATTTATTAGCTGACGCATGTCTATATATGCTCAGTGATTTCAAAACTTGTATGCTAATTTTTATGCCCCCTCCAACAATGACAGTACATGCACACACATACACAATAATCCATCCATGAAACAGTTGCAGCATGACTCAGCTTTTATTGGGCAGTCATGTTATAGTACGTGAGAGAGATGTTGTTATGTATAAAACACACATGACTGCTGAATTTGAAAACAATTATAGTATTATAGAAATGTAGAAATGAAGCTTACATGTAAAATGACTCACTCCCATATCTAATCAAGGAACAGAGTAAAGATCTGAACCAGTTCCACATAACTCAGTAATAATAATAATAATAATAATAATAATAATAATAATAATAGTAAGTGCTCTTACCACTCTGGTTTATATTCTCAAAACAATGACTCTCAATGCCCCACAGCAACAGTTGCAGCATCACCTGGAAACTTGTAGAGATACAAATTCTCAGGCCCCACTCAAACCTCCTAAAATAGAAACTCTGAAAGAAGATACCAGGAATCTATGTTTTTAACAAGTCATTTGGGTAATTCTGATGTACTGAAGTAGAAGAACCCCTGGCTTAGCCTTTGGCACCTGCAGATAATAAATTCTGGGCTCCTGCACTAATTCACCCAGTCCTAGTGTCAGAGTACCTGTCACCAATCCCAGAGGAGGACTCCAAACACTTCCGCCCACTGCGCCTTGGTATCTGAGTCAGCAAGGAAAGCAATACAGTCAAGCACTGGATGGAATGACCCATTACTCACATAGAGAAGAGACAGAGAAAGATGTGCATCAGTAGTGGGCACTGGTCCCCATGGCCAGTAGGTAGGTCTCTTGGTGGCGGAGGCCTGTGCAGGGCCATTGACCTACATGCACCTCTCTTAGGGCCATGGGGAAGGAATCCCCTTCTGCTTCCTGCAGGGGACAGATTTAACAACAGGGCTGGCCAGGTGCAATATGACACACATGATTTAAGCAGAAACGAAACAGCACTCAATGTGCCTGAAATAGGGACAGACATTCCCATACAAGGCAGTACACCAGCACAGGCTGTTCTGGGCCCAGGGCTCTTTCCTATGTAGCTGAGTGGGAGCGGAAAGACTGCACGCATGTAACTGCCTTTCCCAGTACGTAGGGTACATTCTTAGAGACACCTATTGTCAAAAAAGCATTCCCTTAGAGGGAACAGAAATAACCAAGTAATGTCTTCAAATTCTAGCCATACAGTAAAAGAGATAAGAAAAGGAGAAACTCTAATATTGGGATCTAACCCTAATTTCTGTTTAGCTATCTGTTTGTAAATACCACATTTTGTTCACCATTCAGATTAGTTTTTATCTTTCTACATTACTATAACATGCCTTTTCCATTTGAGTGTTTTATATAAAAAAATCACTTTGCTAAAATAACAAGTAAATGCATTTATTTTGTTTTATTTGAGACTGCAACTTAAAAACCAAAGTTATACAAAACACCAAAGAATTTTATGAATGAAATAAAAATAGAATAAATAGATAATATCTAGTAGGCAAGAAGGTGGAGGAACAGGAACCTCATAAACTTTACATGTTAGAAAACTATTTCACAATATGCAGTAAAACTCCTTATACACATATCCTTATATAAATATAAACAATAGGTAATACACAATCTTATGAATATACTCAAAAGAAATCTGTACATACATATATTCACTAAAAGACATATTCATAGTTTTTGTTTTTTTTCTACCTAGCTGTGAGAGCATAAAAACCCAATTGCCAATCAACAGATAATGGATAAATAAATTTTGGTATGTTGATACAATTGGCTACTATACAGCAAAGTGAATGATTGAACTATACTCTATCAAAAACATGGGGGGCTGGCCAAGTGGCGCATTGGTTAAGAGCTGGCTTGGGATGCCAGCTCTGAGCAGCAGGGCCCCAGTTCAGATCCCACATGAGGGCCAGTGACACTGCCCTCCACAGCTAAAATGGTGAACAATAGCTCGACCTGGAGCTGGGCTGCCATGAGTCTCCGGTGACGGAGTAGGCTGCAGCCCCTGCTTCAGTGGGCTGTCATAAGCTACCATGTGTGGCCGGCAGCCAGCATGAGCAGCTGGCAGCTGGTGTGAGCTGCCAAGAACCGCCGTGAGCAGCCATCCAGAGGCCGGCGACTGATCTGCCTCAGCCGGGAAGAGCACAATGATAATACCAACATGGGCCAGTGAAAGCAATGTCCTCAACAACTAGACTGAAGAACAAAAGGACAGTAACTTGTCTGTTCCCCTTTCTCTGACCCCCCAGCACTGTTCCCCTCCCTCAATCCCCAATAAAATCTTAAAAAAAACAAAAACAAAAAAACATGGGTAAGCATTATATATCCAATATGGAGGCAAAGAAGCCAAAAATACAAAACACTTCATTCTGCATAAATTATTTAATGATGTTTTAGAACATAAAAAACTATTCTATGATATTAGAAGTGAGGATATATGTTCTCCTTATTGTGGAATGTAATGGCTAGACAAGGGTATGCTGGTAATGTTCTGTTTGTTTGGTCTGGGTGTTGGTTGCATGAGTGTATTCACTTTGTGGAATATCACTGAGCTGAGCAGTTATGATTTGGAGTCACTTATTTATTGTACTTTGGTGAAACATATATAAAAAGCAAAAATAAAATAGGCTTGCTATGGTTTGATATATTATAAAACATATGAAAAATTGAATCGATAAATAATTTTTGAAAATAATTACCTAGACTGTTTTGTTTATATATTTACTAGCCAGATTGTGTTATTTCATATCTGCCTTTGGGATACAGGTTCATCATTTACCTGAGAAAAAAAAAATTTTGAACTGAGCTAAGGAAATGTGAACATATGTAAGACCAAAGGTCAATGTGTATTGAAAAGTGTAAATCTCAACATAATATATGCTTTTATTCAAAATAGCATATAAATCTTACTAGGACACAGATATCATAAATAGCCAGCTATGAAAGCTAAAGAGGCAGAATTACATTACTTGAATTTTAATTTTTAAAAATTTACTTGTAAATGTAAATATCCCTACTGTTTTTGGATTTTGCTGTTTTTCATTCTTTTCTATTGAATGGCGATAGTCAGTTAAGGTCATTATATGAGAGTGACTTGGACTAAGTTGGAATAAATTCAACAAGATTCCAATATCAGGTGTTTGCAAGGTCACTGGTAAAGGTACAGTCACCTTTGATTGACTTGTGTTTCACTGGCTTTGCAGCTATAGACTGCTACATTATGCCCAAAGCTAAAAGCGGCTGCAATGATTCTCCCTAGCTCTAATAAGGTATTACATATTCTCTAAGCTAGGAGTCTTAAATTTCTGCTAGACACATGTGTGGAAGGCAAGCTTTAAAGAAATTTGGTATCTCAGGACGTTTTCTGGTGTAGTGAGTGGTTCAGTGATTGATTGTTTACTGCTGCCGGCTAGATAGTAGAGAGTTTATGGACTGTTTATTTACTTTAATGGTATAAACTTTGGTAGCAACAAAGTTTTCCACAGAATGTCTCCTCAAGAAAAAAAATCTATCACCATCTTAACTATGAAAACTGAACTAAATTCAGTTGTTTATATAAACCATGAATTTTGAGACTCTATTGCAGAAGCTATCTAGATTATTATTTTTTATTTTAAAAAATGGTTGTTATATATTACATGCCTGCTCAGGAATACACAGTGAGAGAGAATTATCTGATATTATTCATATTGATATTACCTTCAGTTTTCAATGTTAATTTTTGTTACTTTTTAATTAAACATTCTACATGGTTCCTAAAGTTTGATGGAATAAGAATTCTTTCTAAACATATTTTTCCACAAATAAAATGTTTCGCTCAAATATTTAATAAAGTATATACTGAACACTATTATGTGCTTGTCGTTGTTAGGGATGCTGGAAATATACAAATATATGAGACAGGTACAAATCTTAAACACTAGGGAGTGTCTTGTTAAGAGGAAAATAATGAATCACTGAATTCAAAGCAGTATTTAATGGTTTTATACATTTCAAATTAATTTTTTTATATTTACCTCAAATTGCCCCATATTTACACTTCTTAGTATGTCTCCTCCCAATTTCCTCTATTCCCTCTCTCTTTTCCTCTATTCCCTCTCTCTCATGGGATTGTCAAAGCACATTTGTGTGTAATTTCTCAAATTCATATGGCTAGAGAATTCCCTTTTCTCAAGAAACTAATGCTATGGATATATTTTGGGACATATTAATTTTACTTTTACCTTTAAGAACATTGATAAAACAGTGAAAACATTTATTAATCTTCATAATGTTTTCCTTATTCTATCTATCTATCTATCTATCTATCTATCATCTATCTATCTATCTATCGTCTATCTCTTTCTCCCTGTAGTTCCAGACTGAAGAAAGTGCTTATTATAAATTAGGTCAAATTACCTATGAATGGTAACAAAATGAAAATGAGTATATTTTTTAAATCCTGGAGACTAAAATTGTCAGTTATTGACTATGGGGAATTTATATGAATTCCAATGCACCCACATATAACTAGAGATTCTTTCTCTAAAGACTAAAAGCAAAAATAATTTATATAGCACTTTCCCCTTATCCATAGTTTTTTTTTCCCCCCATGGTTCCAGTTACCTGTGATCAAACATAGTCCAAAAATATTTAGTGAAAAATTACAGAAATAAATAACACATACATTTTAAATTCCATGTTGTTCTGTGCAGTGTGATAAAATTTCACATCATCCTGCTCCATCCTGTCTAAGACGTGAGTCATTCCTTTGTCCAGAGTATCCACACTCTATATACTCCTCACCCATTAGTCAGTTAGTAGCCATCTTGTTTATCAGATAGACTGTTGTGGTATTGCAGTGATTGTGTTCAAGTAACTCTTATTTTACTTAATAATGGCCCCAAAATACAATGGTACTAGTGATGCTGACAACTTGGATATGTTAAAGAGAAGATATCCACTACACAGAGATATCCCCTACAAATTAAAGAAGACTGCTGTATATAGTTTTTACATTTTAATACATAGCATGAACACTGACATGCTATGTATTTAACACATGATTTTCCATATTCATAAAAATTACCTCTATATCTGTCCCAAAAGATCAACCATGGAAAGTTACCAAATTAAGTGTTGTAAATGTCATAAAATGTAAAGAAATAAAAAGCAAATTAAATTGCCTTCATTGTATTCCATGTAACTAGAATGAACAAGACTCTTTCACATAATGGTTTGCCAAATAAAAAGATACTTGGATGTAAGATATGAAATTCATATATTTTAACCCAATAAAGTGTCTTCCTAACAAAAAACATTCCTGCTAGGAATTTTGTACATTTTCAACTGATATGTCAAAATTTGAAAACTCAAACGGTTCTTAAAAGTCAGAAATTTTAATGTGCATTTTAAAATGTCTTATGTCTTTGGTATCTGAAAAGAAGTTGTTACAAAAGTTGTCAAGACTTATTTTTCCTATCACTCAGTTAAATCATGAAACGGATTTTAGTAAGTCATCATGCAATCATTATTCTCAGTATTAATCTGTATGCATATATTCACAGGCCATGAACTTTCTTTTCTGGTAGGAGAGAAAAGGAAAGTAAATGTATGGTATCAGTAGCCTCATCTGTAAAGGAAAATGATGTTCCTACAGGGGAAAACATTAGCTATTGAACACCTACCACATATGTATCAATGACTATGTCAAGTATCTAATGTGCATGTTCTAACATTAACTTCTCATAAATATTCTTTAATGTAGATTGTCCAGGTTCACATAGAGCAAGAATGTAACACCACGGGGTCCAATTTTTAGAGTCTATAATCTTTACAATTACATGGCTATTGCTTGCCAGACCCAAGTCAACTTCTGTCACATATTTATCATGCAGTTAGAATGAGAGGAAGCCCTTTGGTAAGCACTTCAAATGTTCATTCACATCTCAGATCTTCATGCAAATACTGCCAGAGTTGTTGCTGTTGTAGATCTGTCACACATTCCAAGGAAGTACAAATGGTTTTCCATATATTTCTCTATTGAAATGTTTGGTTTCTAATAGCTGATTTCCCAAATGACATAAAATAATGCTTGTGTATTTGAGTTGGCCGTGATAGAGTAATAAAGAATCACATTTATGCAGTAACTGCATTCAAATTTTTCTCACTGGTAAACACATTAAGCTGAAAAAAATTTTATTTGTTAGCTGAATGTCCCATCAATAAGAATATCATATTTGGACTATTAACTAAACTGTATATGAACTTATATAGTTTTCAAGATGAATAATTTTTATTGACTTCATAAAAAAAGTCATATCAATAGTTATATAAAGAACTAATTTACAAATGTATATGACCCAAAGCACTGCTTCTGATTATGTGGCAACATGTTTAAGATATTAATAATTATCAGCATCTATATTTGTGCCTAGATATATGCAGCTTTCAGAGCAGTGCATATGCCTTCTCTCCATTGTCTCTAAGAAGACATCTTTGTTTCTCTAGCTGCAATGGAAGTTTTATAGGATCACATAGAAATCGCTTACACTTTTGTCTTTATATTCAGGCCATGATAATTCATTTTGCAAAACTGGAAACATTTTGATGAAGTCTTAGCATGTTTGGGAAAATGATCATACATATAAAATTAAAAATTTTTTGGCTTCATGGGAATTAGAATAAAGCCCTAAAATAAGCTTAGTATCAAACACTACTCTTACATAAAACGCTACTCTTATATATCCATCTTTGCCTCCTAGCAGAATACTTTTGGAGGTAGAACAAACCATGTCTATACAGAACTGCAAAATTAATATTTTTATATTCAGTCAGTTCTCATTGTTTGCAGTAATTATGACCTATAAAATCCCTATAAACACTAAATTAGTAAATACTGAACCATTGTTTCAATTGCCTCCTTTCCTTATCGGCACATTTATACATCATGCCTTGTAGTCGCAGGGACAAATTCTTCCATTATGTTTCCATTTTTATTTGATTCTGAATGTATATTGTAGATTGAGTTCTCCAAACACAGAGGATGAAACAGAGTTTGGAGTGCAATGTATTTATGGGGCAACACCAGCGAAAAGAAATCGAAGAGAAGATCTGACAGATGCAGATGTCAAACTGAAACGTAGTCCCCACAAAGAATTGATCAATTCCACTAGTAGTTTTTGAACTAATATTGTTGATCAGTTGTCCTCCAACAGGCTAATGTGGCCAGTCATTTACACCTCCACTTTGCTCAGTCATTAGGGGCAGGCTGCTCAGGAAGGGTATGGCCTTGGAGAAAGCGGTAATGTGCTGAGATGGATTCCAATGGAACTCACAGCTAGGACTGTCTGCTGTAATATTTATACTCCCCACAGTGGGACATCATGGCCTTCCTTGTTTGGCAATCTGGGTGGCACATTTCTTTCCCACCACAGTGGGTAATTTACTTTTTCCCCTCTAAATATTGAAGTGAGATTCCTATAGCCTAGGCAGGGAGTGACTATATGCAAGTAAAGATTTCAATTATTATTATATATTATTAGAAATATTAGGAATTCCAAAAATTTCATCGGAAGGCCATGGTGTATAAGAAATAGTATGAGGTAGTTGGATGCTTGGAATTATTAGTACATGCAGAGATGAAAATGTGGCAGACCGTTCCAAATTAGCTTTTATCTAATTAAAAAAACACAAAAAAACACATCAGTTTAAAATGTTTCTTTTGAAAAAATAATATTTATTCATAATTTAGCACTTTAAAAGTTTGAAAGGTTAAAGAAGATGTTCTTTTGAACTGTTTTTATATGTTTGCCTTTTGAGAAAAGCTAGGAACTGTTCCCACAAGCTTGCAAAGTCCTCCATATTCCAAAGTAATCTGTCCAGATAGGATGATATCATCTGCACAGGTGGGTTGATACATTTCAGTTTGGGGTTTTATTCATGCAAACACATGTACTATAATCTAGCCTTAATAATTTACAATGATTTGCAAGAGAAGTTGCCTTTCCATAATCTTTATGCTGTCAGTTATTACAAAACTGTCAGTTTTCCTTCTTGTTATATTGGTATGTTTTAGAGATGGATATATTTTTAGAACTTTTGTATTCACAGAAATGTATATTGGTCCAAGAGGAAAAAGCGTATTGGCAGAGGAAAACCCTATCTCATAAAAGCCATGTTTACATATCGTGAGCCAATATTTTTTAAGATTGCAAAATTTGGGCACCTGGGAAATATGAATGAACATGTCCGATTTCCAGAATGCTATTGTTCACATGATGTGACTGTTATGGGGCAGGTCTAATTTCCAAATTTTATAGGCCTTGGGTCTACACTGAAGTGTGTTTCAGCTCAGATTATCACATGGAGTAAACTTTTGGCATTTTCAATTCAGTTGTCTCAGCAGTGGTTTAGGCTAAAAGTTCATAATTTTATAATAAAGCTGTGCATATATATATATATTTTTTAAGAGACTCTAACAAAACTCATAATCAAACGCTATTGGTAGAGATGGTCTCCTTTAAACAGTTTTCCCTGTACTCATGAATTTCACTTGTTTTTATAACCAAATCTTTTCACTTGTTTCTAAGACCACAGCAGTTGAGTTTAAATAATTTTCTGAAGTAGAAATATTGCAAATGAGTTGTAAACTAATGAAAATTAAAATTTATCTGTTCCAACTAGAAATCATCTAGACCAACTCCTTTAAGTAATAGATGAAGATATTTGAAATCGAGGTTTTATTAAACTTACCTGAAGTAACTCAGGTCTATATAAGGTCATAACTGGGAACAGGCCTAGGTATTCTTATATTATTTTCATTATACTTTCTTCTAAACCATGCCTCTATTATTTATCTATTGCATTTGATAATAGTGCTTTCTTAACAATTTATAGTTTTTCAGCTTTACTGAGATATAATTGACATGTAACATTGTGTACGTTTAAGGTGTACCACATGTTGATTTGAAACACGTATTGAAAACATGATTAACATCATGGCGCTAGCTAACACCTCCATAATGTCACATTATTACTATTTCCTTTTTGTGGTAAGAATGTTTAAGATCTACTCTCTTGGCAACTTTCAAGTGTATTATACAGATTTATTAAGTAAAATCACCATTTTCCCCACCACCAAGTCCCTGGCAACCACCATTCTAGTATCTGTTTCTCTGAGTTCAGCTTTTTTAGGTTCTACATATGTGATAGCATATGGTATTTGTCTTTCTCCCTCTGACTTATTTCACTTAGCATAGTGCCTTTAAGTTCCATCCATGCTGTTGCAAATGGCAAGATTTCCTTCTTTCACATGGCTGAATAATATTGATCAATAATAAATAAGATGTCACTTCCCTATCTTGGTTATTTGTGAATAACATTGCAATAAACATGGGTGTGCAGATACCTTTCTGAGATCCTTTTTTTCCATTTCCTTTGGATATATAGCTAGAAGTGGGATTGCTAAATCACGTGGTACTTCATTTTTAATATTATAAAGAACTTCCATACTGTTTTTCATAGTGGCCATACCAATTTACATTGCTGCCAAGAGTGCACAAGTGTTCTTCTTTCTCCATGTCCTTGTCAACACTTATCTCTTATGTTTTTGATGATAGCCATTCTAAAAGGGATGAGGTGATATTTCATTGTGGTTTTGACCTGCATATTCCTGATGATTAGTAATTTTGAGTACTTTTACATTTACCTGTTGGCCAGGCATATGTTTTCTTTGGAAAAATATCTGTTCAATTCATCTGCCCATTTTTTAATATGATTATTTGGGTTTTTCTTTTCTTCTTTTTTCCTTCCTTCCTTCTTTCCTTCCTTCCTTCCTTCCTTCCTTCCTTCCTTCCTTCTTTCCTCCCTTCCTTCCTTCCTTCCTTCCTTCCTTCCTTCCTTCTTTCCTTCCTTTCTTCTTTCCTTCCTTCCTTCTTTCCTTCCTTTCTTCTTGGCTACTTTAAGTGCTATTGAGTTTTTCATATATTTTGGATATTAACCCCTTGTAAGATACATGTCTTGCAAATATTTCTTCCCATTCCATAGGATTCCTTTTCATTTTGTTAGTAGTTTTGTATGCCGTGCAGAAGTTTTTTGTTTGATGTAGTCCCACTTGTTTATTTTTTCTCCTGTTACTTTGCTTTTGGTGTCATATCCAAAAAATCATCACCAAGACTGATATTAAATAGCTTATCTCCTATGTTTTCTTCTAGGAGTTTTATGGCCTCAGATCTTCCATTCAAGTCTTTAATCATTTTGATTTGATTTGATTTTTGTGTATGGTGAAAGATAAAGGTCCAGTTTCTTTTGTTTTTTCTTCATGTGGCTGTCCAGTTTTCTCAACACCATTCATTCGAGAGACTATCCTTTCTCCATCATATATTTTTGGCTTTTTTGTCATAAATTAGTTGGCCATATAAGTGTTTATTTCTGGATTCATATTCTGTTCCATTGATTGATATGTCTGCTTTTATGCCATAAGAAAACTATTTTGACTACTATAGCTTTGTAATATTGTTTTAAATCAGGACTTACTTCTACTATTTAAAAAATAATAATAACAGCATTAACACAGGTTGAAAGGGAAAGCATCATCTTCTTTGGGTATGTAAAAGGAGAGTATAGTGTTTCAGTTTTGAAAATGTGGAAATTGAATCAAATTCTGGATTTGTTGAAAACTGGAATTATACGTTAAATGAAAAGTAGTGAAAATAGGAAATCAGGGAGCTTGTGTTTCTACTTTACCTATATGCGATAGTAACAATTTAATAGGAGAAGAATAAAATGCTGATTGCTGATAGAAATTTACCATGTCACAGTGTTTGGCTACCTGCTTATATTAATGAAGAAACTCAATTTGAGTGGGTTTCCAATGTCTCAGAGCTAATGTAAATAAACTGTGTCTCTGTTCTTGTTTCTCAGTCTTAGCCATGTTTTTCAGCATTATTCCTATGCTGCTATACAAACAAGGAAGTCTTCACTTTCAAGAAGACAACTACTTCCTATCCGTTTTGTGAGTTCTCAGTTTATTGATAGTCAATGTTGTGGCTGGACCAGTCCCTATGGCTCCTGTTGTTACCATAGGCAACATGGGGAGAGAGGGGCAGGAGGGAAAGGAGGAGGTGCAGGAAACAAAGGAAGGAGCAGATGAGATCATTCTTTAAAAAGGTGCAGCTACAGCTAATTGTAATGGATTATAACACTAAGCATTGCAGGAAAAAATCTCCACCTCCTTTGTCCGATGACAGTTCCTATAAGAGTCACATGAAAAACCAGGAAATCCCACATCCCGATGGGAAGGAGTGGTCAGTGAGGACAGCAAGGACCCTCTTGTGTTCGCGGATAACACCACCCCTAGATCTTAAATATGTCCTTCCCTCATTCGAATAAAATCCTAAGCTTCTTTATTCTTCTGCCCAGTGGCTCTTCTTCTGGGCCTGCCCACTCTCACACCATTTTGAAAGTGTACTATTATATTTCTTTTTCTAATTAATCCATGGCTTGCTTGGCTTTGTTCACATGACTTATTTGGTGTGTCCTTGAATTCTTTCCTGTGACATTTACCAAGAACCAGTTCTGCAGTAACACTATTATTATTGTACGGTGCCCTGAGTAATAACAATCAGGAAACTTTGAAAGAGACAAGGTTTATCACTTACAAGTCCTAGAAATCCCATGGCACACGTGGGGCCACATGCTGCAGCCACGATTAGAGAGAGAAAGAGCATATGTGCCCGAGGCTCTGCGTTTATTGGACTCAAGGGTGCAGGCTTAGGGTATCTGAGGACTCACTCTTATCGGGGAATTTAAACATAAAAGCATGAATTTAAAGGGAGGGAGGAGAAAAAAACAAGTGGCTCACATGGTCTACTATTGAAATCAACCAAGATCTTTAAACAAAGGAGCTCCCGGGGGAAGGGAGCTGGGGAAGGGAAGGTGCTGGCTCTCAGTCTAGTCCTCTGGCTGACAACGTGTTTATCACAGGTAGACATCTTTGAAGTGGATGCCTTGGCAATCAAGACAATCAAAGCTTAAGTCAGGCACTTGAATTACCAAAATGAAAAACCAACTATCAAGCCTTATACTACAATTGTTGTAGAATAGAGGCAGAAAAGTGTCTGTATATCCTCAGAAGAGATACTAGGACTAAGAACTTGACCAGGGAAAATAAACAGATGTCAAATTTGATAAACAAGGCAGCCTACGACTGCCTTCCTTTCCGCCTATGTTTTTAATGTCACTTAGTGTCCATTTACCACTTCTCTTTTGACCTAATCTCTCATGGTCTAACTTCAAACCAGGACTTATCAAATTTATATAAAAATCAAATAATTCTGAACCAGAATAGGCATATCTCAACAGTATGTAATTGAGCTCACACTTTTTTGGGTTCAGTGAGGAGATATGGGATATCATATCAATAATTATTTACTGAGCACCAACTATATATATTCACTGTATAAGAAAGAAAGGAACTAACATAGTTTTTTTCAAACGTTAATGGTCACAAATTACATGGGGATCTTGTTAAAATATAGATTCTAATTCAATAGGTCTTCAGGGGCCTGAGGTTCTGCATTTATAGCAAGCTCACAAATGATGCCAACACTCCTTGACACATATTTATCATCAGCTATTTTAATAAAATTATGAGTGTTTAATTATCACTGTAAAATTTCTTGGCTAAGTAATTAACAGAAGAGAGATTCAAGCACATTTATATTTTACTTGACAAAATTAGTAGTGCTTAATTATAAAGATAATAGCTAATATTTACTGACATTTACTGTATGTCAGGTATGTCGTTAAATTATTTAGTTGCATTATTTTGCTTAATACTCATGGGGGCTCTTAGAAATAATTATTATTATGAAGTTAATTTAATAGATTACGATCTGAGACTTAGAAAGAATAAGAAATTGACTAATATTATAGATGTGTCAATAGTCAAAACACTGTACCCCAGCATCTAATTATAGAGCCCACCCTATCTACACCATGTTACATTGTTTCATATAGTACTGCAAGAGATCATAACTTAAAAATAAGTTCTTGACATAAAAATGCTCCAGACTTTTCATTCCCTTTTAAGAAGTACTAGTATTAAACAGTTTTCATTGTAAATTTCCTACTTCCAAAGGGGGGAAAAAGGTCAAAATAAATTTTCCTCCCTTTGCTCCTAATTATAAATTAAAATTCAAATACCTTTCATTCTTCCATTTCTTATTGTGCTTAAGTGAAACACAAGGGTAGATTCACTGAATGTAATCTTTGTACCTTATACAGAATTAATTAAATTCTAAAATTTCACTGTTTTGATTTTAAAATTTAAAAGCCCATGGGTCTTTATTTTGCAAAATTTCAAATGGCAGGAATGATTCAAATTATCCACCGCTCTGGTGAGAACAGGAAGAATTATAGAACTTCCAGCCAATAGTCATTTAAAATCCAATACCAAACTTGTAATATAGCTGTTCCCCTACCTGAGTAATATTTCTGAAACCCAGTTGACTGTGCAATCTAAGTTGCTGTTGACAACTACAGACCACAGCAATTACTTAATGTTGTTTGAGGAAAAGGTAGACAGGTAAGACAAACATGTGAAAGGCTCTTTTAAGAAACCAGGGTAGTGTTTAACTCATGCCTTTTGAGACAATTAACCCTAGTCTAAGTTCTGTGTCAGTTTTGCCTCTGTAGTACCCACTTTTTAGATGACCTTATTAATTTCTCATTCTCCCTGGTTACAACTGTGAGTAGGTTCATATAATGTGATATTCTTTTGTTGCAAAGTGATTGGTCTAAGAATGCACATCTTAACTAAGGTGAGACAGAGAAAAAAATCATTAAGTTCAGGTTGTTGAAGCTGTAATATGTGAAATTTGATCAAATTACACCATGAAAATATGGAAACTGAGGCAGATTTTTTTCAGATAGAGAAG
>NW_017732969.1:26373-32564 GCF_001890085.2 Hipposideros armiger | reverse complement strand
GCATTTCACTGGACCTGCTGTAAAATGAACATTTAAAAACTCCCCTGCTGATTGCCCCACTTATCTTCTCATCTTAGAACAGAATTTTGAGTTATAAACCTTTTTCTCACATTCAAAAAGCAGACTATTGTTGACATTTTTTAAATGCATTTTTTTTGTTGGGGGCAGATAGGAGGGGGAGTACTTTCATCAATGCTGAAATTACAAAGCACATTTAAGCAACTTGAAAAATCACAAAGATAAAATACAAAAAAGTGTTGTGACTTTTCAACCTTGATCTGCTCTTTTCTCTTACCCTTTTCCTTTTGGAGGATGAGAGGTTTGAGGGGTGCTGTGAGAACAGGAGAGGGAAAGTAACTCCCTTTTGAGCTCAAGGCATAATTTAAGCTACTGCTCTCCACACTTCCAAGAAGTTCTCAAACAGTAAAAAAAATAGAGTGATTTCTAGTGAGGGTACAGAAATACAAGTCATAGCTTTAGTCTTGGTTTCTATACAGAGGGAAGCACATTTTCTTTTTTTGTTAAATTATTGTGTGTGTTATAAATTATTTTATAATTCAGCTAAACCTGCTTTTTAAACATATAAAGACTATTTTTTCAAATATATTACTTACAGCATATTTATTCATAACTTCTAGTATCCTATATAAATATGTATTATAGTATATTTATTTAACCCCTTTTCATATGTAAATATGAAATACATAAAAATTTTATTGCTACGTATGAAGTATCTCTGAAATTATTTGAATAAGAAATGTAGCAAACATTTTTTAATCCTCTCTTGGAGCATGTTACAGGCTGAACTGTACTCCCCCCAAAGTCATATGTCCTAGCCTTAACCCCAGAGGTGACTGTATTTGGAGATAAGGTCTTTAGGAATTAATTATGTCAAATGAATAATAAATCATAATACTATAATAATGAATAATTAAGCTTAAATAAGGGTGGGGCCCTAATACTATGATTAGAGTCCTTATAAGAAGACACTAGAGCCCCACCACCCACCCCCCCACCCCCGCCATCTCTCTGCATAAACAAAGAAGAGCCCATGTGAGCACATAAGATGACACTTGTCTACAAGCCAGGAAGAGAGCCCTCACCAGCTTTTTTGAATTGGCCAGGACCCTGATCTGGGATTTCTAGCCTCCAGAACTGTTGAGAAAAAAAATTTATGTTGTTTATACCATCTAACTTATGGTATTTTGTTATGGCAGCTCAAATTGACTAATATGGAACATAAGCAAAATGCAATAATCCAGAGGGTGAGAGGGTGATACAGACAAGATATTCTACCCACTATCCTCATACAAAGATGCAAAAACTCAGAAAAATGAATGAGGTGTGGGGATACTTATATTCTGAAAATATTTTTGTTAATGCCACTTCATATACATTGCTGCTCACCTCTAATCAAAAATTTATAAATCAAAATCAAAGTTTTATGTTTGTTTGGTTTTCTTCTTTTAAAATCTTGTCTTTCAATTACTTGATTTAGCAGTTTCTATATATATTTTTAATAATTTACTCCTTCCAGTTAAAAAAAAGTAAAAAAAAATAACATACATGTTCTACTATACTAGCATTACGTATACTGTAAACATAAATATATTGATTGAAAAAGATGAGTTAAAATTTAAATAAACTTCCTAATGATTCGTCTCATCACCCTCCCAGTTATCCAGTGCACTCCTAGAGCATCTAAATCCTTTTGAGATCACTGCACTAATGTGTAACTCATTAAAGCTTAAGAAAAAGGCATGTTTCATATTACATCTTCTTCTTCAAACAATTAAGTGATTTTACAGCTGTGTAGAGCATTTAAAATACAAGAATTAAAATTCAATAACACTCTTTTTTCTCTTCTTCCAAGTGTTGCCTCACCATCCCTAACTGTTCTCAGAATTTCTGAAAGTTCACCTATTTTAATTTTTAGAATTGAATACTGTCAGCCTAAGAAAACATTGTACATAATGTCAAGTGCAGTTTGGAAATTTAAAGTTGTTTGGAATTATGTTCTTGAGCCCTTTTTCCTTTATACAGTTAAAGTGGCCTGTATAAGCTTATCACAGAAACACAAATCTTCATTGGGGCTACAAGCAATGAAAGAACTATGCATATGTGGCATCTACATACTTTTACCACAGGAAGCATTTACCAATCTAAGTTTCATAGTGCTAAGATAGAAGTAAGATACAACAATGAATATTTGCAGTAAAAGATCACTGGATGTATTACTTTGCTCTTGATAACACTTTGCTTACTGAATCAAATTATGTAACTTTTCATTATTTTGGATTAAAACAATTAAAGAGCAACCAATTCATTATGCATGTTTCTTTGCAATGGAACATGTTACCATGTAATGTATATTTGAATTCTGGTCCTCAAACTTTTGTTCTGAATCAGATCACAAACTAGATTTCCCCCCACTACTTTTATGAGTTTTATGGCAATGAATAATGTCATGAAGAATTTATGAGGGAAATATCTCTACTAAATAACACAGTTATTGTGTTTTCCAAAGGAATAAATTCTAGCTACCTGAGACCAAAGGTATAAAGTTCTAGACACTAGAATTCTTAACTGACAGGCACATTCTGAAGATGTCCATCATGGGGGGATGTTTTCCGGGTTGTAAAATGTGAAAATGGGCTCGAGAAGGAAGCTTAATGGAACTTAAAATGGTCAAGCCAAAATGTCCCCTGTGTGTGGAGCTCCCCAGGATGGATTTGGACTTCTCTTCATTGACTCAACAATGGGGCTCAGACTCCTTACATAGGAGTTTACATATTCATTTACTTAATGTGCAACCTACAAGTTAGTTGTCATTAAGCCCTATAAGATTTTATTAAAATACCTGATGTTTACATACTCACGCATGCACAAACATGCATATAAACACATTTACTGATTCATTCACTTATACTTAGGAAGGGGGTAGCCCTTTTCCTTGGTTACTCAGCAATTTTGTGTAAATTCATAAGATCATGGAATTCCATGTACAAGTTTTGTTAAAATCTTTTGAATCTGCAGTACTTAAAAGATAGGCTTTGCTTCACAAATACAGAGTATATTACTGCCCAATATGAAAAGCACAATTTACTCAGCTGAATTAACTACATGCTGTGCTGAGGGTGATACGATTTTTTTTTAATGTATAGTTGCTGAATAGGCCAGTTTTAACTTTATTTAGCCACATGTTGAAAAGCTTTAGAGTTTTATTCATCCATCCAAACTTCTGAATTTCATAAATATTGATTTAATGTAGAACATTGACTTCTTTATTTATAATATGCAATAAGAATCTTAGAATAATTGTTGACAATGTGTTGGGAATGTGTTTTAAAAATATTTTAAAATAGTAAATATGTGCACATGTAATGGCATATATATCACCTTTCCATCAATATTTCTCAGCCATTCAGAACCTGCCTTTTTACTGAAGTGGATAGTTGTGTATAATTACAGACATCCATGCCTCTACAATATAAATAAAGATAATACATTTTCACTTATATGATAACATAGTTTACATACAAATGATAACACAATATACTCAGATATGAATCTTGCCTTTTTAACTTATAGTTTGAATTATATCTTAGAGATTATTTTTGTGAAACATATGGTGTTGGCACATTTTTTAATGGCTACTGATATTATGTTTAATAAATACCCTATTATTACTAAAGCCACTTGATATTTTACCTTTAGATCATTTCCAGCGTTTTTCAAGTACTGGCAATGCTGCAGTAGATGTGCTCATTTCCTGAATGTACAAACATTTCCAAATGTAGGTCAAAGAGAATGTCATATTTTTTAATGTTGTCAGATATTGTCAAATTGCATTTCATAATTTGACTCAATTTGCATAGTTACTGCTTGATTATATGTAGGGGTGCCAGTTTTTCTACTCTCCTCAGTACTATTATCAAGTTGTTTGAATTTTGTTAATTCAAATCTGAATTGCTTCAAATCATGTCTCAGTTTTTTATATCACTATAGCTCTAAATTATATTTGAATCTGGTGAATTTTAAGTGTCTTTCTTAGACTACAAGTAGACTATCTCTTTGATTTTATCATCTAATTTTCATATCTTATTTCATAGTTTAACCCTTGTGTACACATCTTTCACAACAGTTTAGTTGTTTGGCCAGTGATTATAAAAGGACACTTTATATGTACATCATAGAAACTAAGTGCGACCTTAAAATATTATATGAGTGAACAGTCTTGATTTATAATCTAAATTCAATTGGTTGAACATCAATATTGGAATCAAATGTGTAGATATTGGAGACACATGAAGGGTGTTAACAAAAATGAAGAGCGTTCTTGGATGCTGCTAACGCTAAGCGAGGCTTAACAGTGTTAGTCAGTTTGGACAATTCTTCTCCATTGTCTGATTGTTCTGTGTTTCATATTTGGTTTTTGTATTTGCCCAATTTTACAACAAACCTTATCTCATCCAGATTTTTTTTTTTAAGACTTGTGACAGTGGTTCAGGCAGGGGAAGTGGCTGCTGAGATTACTAGGAAGCTAAACACACAGAAGAAATGTTTGAAAAAGGAAACAGCTGGCTGCAATTGCTGTAGCATCTTCAGGAAACAGCAGTAGTATATTGGAGGAATGTGAGCAGACAAGGGAAAGACCCATGAACAAGAAAAAGCAAAATCTCCAGGAAGCTTTTTAGGAGAATGGAATGGAAGGCCTACATGCCTGTTTCTTTATCCAAACCCAAGAAAAATAAACCGTTTTCCAAGGAGGAGCTGGTAAGCAGTGATCTTGAAGAGACAGCTGGCAGTAGGAATCCTCCCAGGAGGAAGAAACCTTCCCCCAAAGAGGAAACAGATAATGACCCTGAAGAGACAGGAAACAGGGGTGTCTGNTCATTAAGTTCAGGTTGTTGAAGCTGTAATATGTGAAATTTGATCAAATTACACCATGAAAATATGGAAACTGAGGCAGATTTTTTTCAGATAGAGAAGGTGAAGCAGTTTAGGCCACAGAGAACTATTCAACACCAGGAAACAACCACTTATGATGCCCAAATGTACCTGTGCTCATGGATTTTGTTAAATGGCTCTGAGCTTAATATTGAATCTCTCCTTCCGGCTTAGGTTAGCTTAGTGTTACTTTGTTATTTGCAACCAGAGACACCTCTTGAAAACAGCTACTCATATAGCTATATAACCTCAAGTAAGGTCCTTAACCTCTCTAAACCTCAGCTTATTCATAATTTTACCTTCCTGTAAGATTGTGACAATTAAACCAAATAATTTATGTACATTTCCAAGCATAATTCCTGACCAATTGTAAGACTCAGATAATTTTGTCATTCATGAACAAACAAACCAAAAATATTGCTTATTTATGCTTGTGGTCTATACTCTGTATTTTAAAAGTAAGGCAGTGCTATCTGCTATTTTAGCAATTTTTCACATTTAGACATCTCAAGTTGCAAAGGGGAAACTATTTGATAAGATACCATTACTATTTATCATTTAATACTCAAAATATATTTAAAAACTTAGTATAAATATATATTACTTACAATTATTTGTGTTAAGTTTTCTTACTTGCAAATGAAAGTTGACGTTTTTTGTTGTACTTTCTAAACATTGCAAGACATATTTTGCAGCATGATGCATGTTTTAGCATTCTGTCACTGTATGTAATTGCTACTTAAAAAAAAAGACTCACATGAGATATTATCCACTGATTATAATTCAGCCCTCCTAATACTAATCTATTATAACCACTGGCCCAGCACTGGAAATAATGACGTAATTAATTCTACAGAGAATCCCTTCAGAATAAGTATAATTCATTATAAAGCTATTCCTTTGGGTGAGTAGGTTGTATTTGCTTGGTGATATATTTTTAATTTTTTTCTCTCAGGAACAAATCTCTAAAGATTGCAAGGTGGTATTATATAAGAATAAAATAGATGGGTTAAAATTATTATAGAATGCAATGTATCTGATATAATTTTGGTGCCTGGAAGATACAAAATTCAAAATTGTTCAAGATTAGCTCTAGTTGCAATAATAGCAACCATTCTCTGTTTTTTTTTTCCTAAATCCATGAGTCACTTCAATAGCTTTTGATAGAAAGATGGAACAATTGACATTTTTATAAATGTTCTGCCACTTAGTCAGAGGTCAGTTATAATCCATGGAATGCA
>NW_017732969.1:18654-21743 GCF_001890085.2 Hipposideros armiger | reverse complement strand
GGTATGATAGATAAAGAATATCAAAACTAAGTGGTTATTTTTAAGTGTGGTAAGTTAATGTTTTTTGAATTATTAAGAAATATGTTGGCCCTGTTATTTGTTTAAGGCCCATAACTCATAATTCCATCCAAGAGGTACGTGGTATGCTCTTTGCCTTAGTAAGAGATGGCACAGCAAAATCAGATGGGCAAGAAACTGTTGCCCTTCCTTGATTTTTGAGTTCCAAAGTTTATAACATTTAAATTAAACAACTGAAATAACATGATCAGATACAAATACAAATATTTAATTCAATATCATTGATACCTGTCCAGAGCTTGTTTCCCCTAGGATTCAACAGGGTTTTCTGGATTAAGGAAGTGGGAATGTCAGAAGAGAAGCAAGGAATGCATTTAATGGGTCCCCAAGAAGAAGACAGGTAGGTTGAACGCTGTGCCCTACAGTTTCTCTCCAAGTCTTGGGCTGGTGTGAGGAACTCAAAACTTTAGATTGATTTTCTAAGATCTGAGAACAGAGAAGCCATTGTGTCTCTCCTCAGGTAGAAGAACATGGGGAGGAGAAAAGATCCTTTGAATTCCCTGACATTAATTATCACCCAGTGGAGAGGTCCAGAAAAGAACACTGAGTTTAGTTATACAAAATTAAATGAAGAAAACATGCCCTGCAGAGCTGAATTCATGGATTTAAGTTAGCAACTGTTACATAAAAAGAATTTTTAAACACATGAAAAAATAGCTAGATTAACAACCAATTATGAATTATATAAAGAGAAATCAATAGTTGCCAAATGAAAACATTCTTCACATGAATGTAAAGTGAACAAAATGGCTCTTGAACAGTTAGTCTTTTCAGCAATAACAGTAATGATGATTATCCACAGCAAAACAAAGAGCAACAATACATATATTTGTTTGTCTTTTATATTGACTTGTTTATCATGCATCTATGGAGGACATCCTGCAGGAATTTAACTGTGGTCTGTACTGTGGAAGTCATAAATCGGCAACACAGTTTTTCTTCTTAACTAATGTATATATGCATCTAAACAATTACTTGCTTATCAACACAATTCAATGAAGTTTAAAAGAGTGCAAAGAGATAAAGAATCATGGCATCTACTTTACAATGGATTTCTTAGAATATTTCATCTCATTTACTCTTTATAATTTTAAAAGGATCTTTTTAAAGTGATCCTAAAAAGCAAATCAGTGACTAAAATATATTGGCAGAGAATTCTAACAACCTCAATAATCAAAGATATTTCTTTATATTTCTTTGTTGTGATATTGAAATAAAGTAAGATGTGCATATATGACTAATGTATTTTAAAATATTCTTGTTTCTGAAATCTAATGTGCACATAGAAATACATATTTGAAAAGAGAACTCTACTGAATTCAGAAGTTAAGAATTAATATTGTAGGGGCCTTTGAATTTATAATAAGTTGCATTTGTATTAAAAATATTGCCTAAAACAATGTAATATTTATGGCATTTATGCATATTTTTATTTTTATTTTGTCCTTAATATTTTAAGGACAATTCTCAATGGGGAATATAAACTGTTATTTAAAATTTACATGGTAACCAACCTGGGGATAATTATGGAAGTATAGATATTCTGTTAGACATTACCAATGTTACACAGTTGAAGAACAGACATATAAACCTATGAGTTAAAGATGGCAGTATATCATTATGTTTTATTTCTACTTGTATTTTTTTATATAATATTTTTTGAAATTGAAGAGCCTAAGGAACTACAACAGTGTAGGTCAAAGTTATATTACCAGAAAGTGATTCAGTTCTAACTGAAAAATGGTACATAATATCAATGAAATTGTTCTGGTGTCATACTTCATGAACTGTGTACTTTCCTCATGTCTGCAAGTGGAAAAAAACATTAAATATTTTTACGTCTAAGCCTTTGCCTACAAGATAAGTGAATTTTTTTAACACCTAATATTAGCAAAACATCAGTTATTGACATTTTTGTCTTAAACTACAGATTTGTTTCTCCCCAGATACAGACCACCTAGCACATGATCTATTTGCATTTGTACTCTAAACAGTATTTGAAATAACTCTGATATTATAAATCAGTAAATGCATTCTTAGGATATTAAATACAGTTCTTTAAATATGCTTTATGTTTATTATTAATTAACTCTAAATTTGTGAAGATAAAATCATCTTTCAAGATGAAAATTTGGCTTAGGTGGTATTGTTCCTTCATCTTTTGTAAACTTTAAANCTCAGCAGTGGACCTGAAGAGGCTGCTGGCGCAAGAGCAGCAGCTCCAAGCAGAAAAATCTCCAAAAGCCATCCCATGAAGATTAGAATGATCAGTATCCTGGTAGGGAATAACCACCCACAGTGACATCCCTTGTATCCCAATAAAAGCAAATTCACAAGGAAAAAAAAAGTGTGACAAATGGAGAAAAGTGAGTAAAAGAGAAGATATGCATTCAAAGCATTTGTTCATTAACAGTAATATCAATTATTTAGTGATTTGGAAACAATGTTTACAGTAGTTTACAGACGAATGTGATGGTGTTTTGTTGCTTATTTAAAGGCATTTTATTATGTTTTCGCTATTTGGGGATTTGAACTTTACATTACCCATTATAACTCACTCTAGTTGGTAAGAAGCTGTGATTGTTCAGGAACATATTGTTGTCTTTAAGTAAATGAATGCTCGCATACATATGCACAGAGCATATAAGTGGTTACTGCTTTGAAAGTCAAACTCAGAAACAGTGGGCAGTGGTTCCACTTCACTGAAACTATTGTTCTCAGATACTCAGGACAAATCATTTTGGTCTTGATAAATATGGACTGACTACACTTTGGAAATTTAATATTATCAGATTTCCCCATAGTTTTCCTAAACCTCTTTAGAATAAATTATTTATGTCTATGGTGTTGGTATTAATATCACATCTTTGTGATTTCACAGCAGATCAACTATGTGACTGGTGGAAAAATTTTAAAAATTTAGTAAAATTACATACTTTTTTTAAGGAAATAAGATACAGACTTATGAGGAGAGTTTTGCATGATGATGGTGAATAGGAAAACTCAAGTGT
>NW_017732969.1:15450-17689 GCF_001890085.2 Hipposideros armiger | reverse complement strand
AAGAACAGTTTCTTTTATGCTCTTTTGTACAAGGGCTTGATGACCAATGAGTTCATCATTAATTCTTTCACAGAAGCAAAACACATATTTTAATTTTTTACTTGTCTTAAAGTTGTACTTCTAGCTCCTCTATATTTTTATAAACATATTTAACCATAAAGCTTTCATTTATATGTACATTCTTGATTGCTTAATCTCTTATTAACTATGTGTTCTAAAAACTAATAAAAATGCTGTCTTATTAACTGTCTTGTCAAAATGCATCTCACAAAATTTATTCTTGTTGTTTATCAGCTTTCTTTTCATCTATGTGACAGTTCCTTTAAGATGCTTATTCCAACTTTTATGATTAGAGCTAAAGTTTCTAAGAGGTTTTGGTTATAAAAGAAAATATGAATGATTACTCAAACATAATTAAGACTTACTGAGAAATGTATTTATCTACTTTAAAGAAGAATATTGTTTAGATTCTCATTGCTACTGTATGTGATATTATGTGTCATGATGACACATGAGAGAAAAAAGGACAAAATAATAATTTGAAAACAATAACAAACATTCAGAAATTCTTTTTCAAGCTGTAATGTTAGCTAGTTCTCTGGCACTAAGTAAATTAACATTTACTTAGCCAAATTTTCAAATTTTCAAAGTACACTCAATGCCCCTTTTCCAAGCACACTATCTTTCCCCAACCCCCCCACCAAGGATGACTGAGGTGTGCATAGATCATTCTGTACTAGACTTCATCATACTCCAAAAATATCAAGTCTGGCTAAGTAGAAACAGAAAAATGTCAACCACAATCGATTTAGGTTTAATTTTTCATGTAATATGCTTCAAAGGTAATTTAATTGCAAACATAAAAATAGGAGCCACTCTTACATTCTGTGAACATTTTTTAGTTTGTACTGTACAAACAGGCAAAAGAGGAAGTATTATNAACCATCTTTATAGCAAGTACAAAATATGTTGCTTTTTTATTCAAAATTTGACATAAAGAAGTCAAACATATTTGTATCACACGAATTTTATAGTTTTGTGATCTAAGTAGGGGAATACTTTGTTCATATGCACTCACTGGAAAATTACTGCCTAAATGTTATTGTAAATAACCGTACACCTTAGAATTAAGGTTTATACCAATTTTGAAAATAAAAAATTGGGTTTAAAAATGATTGATCAGGACAACATTATAGTTGGTAATTAACCATTTTGGTTCAGAGTATAGAAGAACATATTGGTACTGGGACAATTTTGAGAGTATTCCATTTAGAAGAGCGAGTGACTTCAGGGTATATACTTATAATAGCCAACTTTGATATCCATGTTAAAAATACAAGCTCTGCCTAATTTGGCCTAATATTTTTAATTGTAGCAATGAAATGAGGGCCAGGATATTTTTTATTTCTAAGTGTAGGAGACAGTGAGTCATTCATGTTCTCACTTTTCAGATATTTGTCATAAGATCCCAATACAATTCAACATTTTATGTGTTTTCCAAATAAACCCGATAGTACTTCTTAAATCAACATATTGTTCTGAATCACATTCTCTAAAGACGGTGTTGTGGAAAAGTTATTAGATAGTTATATTTCCCAGGAGGGACATAGACTCTTTACATTCGAACTATATTTCTTCAACAACAAATAAAATTCAAAATATACATTCCAATTCTAAAAACCAATGCCCCACATTTCTGTATGTGACTCTTCTTTTCACAGTTTGTAAGTACAAATAAATGAGCATGAAGAAAAAAAGATTTTTTCTTGCCTCATTTTTAAATAACTAAAGCAGTTTATAGTATCACCCAGATATAAGCTATGGCTCCATAAGGTTCAAATTATGCTCAGAGTGGCATTTAAGGAGGTACATTTAACATGAAATACTCACTGAAAAAGAATGCAGTGTTTATTTACTTTTCTCAAAGTACATTAATAGGGTCTCAAAACAACATCTCCAGAATCTCCTTTATCTATTTCTTACATCTAAATGAACTCTCAGATTAACACACTCACGTTAAGTCTTTATTCCTTACATCTAGGTTCAGGTAACTTTTGATTTTTTAAATTTATTTTATGTGTGACTTAGACCTACCGGTCATGTCTAAATTCTACTTGTCTTTTGCGGTCAGTAGATGACAGGTTTGTGGGAAGGCAGAAACACTCATATGTTAAGTAATCTTTTTAATTTCCCAATAGATAGATACAAATTAAAAGTTTTTACATGTTTAGAGGGCAAT
>NW_017732969.1:11452-13445 GCF_001890085.2 Hipposideros armiger | reverse complement strand
TTATATAATAAATTAGAGATATAAAAATTGAAAAAAACAGGCATTATTATTTGACTCCATAAAATTTAAAAAAATATAAACTATTAGAACTAATAAAAAATTTAGTCAGTTATAACCATATTCCTTTGCATTAATGTACAATTATTAAATAAAAATAGAAATAGAAAAACCCAGTTTATAGTAGCCATAATATCCATAGGGCAACTACAGGTGAATCTTACACAGCAACAAAAGAATGAAAATATACAAGCATTTCTGGAAAAAACAACAAAAAAAAACATTGGTCTATAAAGACCCATGATTAAATCACTGATGGGAAAAAATATATTTGTGATATAAAAACCTAAGAAAAGATACATATGTATAATCTTAAGAATGTAACAGTTCTAAAGGAAAAGACAATAGAAAATGAGTAAAAATATTTACAGAAAATTGAAAGTAAAAGAAAGCTGAAGAGCCAATAAATTCATAAAAAGCTGCTCACCCTCACTTGTAATGAGGAAAATACAAATAAAAAGCATGATGGAAACTAGCACTCCATGCTCATTTGTTAAGGAAAAAACAAAACATAAAAGCTGACACTACCATGTATTTCAAAAGATATCAGTGAGTTATATTTTATTGCTGGTGGGATAAGGGCATGCATTGTCTGAAGCACTTTGAAGAGTAATTTGGCAATACGTAATACTTTAAAACTCATCAAATCTGCTTCTGTGTACGTGGCCTAGGGATAGGGTTCATGCCAGAGTCACTGATAGAAAGGAAATTTGTCTGCATTTCAGAAGAATTTCTCACAGGCATCTATAATCTCAGAATACCACCTATTTTAACTTACCTGAGACAAGTCCAGTTGAAATCACTGGGGTATCTTGTGGAAAATGAAAGTATGCATCATAATCACAAGAACCTATCTTCCAATAGGTAGAGAACATGGGTACAAATATTTTGGATATGTATCTCGATAAAAAAGGAAACATGAAATATGGCAAAACAATAAAATGGAAAGAAAATAGATTTCCTTTACAAAAAAAGAGGTTCTTAATAGATTGAGTGCAAATGAGACAAAGTACAATGTAGATAATTTAAACTCAGTAAGTACCATTTTGTATTTATATACATGTACATACTCTTATAAAGCACACATTGTATACCAAATCAGTAATTAAATAACTACTTCTTCAAGTTTTGAAAAAAAAAATCATAGTATGTTTGCTCCCAAACACATCTCAATTAATGACTATTCCCCTTTAAATGCTGTATCAGTATCTCCAGTTGTCACCTTTGCTTTATGGCTGCTCTGGTATAAATCTGCTCATGTTCAGTTACATAATACACAGTTACACTATTTAGTCACACTAATTTTTAGTCAGTTTCTCTGCAACATTTTACATTGCCTTTGCAGAACCCCCCATGGCAAGACTGCACAAACAAGGCAACGAAGTTGACCACTGCTGCAGAAGTTTTTCAGTTTTAGATAAACAATTCAGCCAACTCAAGTTCACTGCAGAAAGGGAGGTATCATATCGATTCATAAAAAGTTTTAGTGCCTCATATTTGTAGGATTTCCAGATGTTTTAATTACATATTGCTTTGCATCTCTTGACAATGCTTACATTAAAATGAACATAAATTTATAGCCAGCTGGTTTTCTGTCAGGTTGAATAAGTTACATTCCTTGTGTTTCCAGCTATTTACTTTTATAGCTATCAGGCCTCAATACCTCCAAGATTAGGAAGGATAGTCAATAATATTCTGCATGGTAAACCTCTGGTATTGATGCAAATTTTATCGTTCTATTCATTTATTTTTTGATGACTAATACATTAAATTTAATAGCAATATCTTCTTAATGTTCTAGCTGTGTGGCAACAATTGATGTCTCAGAGTGGTGAAACAACTATTTAATTGCAAAGTAGTATTTTAATGCTTTTTTCTTTTCAGTATTCTTGTTTTTCATTTTACTTTCTTTCCATTTGCTTTCATTTATGATTGA
>NW_017732969.1:9427-10942 GCF_001890085.2 Hipposideros armiger | reverse complement strand
TATTGAAAGTTCTCTAAATCAGTTTATAGATACTTAAAGGAGTAAAGAGTCTGAGTTTTTATAATTTAGCAAGAAGTGTATACAAATGAGAAATATTGCTTAGTGCTTTGTGATATTATTTCCTCAGACTACAAAAATATAATCCAATAGAGTTGGTCCATTAAGAATTTGTTGATTTATTTGTTTTATCTTGTTTTAACTTAGACTTTTTTCTTTCCCTCTTGAAATTTTCCTATTTGAATATTAATCAGCTTTTACATCTCAAGAACTATGTAGAAATAAATATTATATAAAAGTAATTTTATACCTTGATGTTTTTATTATTGTTGTATAAATATTTTCATAGTGCTAGCCTTGTTTTCAAATAATGTTTGATATATAATCTGACATGAAGGTTGTGACTTGGGCATCATTCTCTATTATTACTGTAATACTTATTGCCAATGTAGTTTCTGGATATTAAATTTTCTAAAGACTCAAGATGTAAATTATTAGCTAAAACCCAGGGAGTGTTTCTTCAATGTCATAGAATCTGCTTTCTACTATCAGAATTAAATTTCATGTATATAAGTTTGAAAACACTGCTGTTTAAATCTTAAAAAGAAGCTGGATGCTACTTTAGTAAGAATATCTCACCCACTGAATAAAGGAAAATTTAATTTGCATATATCATACAAATCTAGTTATTTAAACTACATGGAATTCTTTAGAGAGCCAAAGATTATGTATGATCAAAGAAGCTTCATGTTAATCCAAAATTAGATGTTAAATGCTTTTTACATAATACAGGAATTAAACAAGTTCAACATTATTGAATTTTACTTCCACTCGTAAACACATCTCTGACTTGATTCATTAATGTTGTATCATATAATAATAAAATAAACCATTACTTTTATAATTTTGATTTCATTAGCAATTGGATAGAGTTTAAGGGGATAACAGTTAATTGAAAAATAATAAAGTTTGATTGGAGTATTAATTACAAGATATAGATTTTGGAAAGATGAGTGAGGGAAAATGACACAATGACAAAGATGAAATAGCATCCATGAAAAGCATTCACGCGTAGGCTACCCCATGTTGGGGGTATCATGGCTGGGCTTCAAAAGAGACACTCTACTCCTGTTTTGCTCCTCTTTTTATGAAGAGAATAAATCTGAGAGTGGGTAAAAATCTTATGTTTGGTGGTGCTGGAAGTCAGCACCTGGATTTCATGTGTGTTAGAGAGTTCTGGGTAAAAATAAAGACAGCTGCCCAGCACCAGGGATCTATGAAGGTTTTGTGGGAATTTGGGATTCCTTCCACTTTGATTAGAATACCACTGGTTCTATGTGAATTTGAGTTTGAGTTCAGCCTTTCCCATTAGTTTTCTGCAAAAATTTCATTCCTGGAAGCTCATTGTCATGCAAAACAGAAAGAGTTCATTGAGCTGCTTTAGGTAATTACCCCTCAAATTATCAGTTACTCCTCAAAAGAGCAAGAACAACATAGAAAGATTATAGTAATTTTTTT
>NW_017732969.1:5435-6301 GCF_001890085.2 Hipposideros armiger | reverse complement strand
TTGAAATAGTGCCATTTGAGACAACACGGATAGATCTTGAGATTATTATGCTAAGTGAAATAAGTCAGACAGACAAAGTTGAGAACCATATGATTTCACTGATATGTGGATATAAAACTGAAAGCAACAAAGGAACAAGACAAACAAAGAAACAAAAATTCATAGACACAGACAACAGTTTAGTGGTTACCAGAGGGTAAGGGAGGGTGGGAGGTGGTAGATGAGCGTAAATGGGGTCAAATATATGGTGATAGAAGAAGAACTGACTCTGGGTGGCGAACAGACAATGTCATATATAGGTGATATATTACAGAATTGTACACTTGAAACCTATATAATTTTACTAACCATTGTCACCCCCAATTAACATTAATTTAAAAAAAAAGTTTTCAGAGTAATTGTTTTGTTTTGTTTTGTTTTCCATCTCCATTAAAAGATCACTTTATGGATAACATTATTAATGGATATTATTATAATAATTTCAAATTTTAAATGCATTTTTTATATTATATCATTAGCAAGGTCTTTGGAGTAAGCTTAAAATACACTTTACGGAGTCCTTATTCTGAGGTCTAATATTGTTATTTATTAGCTGGGATAAATTTGAAGTCAGCTTTCAGTGGTTGTATTCATTCTCTGCACATAGGACAAGAGAAAAATATTTTAGTGAAGTGTGATATTGGCATCATTGTCAAGCTCTGCCACAAAGATATGCTGAAGCAGTATTGTCCTAAGCTACATAAAATAACTAAAACAAAACTTAAAAGGAGAAAAAAAATAGTTCCACTGAAACTGATAAGAAGAAATACTAAAACTAAGCCTCAGGCTAGTCTAGTGAAGAAATGAATGAAGAATAATTAAAGGAA
>NW_017732969.1:1968-4573 GCF_001890085.2 Hipposideros armiger | reverse complement strand
CTAAGCTTATTCATAATTTCCCATGCTTGCCATTACTTATTTACAAACATATAACTACATATATCCATAGTTTATAAATAAACATGAAAGCATGTGATGCCAGTAATGAACTTACAGCCTTTAAAATGTTTCCATATGTTGTTTGATTATAAATCTTCATTTTTTTGTTGAGAACAAACTGCCAACTCTTGCCATTCTTTAGCCATGGTAAGCGATCTTCACTTTTCTTTGAATTTTCAGTTAGAGTGACTGAATGTGAGTTACAAAATTTTATTCCTTATCCTGTTTGACTTTTATGACCTAAATTCTTTCATTTTCTTCAGCTGTTTCCCTATATATACTATATTTTTTGGAGAAATTTCAACAAAGTGACAGGCACAGTGTTCTTGACATTACAGTTATCAAACTCCATAATATCGGTGAACTTTTGAGCTGCTGTAAAATTGGTGCTACCTCCTCTTATTCCACAAAAATCACAGAATTACCCTTGAAGGTACAGAGGCATAGTTTCATAGTTTCATATTTTGTAACCAGAAAGTATACTTTAAAATAATACTTTTCTTTTCTTTCATTCTCTATAGACACATTGTTGATAAAGATTCTGCATCATTCAACAGAAAATAAAGTTATTTTCACTTCTTGCTCATAATTACATCATACTTCTCTTACTCTCATTTATTAACTGTTGATGAAATATTTAACAAAGATATTACCTTTACTTGCTCTTTTTACTTCAATCCATTCTTCATTTTGTTTCTAATTTTCCTAAAATAATGTATTTATTTTATTATCATGGTCTAGAAGTCCCTTCACTAATTATTTCAAGTTAGTCTTCTTTATACTTATCTTGAAGCTCCACAATTTGACTTCTCTGTGCATTTCAATCTCATCACACTACAGCCAAACCTTCTTAGTCAGCTTCCTGATGACCCCCAACCTTACAGGCTGACTCCCACCTCTCTCTGCTAATGTTTATGCTACTCCCCTATCTATAAAGCACTTAACGTCTCAAAATCTTTGTAATATTATTGTCTNTATAATATATTCACTTAACAAGGTACATTTTTCTTCTCTTTTTCACACTACAACTTAAATGTGACAGAATACGTAATTACTCTTTTTCCATAGTGTGATAGAATATGTAATTACTCTTTTTCCATAACTAATCTGTCCTTCTTCCATAGCACACAACCACAAAGTATCAGGGTGATGGGGGCAATAACCAAAAACTAAGTCTCTTAATTCTACATAACAATTATGATATTATAAACTGTACCAGTTTTTAATGTATTGCCTCTCGGCTCCGAATCCATCCTTCATCGCCTGCTCTATACTAATGAAGCCAGACTTTGTCAGCATTTCTCCTTTATCGTATGGCATGATGTCCAGCTTTGACAGTACAAAGCTCTACCAGGACTGCAGGGCAGGAACGGGCTTCTCTTCCTGGCTTCACGGTTCTCCTTCAGCCATGTCTCTGCAGGGCGCTTGCTTACTGTGGCTCCTGCAGCTCAGGGGGCTTCTCCAGCACCAGGCTGTTGCAGAACATACAACTTCTGTTACGTGGGCAGCTTCTCTAGCACGCGGCCACTACAGCATGGGCACGTTTCTATCAAGTTCTGCTTGGGTGGCACCTCAGCCGCTTTCCCACATCCAGTAAGCCACAGTTTCATTCTCTCCAATGACAGTGAAAGCTGGGGGAGAGATGAGTGGGAGCAGGTTCCAAGGATCAAACAGGACAGGGTGTACGCTAGGTTGGGATGTGTTATTTACTCTATTAGTGTAACTAGTTTAGCTCTTGTGGCTAGAGATGACAATTAGAGGTAGCTCTAATATTAGCAGATTGAATAAAACTTGAATTTTTCTTAGTGGTGGTCTATATTTAATGGACTAAGATACAAGAACTTCCATAAGGAAAAGAGAATCAAAAGGTTTGGGGATACACAGAAGTTGGACTGCATGTATCATGTATGACCTGCACACCTACTACTCAAATATATTCCATGAGCAGGTCCAGAAGACTCTCCCTCCTCTAAGCTTTCTTCAGGAAGGGAAACACCTTCATCCGTAACTGCTCTCTGGTTGCTCACCTCTGTAGCCCAGGTGTGAACAAAGGGATGCTGCCATTGAGATGGACTTCCTGATTCCAAGGTTGATGAGGGGACCTTATGTCAGAAATCAAATGGAAGCATATAATGTCAAAGACATGGTGGGCACATCTACTGTAAAGGGAGGAAGGCGTACCAGGAATCAGCGGCACTCCTAAACGATTCTCAGATGACTGGATGCCTTAGATGTACTAGATAAAAAAAAAAAGTGCTCTAAAAGGAAAGTAGAAAGCACATACTGATGCTTTTCCAAATATTTTGGTAAGAAGAAATCCCAGGCTTTTAGAAATAGAGGGCTTAAAACAGTTTTCAAATTGATAAGAAAAACAACTGAAGAAAGTTTATATGCATATTTGGAAAGAGTACAATTCTTACATGAGTTCCTGCTTGTGTATTGTAACCCAGCAGGAATCCTATGGTTTTGTGATAGCTTCCTATGTCCCTTGTATTCTTTCCCTATCCATTATTTAAACCATAGAAGGGCAATCCAAAAAGACTTT
>NW_017732969.1:0-1653 GCF_001890085.2 Hipposideros armiger | reverse complement strand
TTGCATAGCTGAATAGACCAATGATATATATTTCACCATTTTTGTAGGTTTGGGACACTGGCTGGTTAACTATAAACTTAGGCTAGCACAATATTGTGTCTCCATCCCCTTGCCCCCTTCATGCCTACTGCCCATACCCGGCAGTACAGAAAGAGCATTTCATGAAGGATCATCCTCACTGACTATAAGATCACACATCGAAATACAAGATCTAAAGGTAATCTACCCCTCCTGCTTCCAAACACACCAATTTACCATTTTGACTTTAGGAAAGGTGTATTTGCCTCTCTGGGATGAATCTGAGAAAATCTTTATTATTCCAGAATGTGTTCCCTAGACTAAATACATTATTCTGTGTCAACCTTCCCTATTCCATATCCCTACCTTTCCTATATTCATAAAGAGGATATCCACTGGCTCCCCAAATCTCTGTTCCTATATTCTTAAAATTGTCTTTGTTTAATCGTCTACCTTATCTTTCCTATGTTATCTCTTCTTTTATCTCTCCCTAGCACTCATCAATGCCCATTTTGATAATAAACTGGCCATTACATATTTGGAAAAAGACATATTCTTGTCCCCTTTGGCATATTCCATTGCCCACCTAATATCCAATCAGGCTGCTTGCCCCAGGTGGACTCCTACAGTTAAATGAAAGGAACTTCTTCATATTTTAAAGTTTATTTTTTTCAGGGGAAATTTTTGATATATTTCCCTCAGCAAATCTAACTATGATAAATTAGAGTTACAATGAATATTTTTAAATTATCTGATGAAGAGGTTTTTGGCAATGATGAAGTAACCTACACACCCCTGCTTCCAGTAATTATCAACTATGAGTATCAACTAAATATTGGATTTTTTTACTCTTATCCCTAACTATATTAGAAGAGTATTACTAACAATTCTATCAAATCTATAGGACCATAGAAAATAGCATTGTTTTGTGATCTTTACTTCAGAAATGTTATGACTCATTTCAAGATAGCTACCTTCAAGTAGATCAATGTGCTTCATTATCTTATGTGGAAATCATACAGTTATTAAAATGTTTCAATTTTAATTTATAAAGAAATATGATAGAGGTTAGAATATCATCTTCATCGTGGAAATTATAATTTTAGATCTACCCAAAAGGTTGGATGACCTAAACATTAATATCCAGCATGATGCAATGTTCCAGTTGACTCTGGGTCTGGAACCCTGTGGGTAAACTTGAGCCAAGCAATGCATCTCAACAAGGCCAAAAATTATAAAACCAAATTAAATTTTATCATCATTTTTTTGCCCAGTATTTCTAGAGTTAGCTTTCTGTCATCATCACTATCAGAGAAAACAAAGCAAGAACTATTTTATTTTATTTCCCTTGAGGATTCAACTCTCAGGCCAATTCAACTCCCATAACCAACTTCAGGCAGATGGAGACTTAGACACAGGGAAGACTTTACTATGAGTAGGCTCTTCATTTTCTTGCCTTCAATTCTTTATTAGAGTGTCTCCTCTTAAACCCTAAGTCTACTAATTTCCAGTCATGAAAAATTTATTTCAGTGTACAGCATACTTCACTGTGTCCTATCATCACTTCATTTTAATTATCCAGATCATGCATAAGCTTTCTCTCTCATGAGATGGAGAAACCACAAAAGTAAGACT
>NW_017732968.1:119473-120531 GCF_001890085.2 Hipposideros armiger | reverse complement strand
CCTCCACCCCACAATCCAGGACTCATCTCTTCGACACCCTCCCAGTATTAGCAGGAGGCCCCAGGGGAAAAAATGGTAGTAGTGTTGAATTAAAGAGCAGAATATCTACAGCCCTAAAACTAGAGAGACAGTTCCTGAGTGGCAGCCACACACTGCAGCTAATTCCAGTAACAAGGGAGGAGATATAGAGGCCAGGCAGCTGCGATCTGCCAGCCTCCATTACTCAGAAGAGAACAAAGCCACAAACACACCTGCTGTCTCTCACAGCCCACTCTGCCCCCACCTTCCCCAGCTGATCACAGCAGGGGCACCCAGGGCTGCTGAGGTGCAAAGCTCTGCATCTGGCTGCAGGGAAAGCACTGTGATTTCAGGGACTCAGAACCCCATCATCCATCACATCCTCCTATGGGGTGATGCCTTGAGACTGAGGTGACCTGGTCACAGAGAAGACACCCACCACCCCAGAAAATCCTCCACAGCAAGAAGCTGGATCAGGGCATGAGAAAATAAAACACTCCAGCACTACTGGAAAACAAAAGAAAGACCACTTTGCATCAACTTGCTGCAGAATCCACTCCTGTAGATGCCCAGGAAGAGAAATAATAATTCATTAATTACCGTCAATAATCAAAGTAAAAAGGCAGGTCAGAAAGAAAATGAAAAATCTCCAGAAAATGAACTTAAAGACATTGAAATATGTGACTTAAATTACAAGAGAACTCAAGATTGCAGTTCTGAAAAAAAATCAATGAGATACAAGAAAACTCAGCTAAGCAGTATAACGAACTCAGAAATAAAATCAATGAACAAAATGAATATTTTTCCAAAAAGGCTGAAAATTTTAAAAAGATCCAAATTGAAATTCTGGAGATGAGAAACTCAATAAAACAGATGAAGAATGAAATAGATAGCTTAGGAAATAGAGCTGACTAGATAGAAGAAAAAAATTAGTGACATCGAAGATAGAAATCTGGAAAAGACACAAATAGAAGAAGAGACAGACTTGAGAGTTAAAAGAAATGAAAGAACTCTACAAGAACTTTCTGACTCCTTCAGAA
>NW_017732968.1:109947-118573 GCF_001890085.2 Hipposideros armiger | reverse complement strand
CCAACCAACCCCCTCCCATGTGCAGTCATCAAAATGTTCTCTGTATTTATGAGTTTGTTTCTGTTTTGTTTATTTTGTTCTTAGGTTGCACATAAAAGTGAAATCCCATTGCATCTGTCTTTCAATATCTGACATATTTAACTCAGCACAATACCCTTAAGGTCCATCCATGCTGCCACAGAGGGCAAAAAAAAACACCTCTTCCATCCATGGCCAAGCAATATTCCACTGTATATATTTACCACCTCCTCATTATCCATCAAAGGACACCCAAGCTGCCTCCACATCTTGCCCATTGTAAACAATGCTGCAATAAACATATGGATGCTAACATTTCCTCAAAGTAGCATTTTGTGTTTCTTCGATAATTACCCAGAAGTGGGATTACTGGTTCCTTCTTTGTCGCTTGTTGTAGGGTTTGTTTTAAAGTTCATTTTGTCTAGTATAAGTATTGCTACCACAAATTGTTGTTTCTTTTGTTTCCATTTTCATGAAACATCTTTTCCCCATCCCTTTACTTTCAGTCTCTGTGTGTCTTTTGATCTGAAATGCGTCTCTTATAGGCAGCATATGTAAGGGTCTTATTTTCTTATTCAGCTTCCCTATCTTTTAATTGCAGCATTTAATCCATTTACATTTAAAGTAATTGTTTATAGATATGTAGTTATTGCCATTTTATTACTCATATTTTTAATTTTTAAAATTTTTCCATCTTAAAGAAGTCCCTCTAAAATTCCTTGTAATACTGGTTTGATGGTAGAAACTCCGTTAGCATATTTTTTTTTGGTCTGGGGAACTGTTTATCTGTCCTTCGATTCTAAATGAGAGCTCTGCTGGTAGAGCAATCTTGATTGCAGGTCCTTGCTTTTCATCACTTTGAATATTTCCTCTCAACTCCTCTGGCCTGCAAAGTTTTTGTTGAGAAATCAGCTGACAGTCTTATGGGAGCTCCCTCGTAGGTAACTAACTGCTTTTCTCTTGATGCTTTTAAGATTTTTTTGTCTTTAACTTTTGGCATTTTAATTATGATGTGTCTTGGTGTGGGTCTCTTTGGGTTCATCTTGTTTTAAACTCTCTGTGATTTCTGAGCTTGTATATCTATTTCTTTCTCCAAATTAGGAAAGTTTTCAAAATTTTTTTCTTCAAATGGGTTTTCAACTCTTTGCTCTCTCTGTCTTCTCCTTCTGGTACCCCTATGATGTGAATGTTGGTATGCTTGATGTTCCCCACAGAGACCCCTTAAACTCTTTTCATATTTATTGATTCTTCTTTTTTCTTAGTTGTTTTGATTAGGTGTTTCCTGCTACCCTAGCTTCTAAATTGCTGATTCGATCCTCTGCTTCATCTACTTTACTATTGATTTCCTCCAAAGTATTCTTCATTTAAGTTATTGTATTCTTCATTTCTGATTAGCTCTTTTCTATGTTTTTTTATCTCCATTTTTATGTTTCCTATTGCTTTGTTGAAGCTCTCCTTGAGATCATTGAACATCCTTATAACCAGTGTTTGGAACTCTGTGTCTGGTAGATTGGTTGTCTCCATTTTGTTTAGTTCTTTTTCTGGAACTTGTTCTATTCTCTTATTTGGGAAATGATTCTTTGTCTCCCCATTTTGGCTGCCTCCCTGTGTTTGTTTCTATGTATGACTCTTGGTTTTAGTACAATGGTTTTATGTAGTAAGTGTCTTCTGGGACCCATTGATGCAGATGCAATCTTCCTGGTCACCTGAGCCACGTGCTCCAGGTGTGTCCCTTGTGTGGGAGTTGTGGGTCCTATTGTAGTTGAGCCATATATATATATATGGATTTTATTGGGGAATTGGGGAAGGAGGACAGTCAAGTTGTTTTCCTTCCTTCTTAGTTGTGATGGGCACAGCCAGCTCAGCTTCAAGTCTGGTTACCGTCCAGCTGCCCATCGGCAGCTCACAGCTGCTCAGCTCAAGGTGCTGTGTTAAATCCTAGTTGCGGGCGGGCATAGCCCACCATCCCATGCGGGAGTTGAACCAGAAACCTTGTTGCTAAGAGCACACGCTCTAACTACTGAACCATCCAGCCGCCAGTAGGGAGCTCAGGACAGCTCAGCTCAAGGTGCCGTGTACAATCTTAGTTGCAGGCGGGCATAGCCCACCATTCCATGCGGGAGTCAAACCGGCAACCTTGTTGCTAGGAGCATGTGCTCTCACCAGCAGAGCCATCCTGCCACCTGTTGGCAGCTCAGCAGCAGCTCAGCTTGGGCTTAGCTCACTGGCACATGTGGGAATCAAACTGGCGACGCTGCTGCTCAGAGCTCGCACTCTTAACCAACTGAGCCACTCGGCTGGCCCTGTAGTTGAGTCTTGATTGTTGTTTCCACATCAATGAAAAGGATTGACCCTTAGGCTGATTGGCTGAGGACTGGCTATGACTACAAAGAAGGAGCTGTTGTGCAGGGGCTGACCCTACAGAGCAGGGTTCACTTTAGCAGGGCTCTGGTGCCTGTCTACGCTTTCCTTTGGGTGTGTCACCCTTTGGGAGGTGGCCAGGTGATACGTCTGCCCAATCTGAAGCTGGTCACTGGGCCTGCCAATAACAGGGCCTCCTGAGAGTGGACCTGCTGCAAGCCAAGTTCAGCTACAGTTTGTATTTTGTCCCGGGCCACCTTGCATGAGCCATAAAGCAATCTAGAGATGGCCACCACCTGCACTGTGCTTGGAGGTGCCTTGAAAAGCCAAGCTGCTTGTGCCAGGCTTAGGTTGCTCAGCCAGAGGTTCAGAACATGCCAAAGCCAGATGCTGCTTGTTTGGGTTATGTGAACCTTTGAGAGGTTTTATAAATGTCTGAAGTATGAGCCAAGGAAAGCTGTTTATATATAAAAAAACAACAACACTGAAAGTGGTTTGAGTGAGTCCAAAAGTTGAGTGGGGCATGGTCTCAAGGACACACTAGGGCAGGGAAGATGAAAGGTGATATAACCAGCTTCATGGAGACTCAGCTATGGCATCTACCTGCATCTTCATGCAGAGACGGGGAGAGCTCAACAAAGAAATAAGGGCTTCCACCAGCTTTTCTGTCTGGAAGAAAGCTGCCCCTCCAGCCCCCGTCCTGAAGCTAGACAATTCAGTTCCTCCCTGTATGACACTTGTGCCTCTTGAGCTGTTGCCCAGCACTGAAGCTCAGAGTGAGTGATTTTGTCAGCAAGTAAGTCAATGTGTGGTCCCTTTAAAAGGAGCACCTGGGAATGCAGCCACCCTCTGTCTCACTCAGCCACAGTCTCTGCTGGTTTTCACAGCCAGAAGTTATGAGGACTTTTCTCCTTGGCACTGAAACTCTGGGCTGGAGAGGGTAGAGAACCCCTTGATCCTCAAAAGGAGGGGGGACTTAACAGCCAAGATATCCCTCCTGATTTTTAATTGTCACACATGGGTATGGGGCCAGCTTGTTCTATATATCTGCCCTTGTTCTATATATCTGCCCCTCCTACCAGCCTTGATGTGGCTTCTTCTTCATGTCCATATTTGTAGGGCTTCAGTTCTGCTAGACTTCAGACAATCCTCAATAATGGTTGTTTTGTGGTTTTGTTGTAACTGATATGGTCCTGAGAGGAGATGAGCACAGCATTTATCTACTTCACATCTTGACCAGAAACCCAAGACACATTATATTGAAGCTGTCAAAAATTAATGATAAAGAATTCTCAAGGCAGATAGGGGAAATAAGGTGGTAACTACAAAGGAAAGACCATTAGATTATCAACAGATTTTTTATCAGAAATTCTCCGAGCCAGGAGAGAGTATAATCAAATATTTAAACTATTCAAAGACAGAAATTACCAGCCAAAAATAATATAACCAGCAAAGTTATGCTTTAGATATGAAGAAGAAATAAAAACTTTTCCAGATATACAGAAGCTAAAGGAATTTTCCACCACAAGACCTGCATTTTATAGGAAATACAGAAGATTATTCTACCTGAAACAAAGAGACAAGAGGATACAAAACTATGAGTGAGTAAGATTACTAACAGACAAATTCCTATCAAATTACCAAGGACATTTGTCTCTGAAATAGAATATATAATCCAAAAATTCATATGAAACCATATAAGACCCTGAATAACAATGGCAATCTTGAGAAATAAGAAAAAAGTAGGAGGTATCATGCTACCTGACATCAAATCATCCTATAAGCCTGTAGTAATCAAAACAGTATTGTACTGGCATAAAAACAGACACATAGATCAATGGAACAGAATAGACAGCCCAGAAATAAATCCATCCATATATGATCATTTAATCTATGACAATGGAAGCAAGAATTTGCATTGGAGTAAAGATAGTCTATTGGTGCTGGGAAAACTGGACTGAACAAATGCAAAAAACTGAAAGTGGACCACCTACTTCTGCCATATATTAGAACAAATTCTAAATGGATTAAAGAGTTAAATGTAAGACCTGAAACCATAAAACTCCTGGAAGAAAACATAGGGAGTAAATTTGTAGACATTACCCTCAGTAATTTTTTTACTGATATATCCCCTTGGGCAAGGGGGGAAAAAAACTAAACTAAACATATGGGATTACATTAAACTTAAAAGTTTTTTCACAGCAAAGGAAATCATCACTAAAACAAAAAAGACAGCCTACTGAATGGGAGAAGATATTTGCCAACGATATAGCTGATAAGGGGTTAATATCCACAATTTATAAAACACTCATTCAACTCAACACCAAAAAAACAAACAACCCAATTAAACAATGGGCAGAGGATGTGAAGAGGCATTTCTCTAAAAAGGACATACAGATGGCCAACAGGCATATGAAAAAATGTTCAACTTCACTAATCATTAGGGAAATGCAAATAAAAACCACAATGAGATACCACTTCACTCCAGTGCTGGCAAGGCTGTGGAGAACAGGGAACCCTGGTGCACTGTTGGTGGGACTGCAGATTGGTGCAGCCATCATGGAAATCAGTATGGAGGTATCTCAAAAAACTGAAAATGAAACTACCATTGACCCAGCAATTCCACTCTTGGGTATGAATCCAGAGAAACCCAAGACGCTAATTCAAAAAAATATACGCACCCTTATGTTTATTGCAGCGCTACTTACAATAGCCAAGACTTGGAAAAAATTGAAATGCTCATCAGTAGACAACTGGGTTAAGAAACTGTGGGGAACTTCTGGTAAGATGGAGGAATAGACAGACGCTGTGCCAACTGCCTCCCAAGATCACACCAAAATTCCAAATAATTTGTAAGATATTCAACCTCGGAAGTTCCCTGCATACTAGATGAACAGAACCTCTAAATGAAAGACTTAAAGAGGAGGCCATGTCAACTCTGGTAGGAGGGGCAGAGATGAGAGAGGGCAAAACCCGTGAGGGACACCTCAGCGGTGAGGAGGCTTCTCCGATTGGGGGAGAGATCACCCAGCCTCACAACGCGCGCTCACCAGCCCAGAGTTACCTTGCCGGGAAGAGGAGTTCTACGATAGATGGAAGTAGAAAATAGTGAGGACTCTCTTTGCTCAACTCGGTGAGGCTTAAGGCAGCTAGAGAACCAGTGTAGCCAGCAAACCGACTTGCTCACTGGTGAGCACTCACCCAGTTCCTGGTAGAGGGAGTAGCTTTGTGAGCGGGGCCCAGGAGCCTGCAGGGAAGAACTGAACTGAGCGCCTTTGGCACAGAAGCTGGAGGTTTTGGGACCATTGTTCCCCTGGTGTGGAGCTTGCACACAAGTAGTGCACAGGAGGACGCCCTTTTCTCAGGGCTGGGCCCTCCCACAGAGGCTCAGGTCTGGGACTGCATAGGTCTGCTGGAATTGGCATAGGAGTGCGAGCGTGTCTGTGTGTGTGCACATGCGGCCTTGGATCCCCACTCTTTGCGCTGCTTGTGCTGTGTAGCCAGAGAAATGCCTGGCAGGCATGCTCTGACTCCAACAGGCTACTTATTGAGACCCAGAAGTACGCTACTTGCCTTAGGTCCCCAATCTCCGCACTGCGTGTGCAGAGTTTCCAGGGTGGCGATTGGCTGTCGGGCTGCTCAGCCTGATCTGTGAGCAGCTGATTGGGACAGGCTGACTGAGAGTTTTTCTGGGAGTGTAGGGTCGTGAGCTGTGCACCTGAGTGATTCAGCCATGGCTTTCCTGGTGAGTTTGTGAGGTCTGGTTGCTGATGCAGGAGTGCATGCTGCTCTGACTTGGTGGGGGCACTGACCACATATTGTGGTGCATTGGGGGCATGCCCTATCCACCTAGAGCTGTGTTTCCAGGGGCACCATGAGTCCCTAGTTCCTGGGTCCTACCTCTGCAGACCACAGAGGGGTTTTTTTGCAGCAGCAGACAGCCCGCAACAACCTGTGAGGATTTTTGTTGGTGAACACGGTTGCAGAGCACACAGTAGTTAATTGTGGGAGCTCGCTGCAAGCCTGAGAGGGAGGCCAGTGCATAATACACAGAGCACTTCCCCCCAACAGCTGATGCTGAGTCCCCCAGAGTCTCTCTATTGCTGAGCAAATAGTCTTCAAATAAAGCGGGCGGAGAGACCCCCCATTTTTTCCTTTTTTCTTTCTTTTCTTCGTTTTTTCTTTTTCCTTTTTTTCTTCTTTTTCTCTTTTTTTTCTTTCTACATGATCTATGTAATACATCGAAGCAAATACAGAACGACAGCCAGCATGAAGAAACAAAGAAACAACTCCCAATTAAAAGACCAGAAGAAACCTCTAGAAATGGCACTAAATGAAAAAGAGGTATCCAACCTTTCAGAGACACAGATGATAGGAATGTTTAAGGAACTTAGAGAGGACATAAAGAAGGATAGAGAAATCATAAAAAACAACCAGTTAGAACTAAAGAATACAATAACTGAAATGAAGAACACGCTCGAAGGAATCACCAATAGATTAGATAAAGCAGAGAATCGGATCAGTGATTTAGAAGACCAAATAGCAGAAATCACCCAGGTGGAACAACAAAAAGAAAAAAGGATAAAAAACAATGAAAAGAGTTTAAGAGACCTGTGGGACAACATCAAATGCAACAACATTCGCATCATAGGAATACCAGAAGGAGAAGAGAAGAAGCAAGGGATCGAGAATGTATTCGAAGAAATAATGACTGAGAACTTCCCTACCCTGGTGAATGAAATCGACATACAAGCCCAGGAAGTGCAGAGAGTTACAACAAGCTGAACCCAAACAGGTCCACACCAAGAAACATCATAGTTAAAATGGTAAAGGTTATAGACAAAGACAGAATACTAAAAGCAGCAAGAGAAAAACAGCGGGTTACATACAAAGGAACTTCTATAACACTAACAGCTGACTTTTCTACAGAAACTCAGCAGGCCAGAAAGGAGTGACATAAATATTCAAAATGATGCAAAATAAAGGCGTACAACGAAGATTACTCTACCCAGCATGGCTATCACTTAAAATTGAAGGAGATAAAGAGCTTCTCAGAAAAGAATAAGCTTAAGCAATTCATTACCACCAAGCCAGCATGCAGGAACTGTTAAAAGGGATTTTTTTAAATAGCAAAAAAAAAAAAAAGAAAGAAAGAAAGAAAGAGGAAAACAAGCTAACTGAGGAAGATCAGAAATACAAATAACAAAATGGCAATAAATATGCACCTATCAACAATCATTTTAAATGTGAATGGAATAAATGCTCCAATCAAAAGACATAGAGTGGTTGACTGGATAAAAAAACAGGACTCATGCAAATGCTGTTTACAAGAGATTCATCTCAGGTCAAAGGAAACACACAGACTGAAAGTGAAGGGATGGAATAAGATATTTCATGCAAATGGAAATGAGAAAAAAGCGGGTGTAGCAATACTTATTTCAGACAAAGTAGACTTTAAAATGAAGACTACAATAAAATACAAAGAAGGACACTACACAATAAAAACAGGATCAATTCAACAAGAGGACATAACCCTAGTAAACATCTATGCACCTAACATAGGAGCTCCTAAATATATAAAACAGATTTTGACAGACATAAAGACAGATCAACAGTAACACTATCGTAGTAGGAGACTTCAACACCCCATTGTCACCAATGGACAGATCCTCCAGACAGAAAATCAACACGGAAACAGTGGTCTTAAGTGACACTTTAGACCAACTGGATTTAATTGATATTTTTAGAGCATTTCACCCCAAAGCAACATTCACCTCAAGTGCACATTTTTCAAGATAAACCACATGTTAGGACACAAAACCAGTCTCAATAAATTTAAGAAGATTGAAATCATATCAAGCATGTTCTCTAACCACAATGCTATGAAACTAGATATCAATTATAGGAAGAAACCTGGAAAGCACACAAATACATGGAGGCTGAACAACATGCTACTAATTAGTGACTGGGTCAAAACTGAGATTAAGGAAGAAATCAAAAGCTATCTCAAGACAAACGACAATGAAAACACAACAACTCAAAATCTATGGGATGCAGCGAAAGCAGTCCTCAGAGGAAAATTCATAGCACTGCAGGCCTATCTAAAGAAAGAAGAACAATCTCGGGGCCGGCCGAGTGGCGCGATGGTTGGGAGATGGCTTGGGAAGCCAGAGGGCCCCGGTTCGGATCCCACATATGAGGGCCAGTGACACTGCCCTCTACAGCTAAGATGCTGAACAACAGCTCA
>NW_017732968.1:87349-107982 GCF_001890085.2 Hipposideros armiger | reverse complement strand
ATCAAACCACACTACAAGGCTACAGTAATCAAAACAGTATGGTACTGGCATAAAAACAGACACATAGATGAATGGAACAGAATAGAGAGCCCAGAAATAAACCCATCCATATACGGTCATTTAATCTATGACATTGGAAGAAAGAATTTACAGTGGCATAAAGATAGTCTATTTAATAAATGGTGCTGGGAAAATTGGACTGACACGTGCAAAAAAATGAAAATCATAGAATACCACCAAACTAAAATAATAGACAGAAACACAGAGACAAAGAAACAGTGCATACACCAGAAAACAATAAAGTGGATGTAGAAAATCCTCATGTAGCAATAACCACCCTAAATGTGAATGGACTAAACTCACCAATAAAAAGGCAGAGTAGCAGATTGGATCAAAACAAAATCCAACCCTAGGCTGCCTCTGAGAGATACATCTTAGCTGCAAGGACATATATAGACTTAAAGTGAAAGTTTGGAAAACGTTACTCCAAGTAAACAGCATCCAGAGAAAAATGGGTGTAGCCATACTCATATCTCATAAAACAGACTTCAGGATAAAACAGGTAACAAGAGACAAAGGTGGGTATTTCATAATGATAAAGAGGACAATACAACTAGAAGACATAACACTTAACAATATATATACTTCCAATCAGGGAGCACCAAAATATATAAAGCAACTACTAACAGAAGAACTAAAGGAAGAAACTGACAAAAATACAATCATAGTGGGGAATGTAAGTGCACCATTGACAGCTATGAATAGATCATCCAAACAGCAAATCAATAAGAAAATCAATCAGCCTTAAATGACACATTGGACATAATTGTCAGTTACAGGGCCTTTCATCCTAGAAGACCAAAGTATACATTCTTTTCTAGTGTACATGAAACATTCTTAGGGATAGACCATATGTTGAGACACAAAACTAGCCTAACTGCAAAAAGAAAATGGAAAAATCCACAAATTTGTGACTATTAAACTACATGCTATTAAAGAATGACTGGGTCAAAGAAGAAATAAAAGAAAAGATCAAAAGATACATAGAAACAAATGAAAATGAAAATACATCCTATCAAAATTATTGAAATGTGATTAAATCAGTATTGAGGGAAATTTATATCGTTATGAGCCTATCTCAAAAAAAAAATCCCAAGTAAACAACCTAACATTACATCTTAAAGCACTAGAAAAAAAGACAAAGCAAATAAAACCCAAAGTCAGAAGAAGGAAGGAAATCATAAAAATTAGAGAAGAATTAGGGCCAGCCTAGTGGCTCAGTTGGTTAAGAACTCGCTCAAGAGTTTGAGCTCTGAGCAACAGCGGTTCGATGCCCGGCCTGAGCTGAGCACCCGCTGAGCTGCCAACAGGTGGCAGGATGGCTTAGCTTAAAAAAAATTAGAGAAGAATTAAATAAAATAGAGAACAAAATACAATAGAAAAAACGAAACAAAGAGTTGGTTCTTTGAAAAAAAAATTGACAAATCCCTGGCTAGACTCAGTAAGAAAAAAAGATAAAACACACAAGTAAACAAAATTAAAAATACAGAAGTTACAATGGATACCACAGAAATACAAAGGATCACACAAGAATATTATGAATAACTATATGCCACCAAATTTAAGAACCTAGAAAAAAACTGACAAATTCTTAATAATATACAACCTTCCTAGTCTGAATCATGAAAAGCTGGAAGTAGACCAATCAACAGTAAGAAAATTGAAGGAATCATCCAAAATCCCCACAAAAGCAAAAGTCCAGAATCAGATGGCTTCTCTCGTGAAATCTACCAAACATTCAAAGATGATTTAATACCTGTCCTCCTCAAACTCTTACAAAACATTGAAAAAGAGGCATTACTTCCTAAGTCATTTTATGAGACCATTACCCTGATACAAAAACCTGGTAAGGATAACACAAGAAAAGAAAACGACAGACCAATATCTCTGATGAATACAGACACAAAAATCCTAAACAAAATACTAGCTAATCACATACAACAATACATTAAAATGATTACACATCACGATCAAGTGGGGTTATTTCCGGGAGCACAAGGATGGTTCAACATACACAAATCAATCAATGTAATACAACACATAAACAAAATAAGAATAAAAATCATACTATTATATCAATAGATGCAGGAAAAGCATCTATTGATATAATAGATGATATAACATTCATTTATGATTACAATACGTACTTAATAAAATGAGTATAGATGGAAAGTACCTCAACATAATAAAGACCATATACGACAAACCCTCAGCTAATAACATACTTAATGGTGAAAAACTGAATGCTTTTCCTCTAAAACCAGAAATAAGACAGGGATGCCCCTCTGTCAGCACTGTTATTCAACACAGTATTGGAAGTCCTAGCCAGAGCAATCAGGCAAGAGAGAAACAAAAGGCATGCACATTGGAAATGAAGAAGTTAAATTATCGCTGTTTGCAGATGACATGATTCTTTATATAGAAAACCTCAAAGACTCCACCAAAAAACAATTAGAAACAATAAACAAATACAGTAAAGTTGCAGGAAACAAAATCAATGTACAAAAACCCATTGCTTCCCTATATACCAGCAATGAAATTTCAGAAAAAGAAATTTTTAAAAATTCCTTTTGCAATTGCAACAAAAAAAATAATATGCCTAGGAGTAAACTTAATAAATGATGTGAAGAACCTGTATACTAAAAACGTTATTAAAAAAAAACTGAAGTAGACATAATGAAATGGGAAGATAGTCCATGTTCATGGATTGGAAGAAACGTGGTTAAAATAGCCATATTAATCAAAGCAATATACAAAATTAATTGCATTCCCCACCAAAATCCCAATGGCATTTTTTAAAGAAATAGAACCAACAAATCATCATATTTGTATGGAATCACAAAAAAAACTTCAAATAGCCAAAGCAATCCTAAGAAAAAAGAACAAGGCTGGAGGTATCACACTCCCTGGCTTCTACTTCTACTACAGGTCAACAATAATCAAAACAGTATGGTATTGGCAAAAAAACAGACACACAGACCAATGGAATAGAATTAATAACCCAGAAATAAACCCACATATGTATGAGCAAATAATTTTCAACAAAGTAGCCAAAAACATATAATGGAAGAAGAAAAAAACCTCTTCAGTAAATGGTGCTGGGAAAATTGGAAAATCACATGCAAAAGAACGAAACTAGACTGCTATCTCTCATCATATATCAAAATTAATTCAAAATGGATCAAAGATCTAAATATAAGACCTGAAACAATTAACTGCATAGAAGAAAACATAGGTACTAAACTAATGGGCCTTGGGTTCAGAGAGGATTTTATGAATTTGACCTTAAAGGCAAGGGAAGTGAAAGCTACAATAAATGAACGGGACCATATCAAACTGAAACGCTTCTGCAACAGCAAAAGAAACCATCAACAAAACAAAGAGGCAACCAAGCAAATGGGAGAAGATATTTATGAATAACACACCCAGTATATGGCTAATATCTAAAATATATAAAAACTCATACAACTCAACAACAAAAAGAAAAAAAATCCAATTGAAAAATGGGCAGAGGTCCTGAACAGACACTTCTCCCAACAAGACTTACAAACAGCCAACAGATATGTGAAAAATGCTCAACTTCACTAACAATTAGAGAAATGCAAATCAAAACCACAATGAAGGCCAGCCGAGTAGCGCGTTGGTTAAGAGCTGGCTTGGGACACCAGAGGGCCCCAGTTCGGATCCCACATACGAGGGCCAGTGACACTGCCCTCTACAGCTAAGATGCTGAACAACAGCTCAACCTGGAGCTGGACTGCCATGAGTCGCTGGCGACGGTGTAGGCTACAGCCACTGCTGCAGTGGGTTGCCATGGGCTACCGTGTGTAGCCAGCAGCCAGCAGCCAGCGTGAGCGGCCGGCAGCCGCAGTGAGCGGCTGTCCAGAAGCCGGTGACTGATCTGTCTCGCCTGGGAAGAGCACAATGATGGTGCCAACTTGGGCCAGTGAAGCAACGTCCTCCACAACTAGACTGAAGAATAAAAGGACAGCAACTTGTCTGTTCCCCTTACCCCAATTCCCCAGTGCTGTTCCCATCCCCCAATTCCGCAATAAATAAATAAAAAACCTTTAAAAAAAACCAACAAAAATACAATAATGAGATGTCATCTCACACCTGTTAGAATGGCTATCATAAACACAACAAGTAATAACAAGTGTTAGAGAGGCTGTGGAGAAAAATAAACCCTCATAAACTGCTGGTGGGAATGTAAAATGGTACAGCCACTGTGAAAAACAGTATGGAGGTTTCTCAAAACCTCATGACTAGAATTACCATATAACCCAGCAATCCCTCTCCTGGGTATCTATCCAAAACAACCTGAAGACTTTTACCCATAAAGATATACAAGGTCTGACAAAGTTCGCAAACTTGTTGCAATGATGTTGCTAACCATTTTTTATATCAGAGGGATTATTCATTATGAATTTGTACCAACTGAACAAACAGTTAACCAACTTTTTTGTGGCAGTGCTGACATGCTGCATGAAAAAGATGACCTGAACTTTTTGCCAACAATTCATAGCTCTTGCATCATGACAATGCACCAGCTCACACGGCACTGTCTGTGAGGGAGTTTTTAGCCAGTAAACAAGTAACTGTATTGGAACACCCTCCCTACTCACCTGATCTGGCCCTCAATGACTTCTTTCTTTACCTAAAGATAAAAGAAATATTGAAAGGGAGACATTTTGATGACATTCAGGACATCAAGGGTAATATGACAACAGCTCTGATGGTCATTCCAGAAAAAGAGTTCCAAAATTGCTTTGAAGGGTGGACTAGGTGCTGGCATCAGTGCATAGCTTTCCAAGGGGAGTACTTTGAAGGTGACAATAGTGATATTCAGCAATGAGGTATGTAGCACTTTTTCTAGGATGAGTTCACGAACTCAATTGTCAGACCTCGTATGTACCCTATGTTCATTGCAGCATTATTCATGATGGCCAAGACATGGAAATAACCAAAGTGTCCTTCAATAGATGATTGGATAAGGAAGATGTGTACCTATATACAATGGAATATTAGCCAAAAGAAAAGATGAAATACTGCCATTTGCAACAACATGGGTGTATCTTGAGATTATCATGCTAAGTGAAATAAGTCAGACAGAAAAAGTCAAGAACCATATGACTTCACTTATATGTGGGATATAAAACTGAAAGCAACAAATGAACAAGGCCAACAAACAAACAGAAACTCATAGACCCAGACAACAATTTAGTGGTTACCAGAGGTTATGGGGGAGGGGGGAAGTAGAGGAGGGTAAAAAGGGTCAAATATATGGTGACTCAGTGGTGAACACACAATACAATATATAAATGATGTATTATAGAACTGTACACTTGCAAAATAAGTATTGTACACTTGAAACTTATACAATTTTACTAACCAATATCAGCCTGATAAATTTATTTATTTTTTCAATAGTAAAAGGAAGAAGTGGGAAGACGGTGGATTATGTAAATGCTATGTCTACTGCATCCCAGGATCACACCAAAATTTCAAATAAATTATAGAACAATCAGCCTCAAGATTTATCTGAACACTAGCTGAACACAACCACAATAACTAAGGATATAAAGAAGAGGCCACGTTGAGACTGATAGAGGGAGAGATGGGAAATAGACCTCAAACCCACAGAGAGAGCTTGAATGCCAGGAGGGAAACCTCTCTGGCAAAGGGCCCCCTGAAGAGGGAGGGTCCCCCAGCTTCATGCTGGGCTCTCCAGCCCAGGGGTCTTGTACTGGGAAGAGGAGTTCCCATGGCACCTGGTTGTGAAAATCAGCAAGGACTCTGTCTGCCCTTTCCAATGGGGCAGAAGTTGGCTGGAAACCCAGACACACACTTGTAGAGCCAGCACAGACTCACTCACTGCTGGCACTCACCTGGTCTCTGGTGGAGGGAGTGGCAGCTCAGGAAGCTCAGGGACATGCTGGGAAGGATTGAACTGAGTGCTTTGGCATGGGAACTGGAGGGACGGGAGCCATTATTGTCCCTGTGTGGATCCTTGCACGCATGTGGTCTACAGGAGGACACCATCTTTTCAGGAGTAAGCCCTCCCCCAAAGGGCCAATTCTGGAACCACGTTGGTCTGGTAGAATTTGCACAGGTGCACTGCCTTGGTGATGCCCTGGGTCCCCGCCCTCCACACAGCTGGTGCTACATTGCCTGGGAAACTCTTGACTGCTGAGCTGCTGTCTGCACCTCACAGGCTGCAGATTAAAGTAAACAGAGGGCCTGTGGTGGCTGAGAAACGTTTGCTGGAAGGCTTAAGCTAGAACCTGTGCCAATACAGCATAGACAGGGGGTTGGCAGGCCTGAGACAGGCCGTGGCTGGTCATAGTGTTCGCAGGGCACTTTTGCAGGGTGATCATGAGCCCAGCACTGCTCCAGAAACAGAGATTATACTGAATTTGTAGAAACCACTGACCACACCCCTTAGGTCCCTGGAACCCCATACCACCCATCTTGAGCTGCATTGTCAGGGACACACTGGGTACCTGGGTGGCCAGCCCCACCCCTACAAGCCATGGAGGAAGTTCTTTACAGCGGTGGACAATCCACAATGGCCTGGGGAGATTTTGGTGGTGGACAGTGACCCAAAAACTGCACAGCAGCCACTTGGGGACAGCTCTCAGGAATTTGTGAAGCTGGGGTGGTGGCTGGCTGCAGTGTTCTTGGGGCATTCAAGCTGAGGGGCATTCATGAGCTGTCGTGAGCCTCCGTGAGTGGCTGTCCAGTGGCCAACGACCGATTGCCTCACCCAGGAAGAACGCAATGATAATACCAACATGGGCCAGTGACGTGACATCTTCCACAACTAGACTGAAGGACAAAAGGACAGCAACTTGTCTGTTCCCCTTCCCCGATTCCCCAATGCTGTTTCCCTCCCCCAACTCCCCAATAAAAATCTTTAAAAATAATAATAATAACCAGCTTAAAATAACCAATATTCCAAAAGGCATATTTTGGGGTGGCAAACTCTGCTTCTCTTCACTAATTAGTTAATCTATGTTTTACATCAGCCACCTTTACATTCAACCTGTAAGTCTGTGAAGCTCCATCTATTTTCCAGCACATTCATGGCTTCTTCACTCTCATTAGACCACATTTTACCAGGAGGAACAGGGGAAGAAAAGGGGCTGCTGGTGGTGATGTACCTTGGAAAGAGAGGCTGGGTGAGAGAAAAAGGAATAGAAAAGTCCACCTGGTATGACCTGACAAGTACCCAGGATGAGTTTTCATAAAACAGATTAGAACACACTGGTCTGACAGCTCTTATCTCTCTAGGTCCAAACAAGAACAGACCATGGTCAACCAAAGTTCCCCAGGGAACTTGCTCCTGCATTTCTCTGCATATCTGGGGCTTGAAAGAATCCTCTTCATGGTTGTCTTGATTTCTTACCTCCTGACTCTGGTGGGCAACACACTCATCATCCCGCTGTCTGTGCTAAACCCCAGGCTTCACTCTCAAATGTACTTTATCCTCTCCAGCCTCTCCTTCTTGAACCTCTGCTTCACCACAAGCTGTGTCCCCCAGATGCTGGCCAACCTCTGGGTCCCAAAAAAGACCATCAGTTCCTTGGCTGCTCTGTTCAGCTCTTCATCTTCCTGTTCCTGGGGACCACTGAGTGCATCCTCCGGATAGTGATGGCTTTTGACTGCTACATGGCCATCTGCTAGCCCCTCAACTATGCCACCATCATTCACCCTTGCCTGTGCTGACAGCTAGCAGCTGTGGCCTGGGTCATTGGGTTGATCAAGTCAATGGTCCAGATAACACCCACTCTCTCCCTGCCTCTCTGCCCCCACCAGCAGGTGGATGCTTTTTCTGTGTGAGATCCCAACTTTAATTTGACTCTCTTGTGGGGACACCACCTAAAATGAAATCCAAATGACTGCTGCCATTGTCTTCATCTTGGTTGTGTCCCTCAGCCTCATCTCTGTTTTTTATGGTGCCATTGCCCATGCAGGGATGAGGATTAACTCTGCCAAAGAGTAGAGGAAGGCTTCTGGGACCTGCTCCTCTCACCTCACTGTGGTCACCCTCTTCTACAGCTCAGCCATTGCTGTCTACCTCCAGCCCCCAAATCCCTATGCCCAAGAAAGGGGCAAGTTCTTTGGTCTCTTGTATGCATTGAGCACTCCTTTACTTAACCCTCTCATCTGCACCCAAAGAACAGGAGGTAAAGAGGGAATTTAGGAGGTTGCTGGGGAGGGACAGGGACTCCAGGGAGGGCTGAAGGAGAGCTGCTTAATATGCTTTCAGATTGAGATGAGGCTCTGCATGATTTGTCAGGGGGTTTGTATTCCCCACATCTTTGCCTTCCTCATATCCATCATGTCACAGCAATGAATGATAGCCACGTGTGTGTCCATGTGTGTGCTTGTAAATATGTATGTGTGTGTGTAAGAGACAGACTGAAAAGATAGTAAGAAGAAAAACATATCTCTATATGAAACAGTGTATGAATCAAATTGAATATTTTCTATTTTCTTTATTTTATTTTTAATTGTCTTCCCCTTTAATGATGTGCCCAGTTTTATCATTTCTATTTCTATCTCATCTCCCTTGCTATATCATTACTATTTCTTTGCCTCCATTTCTAATTCCTACCATATCTTCTTTGCTTTTCCTTCAAGTTTTTCTACTTCCTTATGTGTCTGTTTTGCATTCTCATTCTATTTTGTCCCCCCAAATGACAGCAAGGAGGGGGGCAGCTGAAAGCGAGGTAAGTTCAGAAAGTCACCCAAGAACACACAATGTTAGAACTAAAATTCAGGCCCCATTAACTTCCAGTCAGGCAACCTCTCAAATATACTGTTGCTTTCAAGCTGTAATCAAATTTCTCAGTATCCGTAGGCTTGAAGCCAGATAAGAGCCTTAGGAAGAAAGTTCAATTTTTTTAGTCCTAATATTTCTCCTATTACAGCTGCTGCAAATCACTGGCAAACCCATTAGATTGACCAAAAGGTCTTATGTTTAGGCTGGCAGGACAATTTTGACAATGGCACCTTGGTGCCATCTACTAGCAAAATGTGGTATTGCATATGGCATCCCTGACTCATAACAATTATTTTATTGTTATTAAGTATTTATACAGTGATTATGATATTCCACATACAATTTAAAGTAGTTTACACACATTGGCTCATTTAATCCCTATAACAACACTATTAAACATAGAGTAATATTATCCCAGATACAGAAACTAAGCAAGACAGTTTAAATACCAGCTTTGAAATGTCAGAGATTTGGACCCAGGAGGACTGACTCAAGTCTCCATGCTGTTGGCAAAAATAGTGCCTCTCCAACCCAAGTAAGAAGTCTCAACCTCTCAATAAACTTTGAGAAAATCATCCCAATCTAGAAATCTCACAGCTAAAGGAGGTTTGCTTTCCTCAAATAAGGGTTTATTAAATGAATCAAAACATCCCATGGACACAAGAAACAATAGCCCACTTGGAAGGTTTGTTACAGCTCATGTTTTGTGTTCCTGGCTTAATTCCTCCACTGGATTTCATACTCCAAAAAGGTAAGAACCAGAATATTGCTGAGAATTGGCACACAATTAATTCTTTAAATTAATGAGTGAATAAATTAATCTTTCCAAAGAATGCACAAAGGGTTCTGGAGGTCCTAATCCCATAGTTGCTGTTTCCCAGCTTTTCCATGGCAATGGCAACAATACCAAATTTTCTTTGGGTACATGCTGATGAAATAAGGAAAAGAAAAATCCTAGCTTTATTCTAGACCCAACACAAAATGGCTGTGACTCACATTTACCCTGGCATCAGCACAGAACATCAGCTTAACTCTTTTTTTTTTTTGAGATTTTATTGGGGAATTGGGGGATTGGGGAAGGGAACAGCATTGGGGAATTGGGGAAGGGGAACAAACAAGTTGCCGTCCTTCTGTTCTTCAGTCTAGTTGTGGAGGAAGTTGCTTTACTGGCCCATGTTGGTATTGTGATCATTGTGCTCTTCCTGGCTGAGGCCGATTCATCGCTGGCCATTGGATGGCTGCTCATGGTGGCTCATGGCAGCTTACACTGGCTGCCAGCCACTCACAGTAGCTTACAGCAGCCCACTGCAGCCTACGCCATCTCCGGCCACTCATGGCAGCCCAGCTCCAGGTCAAGCTGTTGTCCACCATCTTAGCTGTAGAGGGCGCCTTGTCACTGGCCCATGTGGGATCCGAACTGGAGGCCCCACTGCTCAGAACTCACGTTCCCAAGCCAACTGTCAACCAATGAGCCATTTGGCCAGCCCAGTTTAACTCTATTTTAATCCTAATCTTCATTTTAGCCATCCATGTACTAACTTCATTACCTCCTTATTAGAATGCCTCATTATTAGAATGTGTCCTGATCTTAATGAGGAACCCCCAATTTATATATAATAATCCTAATCTCAGCTGTATAAATAACACTAACCTTAATTCCACTTTTCAAGTCACTTATGTAATACCTTTTTCTCATGAACACTTCTATCCTCTTTTTCTCACTAACCTGAAAACCTCTATTCTCTTTGCCTGCTTATCAGCTCCCTAACCCCAGAGGCCTTACTGTTCAGGCTCAGTAAAGTCCTTTCTAGACAGGCTCCAAGGAAAAAGCAACAGACAATTCAATGAGTCAGTCTAGTCGAATCTGTTGTAATGAAACCTGATTTGTGGAAAAATTTATTAATATCAGCTTTGGAACTAACTTGTTATTCCAAATTAATTCTATGTTGACATTTATCTGTTGGATACTCTAGGAGGAAATCCAACATAAGATTACTCAATCACAATCCTCAGTGTGTCCAAAGAGCAGAGATGGCCAGAGACATATTTCCAGCATAAGTAACAGTTACACAACTGAGTTGGGAGCAAATAAAAGGCCACAGGAATACAGAATAAAAGAATAAACTGTATGAGCACTTGGGTGGTGTGGAAATCAGGTAATTCTACCTAGAGGTTTGAACCACGGCAGAGGGAACAAAATTGATATGAAATATTTGCCAGTTTACTGTGTGGAAAGAGCTAAAGCAAAGATGATACAGTAGGTTAAAGCTGTGCTTAACTCTTGTCACAACCGCATCAAAATTACAACTAAACTGCAGAACAACTATCATTGAGAATTGCCTGAAATCTTGCTGAACTAAAGCCCTACAACTACAAACATACAGAAGAAGCCACCTCAAGACTGGCAGGAGGGGCAGAGACACGGAATAGGCTGGTCCCACACCCGCATGTGACCGTTAAAAATTGGGAGGGATATCTCAGCTGTGGAGGTCCCTCCTGGAGGAGCAAGGGGTACCACCCCCTTCCTGCCCAGGGTTTCAGTGCCAGGGAGAAAAGTCCCCATACCTTCTGGTTGCAAAAACTAGTGAAGAATGTGGCTGAGTGAGACGGAGGGTGGCTGCACTCCCAGGCACTCCTATTAAAGGGACCACGCCAGACTTACTTACTGATGGAATCACGGATCTGAGCTCCAGAGCTGGGGCAACAGCTGGCAAGGCAGCAGGGACATATGATGGAGAACTGAGTTGTCCAGCCTCAGGAAGAGGGCTGGAGGGGCAGCTTACTCCCAGACAGAGGAGCTGACAAAAGCCATTGTTTCTTAGTTGAGCCTTCCCCCTTCCGAGTGGGCAGACACAGATGGCTGCCATATCTGAGTTTCCATCAAGCTGGCTAAGGCTGTTCATTCACCACACCCTACTGATTCTGAGACCCCACCCTGCCCAATTTCTGACCACACCCAAGTCACTTCTAGTGGCTTTTTCATACAAACCACCTGCCTTGGCTCATGCTGCAGACTTTTCCTAGCATCTCTCAAAGGTTTGTGAAACCCAGACAAGCAGGATTTGACTTGAGCATGTCCCATACTTTTACTGAGCAGTCCGAAGCCTAGCACTAGTGGCAACTGGCCATGGTTCACGGCTTGGCCTCCTGAGGCACTTCCAGGCACAGCACAAGTGGTGACCATCTGCAGATTTCTTTGTGACTCCTGCTGGGTGGCTCCAGGTGGGGCATGGGCTGTAGCTGAACTTGACCTGCACAGGGTCCCCTCCCAGGTGGTGCTGGGGTGGGAATGCCTAGTGGCCAGCTTCCAAATGAGCTGGAGCATCTCCCAGCCACCTCCCAGGTTGACACACCCAAGGGGAAGATTATGCAGGGACCAGAGCCCTGCTCAGGCAGACACTGCTCTGTAGGGTCAGCGCCTACATCACAGCTCCTCCACTGTAGTCACGGTCAGTCCTCACAACCAATGAGCATGATGGTCAATCCCTCCCACAAACATGCAAACAGCAACCAAGACTCAACTACAAGAGGAGGGCACACAAAACCCACACAAGGGACACACCTGAAGCACATGGCTCAGGTAAGAAGGAAAGCTGCACCACTGAGCCCCACAGCACATGTACTACATAAGGCCACTCTTCTAAGACTGGGAGACATAGCAGCCCTACTTAATACATAGAAGCAAACACAGGGAGGCAGCCAAAATGGGAAGAAAATAAAAATGTCCCAAATAAAAAAAATTTTTAAAAACCAACAATAAAACTCTAGAAAAAAGAACTAAATAAAATGGAGACAAGCAATTCACCAGATGCAGAGTTCCAAGCACTGGTTATAAGGATGCTCAATGATCTCAGGAAAAATGTCAACAAAGAGATATGAAACATAAAAATGGAGATAGAAAATATATAAAAGAACCAGAAATAAAGAATATAATAACAGAAATGAAGAATATATTACAGGAAATCAACAGTAGGTTAGATGAAGCAGAGGACTGAATCAGCAATGCTGATGATAAGGTAGCAGAAAACACCCAATCAGAACAACAAAAAGAAAAAAAGACTCAATAAAATGAGGAGAGTTTAAGGGACCTCTGGAACAATATCAAGCATACCAACATTCGCATTATAGGGGTACAAGAAAGAGAAGAGAGAGAGCAAGGAATTGAAAACCTATTTGAAAAAAATAATGATGGAAAACTTCCCTAACCTGGTGAAAAAAATAGGGAGCACAGAGAGTTCCAAACAAAATGAACCCAAAGAGGCCCATACCAAGACATATAATAAATAAAATGCCAAAGGTTAAAGACTAAGAGAGAATCTTAAAAGCAGCAAGAGAAAATCAGTTACCTACAAGGAAGCTCCTATAAGACTATGAGCTGATTTCTAAACAGAAACTTTGCAGGCCAGAAGGGATTGGCAGAAAATATTCAGTGATGAAAAAGCAAGGACCTACAACCAAGATTATTTTACCCAGCAAAGCTATCATTTAGAATTGAAGGACAGATAAAGAGCTTCCCAGACAAAAAAAAAAGCTACAGGCATTCATCACTACCAAACCAGTATTACAAGGAATCTTAGAGGGACTTCTTTAAGACAGTAAATCATACATACATACATACATACATAAATACATACGTACATACATATGTACATAAATGGTAATAATTATATATCTATCTTAAATGCTCCAATCAAAAGGTAGGAGGCCTGAATGGATAAGAAAACAAAACTTGAACATATTCTGCCTACAAGAGACTCACTTCAGATTAAAAGACACACAGAGACTGAAAGTAAAAGGATGGAAAAGATATTTCATCAAAATGGAAACAAACAAAAAAGCTGGGGTAGTAATAATTATACCAGACAAAATAGACTTTAAATCAAAGACTGTGACAAGAGACAAAGAAAGACCCAGTATTCCCACTTCTGGGTATTTATCTGAATAAACCCAAAATGCTATTTTGAGGGGATGTGCTCATCCATATGTTCATTATAGTTTTAGTTTCAATAGCCAAGCTATGAAGGCAACCTGGGTGTTCCTGAATAGATGAAGATAAAGAAGAGGTAATGCATACAAAGTCTGACAATTAAGTTCGCAAACTCATCCTAGGAAAAGTGCTACATACCCCACTGCTAAATATCACTACAGTCACCTTCAAAGTACTCCCCTTGGGAAGCTATGCACTGACACCAGTGCCTAGTCAAAGCAATTTGGAACTCTTTCTGGAATGTCCATCAAAGCTGTTGTTCTATTACCCTTGATGTCCTGAATGTCATCAAAATGTTTTTCTTTCAACATTTCCCTTATCTTCTAGTAAAGAAATAAGTCATTGGGGACAGATAAGGTGAATAGAAAGTGTGTTCCAATACAGTTACTTGTTCACTGCTAAAAACTCCCTCACAGATAATGCCACATGAGCTGGTGCATTGTCATGATGCAAGAGCCATGAATTATTGGTGAAAAGTCCAGGTCGTCTTTTTCACACAGCCTTTTCAGCACTTCCAAATAGTAAACTTGATTAACCGTTTGTCCAGTTGGTACAAATTCATATTGAATAATCCCTCTGATATCAAAAAAGGTTAGCAACATCATTGCCACAAGTTTGCAAACTTAATTATCTTACAAATTCCATTGTAATACAATGGAATATTACTCAGCCATAAAAAAATGACATCTTGCCATCTGCGGCAACATGGATGGACCTAGAGGGTATTGTGCTGAGTGTAGTAAGTCACACAGAGAAAGACAAGTGTCATATGATTTCACTTATAAGTGGAATCTAAAAAACAAAATAAACAAATAAATGAAACAGAAATAAACTCATAGATACAGAAAACATTTAGATGGTTGCCATATGGGAGACAGGTGGGGATGGCTGAAAAAAGGGAAGGGATTAAGAAGTACAAATTGATTATTACACAGTAGTGATGGAGATATAGGGTATAGCATAAGGAATATAGTCAATAATATTGTAATAACTATGTATAGTTTCAGATGGATACTAGGTCTAGCAGGGTGATAGATGGGAGGAGGGTTGGGGGTAAGGTTAAAAAGGGGAAGGGATTAAGAAGTAAAAATCGGTAGTTACAAAATAGTCATGGGGATGTAGACTAAAGCATAGGGAATATAATCAATAGTATGGTAATAACTATGTATAGTGCCAGACGGGTACTGTTGAATAACTATGATGTTGTCAAAAAAAATCCAGCCTAAGAGAAAGCTTATAAGAGTTTATTTGAGCCAAACTGATGACAATTGTTGGGAAGCAAAGTTTCAACAAATTGAGAAAATACTCTGGAAAATGGCAAATGGGCAACTTATTTTATACATTAGAATCGACGGAGGAGGGTTACATAAAATCCATTGATTGTAGATTAAGAGGGTGAGAGAAAGCAAAAAGGGGTTGGATAAAAAGTAAAATGGAGAGACACACTTCTTTCACATTGGTCGGTACAGAATAGTTAACAGCATTTTACAGCACATAGAGAACAAGGTAACAACAAGGGATTTTGTAGTCCCACCCCCACCCCCACCCCCGTGTGGTGGGTTGTGCCCCCTGGGGGGTCCAGAAAAAGGGATTACTCTGACATTCCAAGGGTATGTTATCTTAGATGCAAGAAGACAAACAGACAGGCTTAAGGAAAGGTTGATTTTGTCAAGGAAGCTACAGACCAAGGATGTGACTTCCCCGGCATGGCCCATGTTAATTAGGAATTTTTATGTTCACGCCATCCTCTGTGGTTATTTTCAGTCTCCTGAGCTTGTCAGGTTTAACATGTGGCCCCTTTTCCATCCATAATATTGTATGTTAGCTATATTTTTAAAAAATATATTAAAAAATAAGGAAGAGCTAAAGCATGTTGTGCATAAGAATAGGAAGGGGGGTGGGGAGTTGCACCAGTGAAGCCGGAGAATTAATATCTTCAGAAAAACCTACTTAATACAAAATAGGGTTGTCAGTTTGGACTTACAGCCACAAGAAGGAAGTCACAGAGCACCCTATTAACCATCATAGACATGACACAGCCTAAGGCCTGTTAGACTGAGAGGCCGGGAGGAGAGAAGTAACCAACACAGCAGAAATAACAGCATACAATGAGTAAGAGTCACAAGATGCATAGCTTCCACCCCTGCCCACCAAGATAACCTACTGACACACATTGTTTGGATGTTTTTCAGCCCACAAAGCGAACAACCACTCTACAGTCTCCCCAAAACCAGATAAGGTGGCTCCAGAAGGGAAGCAGATGACTGTAAGATGAAAATTAACTGCTACCTAAACAAGGACCAATCAGCGAAAACCACAACCTGAAACCCCTTACTCATGATTACTCATGCTTTTGGCTCTATGAAACCTCTTGTTTGTAAGCCACCTAGGAGTTCCAGCTTTTGAATATTAGCTTTCCTGATCTCCTGGGTGGTGCCATTTATGATAATGTAACAGGGTAGAATGCTTCTGCTTCTCTCTCTGACTCTACCTGAATTCCAGCCTGCATTCCTATGGATATGCTAAGTGACTGGAGGAGTTCCACTGAGACTTGAGTAACTTCTGGTCTGACCAACTGTGAACAAAGACATTTGGAGATTCACCCCCCTCCCCATCCTTGGGTCCCACTTCTTGCCCCAGCCCTCTCCCTTCCTTGAATATATAGGGCACAGGAATTTGGGACGTTCTTAAAATAAATTTGAGAAAGCTAGAAATCTCCCATCTCCTCATCATGGAGCCATTTTCATAAATAAAACCTGTCTTTATTCCAACTCTGATCTATTAAATATTTGATGTGCCAAGCACACAGGCCTTGTGACTGCAACAGCAACATAGTCAATCTTTCTCCACTACAAAGCCCGGTGTCAGTTCTGACTCACTGTGCACACGGGTGGGTACAGGCTCTCTTTTGACTTGCTCAGTTTCACCAGGAGAAAGGTACAGATTATTTTAGAAATATATAGAAGATACTAAATTGAATACAACTGGAAAAAAGAATCCTTTACAGATGCTTTAAGCTACAAGATTTAGGTCCCATGAGGGAGGGCACTTACCTACCCACCTACAACAACACTTGAGTTGGAAACTTTGAAGGGGCATTATTCCAGAACCTCAATTTTAGTTGCCTATTCAAGTGTAGTCACCAGTTCACTTCTGAAGGGCTCACAGACTCATGACTAGGCAGTGATGTGTGGGGCCCAGTTCCTGTAGCATCTGTCCAGCCCCCAGTGAGGCCAGGCTTCCTGGTTTCCCCTATGCAGGATGACTCCACCTTGAAGGGTACCAGAATATACTACCCCAAAATAAGCTTCTTTGGCATAGGCGTTATTTTGTTCGCCTCTGCCACCCAGAAGCCCAAACCCCTCTGTTTAGCCTAACATGGTACATAAGCCCCAGTTCTAACCGCCCTTTTGCATAACTCATCACTGGGTGCCCCATGTGTACATGTCTAACACACCTGTTAATGAACTTCTCTTTGTTCCTCTTGCTAATCTGACTTTTGCCAGTCTCGTTTATAGGGCCCCAGCAGCAGGAGCCAAGATGGGTTAGAGGTAAAAAATTTTTTCTTCCCCACTACCCCTCTCTACACACCTGTAGAAAGCGCTCTGCCTGCTGCATGAGTGTTACTTCCGCATGTCTGTTTCCCTCACTCAACCATGTCACAGTGCGTGGCACAGCGCCTGGCCCGTGTTGGCCTCAGTGCTTCACCACATGGGTAGGTGGTGCTGGGGCTCATTTTCCCTGAGACAGTTTCCAGTGTTTCCTTTCTTGCTCCAGTGGGCTATGTAAGTGGTGCCATGTTGGCAAAGTATTTTGAATAGGACCCGTTTGGGGCATCACCGGACATAAAGCTCATCCTGATTCCCCTTGAGTCAGTGGACCATGAAGTGCAAAGTAACAAAATTCCCTTCTTCTAAAGCCTGAGTGAAGAAACAAAAAGATGCCTGTCCAGAATGGCCTAAAACGGACTGCGGGAAAGCCAGTCACAGAAAGGGCTGGGTGTGGGACTATGGCTGGCCCTGAAGTGTCCAGAAAGGACCAGAGACCTCAGAAGAGGATGAAAGCCAGTGAATAGACAGATGAATGATCAGCGTGGGATGCAGACAAGCGGGGTGGCGAAGTGGCATGAGCCCTTGTTCTGGAGTAGGTAGACCAGATGTGTGGATCTTTTTCCCAAAAAAGGCAGCAACCATATATTTATCCCATCCCAAGTATTCTTATAATGCGACTGATGTTCATCCCATCAAGAGGTAGGCTCTGTGTTTCCTCCCCCTGAATCTGGACCCAGTCTTGTGACTGCCCAAATAAATGGGATACGATAAAAGTGATGTTATGTGACTTCCAAGGCTGTCAGGAAAAAGATATAGCTTCAATCTAGCTGGCTCTCCTCTCATCTCTCCCGGAACGCTCGCCTTTGGAACCCGGTCACCATGTCATGAGGAATCCCAGACCACACTAAAAGGCCAGTACAGTGACTCCAGCTGACAGCCCTAGCTGAGGTCTCAACTGACAGCCAATACCCACCTTTAGACCTTTCAGATGACTCCAGCCCCCAGCCTTAAAATCTTCCAGATATCTCCCCACTGTCCCTTGAGTTCCTGACCCACAGATCTGTGAGAGATGATTGTTGTTTGTTTAAGCCACTGTTTGGGGGTAACAGATTATGTAGCAATAGATAACAATACATACTCAGCGTGGATGTTGACTCTGCTCCTTATTAGCTGTGTGACCCTGGACAGGAGTCTCCCTCTCCCTGAGCCAGTCTCCTTGCCAGGTAACAGATATGAACACACACCTTCCCTACAAGGCTATCCTGAGCAGCAGAGCTAATGACCACGAGATGACCAACACTCCTGGTTGGTCTCTCAAGCTATCTTGTTTGTCTATTTCATCTGCTTACTTACTTATTTCATCTTCCCACTCGGAAAATGTACACCTCATGAACACCCATCTTGCTCAATGCTCTACCCCCAGTGTTTAGAAGAGAGCCTGTCTCAGCAACTTTCCCAATCAAAACCTGTTGATTGAAAAGCAAACATAACAGCAGCAAAGTGTTCACGAGATTCTGTTAGTAAGTGACCAGGGCAGGAAGGCAAGAGGTTGTTGGGGCAGAGCAGGGCCGAGGCCTGGCCGGCAGGATAGTCCAGCGCACTGCAAAGTCAAAAAGAGAGCTGAAGCCTGTGGGCGAATCACATCCTGACAGAGACAGGGCTGGAGATGCCTAGGGAGTGGCTCTCCAGAACCGCTGAGTGGTGGCTTCACCACCTGGCAACACGTCCCTTTCCACCTGAAGTCCCTGCCAGCCTTACCATTTCACTTGGTTCCTGCACTCCTGCCAGCAAAGGTGTCTGCCTCACTCTTAGCCACAGTAGGACTTCTGATCCTTTGTTTGTAATTTACGCTGCACCTTATTGCAAAGAAAGTTTGAGGTGCTAATTCTGGTCTTTTCGGTCTTACCCAGGGCTGGCATATGACCCCTGCTTCTGCTTCTGAAGCCAACCGCGCATGTTCCACACTGCAGGCTTATCTATTCCATAGGCTTCTTCCCCTTTCCTAGAGAATGTTCCACAGTGGGAAGAGGGGAAGCACAAATTAAGTCCAAATGATTCAAAGCAGATCTTCACAGGGGAGTAGTTTTCAAGTACTGGTGTAAGACTTAACCCACCCATGCTTTCATGGAACTTCATAAATTGGCTCTGAAACAGGACAATGAAATAACAGGGCCCAACCAACCCTTGCAGCTTTTTTGCAAAAATCGTTTAAAAAATCAGTGTGAAAGGAAAAGAGAAAAGTTGGGCTTCAAAAAGGCACTTCTGGGACTTCCAGTAAGATGGTGGAATAGACAGACGTTGTGCCGACTGCCTCCCAGGATCACACCAAAATTACAAATAATTTATAAGATATTCAACCTCGGAACTTCCCTGGACACTAGATGAGCAGAACCTCTAAACAAAAGACTTAAAGAGGAGGCCACGTGGAGTCTGGTAGGAGGGGCGGAGATGAGAGGGGCAAACCCCATGAGGGACACCTCAGTGGTGGGGAGGCTTCTCCGGTTGGGGGAGAGACCCTCCGGCCCACACCGTGCTCACCAGCCCAGTTTACTTTGCCGGGAAGAGGAGTTCTATGATAGCTGGAAGGAGAAAATAGTGAGGACTCTCTTTGCTCAACTCAGTGAGCCTGAGGGCGGCGAGAGAACCAGCAGAGCCAGCAAACCAACTTGCTCGCTGGTGAGCACTCACCCAGTTCCTGGTGGAGGGAGCAGCTTTGTGAGTGGGGCCCAGGAGCCTCCGGGAAGGATGGAACTGAATGCCTTTGGCACGGGAGCTGGAGGTTTTTGGGACCATTGTTCCCTGGTGTGGAGCTTGCACATGAGTAGTGCACAGGAGGGCGCCATTTTTTCAGGGTTGGGCCCTCCCACAGAGGCTCAGGTCTGGGACTGCATTGGTCTGCTGGAATTGGCACAGGAGCACGTGTGTGTATGTGTGTGCATGCGTGCGTGCACATGAGCATGCGGCCTTGGATCCCCACCCTTTGCACTGCCTGTGCTGTGTAGCCAGGGAAACGCCTGGCAGGAGTGTTCCAACTCCAACAGACTTCTTATTGAGACCCGGGAGTGCGCAACTCGCCTTAGGTCCCTGATTTCTGCACTGAGCGTGCAGAGTTACCTGGGTGGCAATTGGCTGCCAGGCTGCTTGGCCTGATTTTTGAGCAGCTGATTGGGACAGACTGAGACTGGGAGTTTTCCTGGGAGTGTAGTGCCGTGAGCTGTGTGCCTGTGTGATTTGGCCAGGGCTTTCC
>NW_017732968.1:17195-82178 GCF_001890085.2 Hipposideros armiger | reverse complement strand
GATGAAGCTGAGGCCATCCCCACTGGGTCCCTGTTGTTGTTCTTAGTTTCCAAGAAGGACAGTCTTCACGTCTGTTCAGCCAGATGCCCCAGACTCACAATATGTGTCCATCACTGTCAGAGAACTCATTAAACAATAGTTACAGTGGGTAGCATTGACCCGACATGCTCCATGGCCAAGGACCATCCTAAGTACTAGTCCTTGCACCACCCTATAGAGTAATGCATTTTGACGATGATGATGGTGATGACGATGACGGATGGTGATTAGTATTATCGTCACAAATCAGGACATGGAGAATCGAGATTAAAGAACTTTTCTGCATGTGGTGGAATCTGACACCCTGGTAGTCTGACTCCATACTTTTCACCACTAATGTCATCTCTCACTAACCTTAGCCCTAATCGTGTCCTGTTCTGCCCTGCTATTCCCTCAAAGAATTAATAAAACACCTGTCCCCCCCCCCTTTTAGTGAACATGGAGCCCTCCAAGTCTCCCTCCTTGGACTGAAGCCCACTCTGTTCACAGTAAGGGACAAGGTGGTGAGTCACACTGTTCACTGGTTTATTGAGATTCAGGGAGATCCTTCCCCAAAAGGCATCACAGTGTGAAAGGGACACCACCTCCCACCGCACAGGTCCCTCTCTCCATCTCAACACTCAGGGGTGCCTTCCTTTGGTCAGGATTCTCACCCACTATCTACTGGGAGCAGCACTGAAACCTGCCCATTAACTCTCTGTTAATTGCCCCATAAAAACACAAAACCAAAGGGAGCAATCTTGGGAGGTAGTGTAGAAAAGGAAAGTGTATGTAGTGAGGTTGCTGAGGAGTCAGTGAGTGAGAAGCTCTGAGCGAGGTACCAACTAGATTATTAAGTAGTGACATAAAACTGTATGAACGAATAAGAGAGAAAAGGGTCTGGTTCCAAGAGTACTGGAGACCCAGGTAACCCCAGGACTCACAGAGGGACATGTATTTACAAGAGATGGGATGGGTTCACATGTTCTTCCTATCTGGGGGTAGGGATTCCCTGCTTCCTCTCAACCCACCCCCTTTCCTCTTCTCCCTTTCCCACCCCTTACTGGTCTGTCCTCCCTTACACAACCCTCACTTGTAAAGCAAATGGACTCGGCTCCCATCACAGCTAAGCCTGTCAGGGGGCTCCGGGGGCCCCCTGGGTAGGCCCCCAGAGAGGTCTGGGGGTGTCGGAGGGTGGCGCCGTGAGCGGAGCTGCTGCCGAGACTGAAGCTGATGGCGCAATTCAGAGACCCGCTCTTCCTTCTGGAGGAAGAAAAACAATTGGGAGAGTGGGAGAAGGGGAAGTCATGAAGGGGTACGGAGGAGGGGAGGGGAGGAAAGACAGAGAAGAATGAGGGGGGGATACAGGGTTAGATGGACAAAAGAAATTTAAATGAGGAATCAGGAAAAGAATAAGAAAAGCCAAAAGAGAACAATGCAGGCACCAGTTGAAGAAAAAGATCAGGGAAATAAAGAAGGGAGAGAAAATGGGGACGCGGGGAAAGGTCAGTGCACACAGCTTCCAATAATCATACACAGATTCATGTCAACCCAGTTTGCATATCCCCCACTCTGGCACTGCACCAGCCCCTCACTACAGCCTGGGGCACAGTGTGCACCACAGGCACCTGCCCAGATCCCCTTTACTGGAGGGGATGCTCAACACCCAGCTGATGGGGGTGTTGGCTGCCAATGCTCACAGCTGCCCCCGCAACATGCCCCCCCCACAACCCATGGCCACTCCTTCGCCTCCAGTGGAGTGGGTCAAGTCCACAGTGCAGTTCACGCTCCAGAGCCCCCTCCACCTGATGTGGCCAACACTAGATTTTACCTGAGATGGAATCCTTGCTCAACCCCTCCCCCTCCCTTATCTTCCTCCACTTACTCCCTGGTAGGCTTTCTCCTGAGACCCTCCCTCAGCAGATCACATGCACCTGGACCCTACTTCAGACTCTGCTTCAGAAAACCCAGCCTGATACATGGGCCTCCTGGAGCCCGCCAGCACCCTTGTGTCAGCACATACCTCAGCAATGATCTTCTCCAGCTCGCGGTTCTCCTTCTCCAACAGCCGGGACTTCTCCTCCTCGTTGTTGTTGGTCGATGACCCTGTCTTCATGGTGTCCTGAGCCTCCGACTGCCATTCCCCTCGGGTAATCAGTCTGCGCATCTGGGGATGAATGTTTGGGGCATGGGACAGCCACGCAGGGACTGTGTCCGCCATCAGCTGATGGTGGGTTGGAATTGGAAGGAAGGGAAGTAAGAGGGACGGGCTTGGCCTAAAACAAGCTAAGAAATGAGAGGAAGGGGCAGGGCAGGGGGACAGAGTCCTGGGAGGAAGCGATGGAGGGCCGTGGGCCCTCTCCAAGGGTGGGAGCACACCCAGAACCTCACCTTGGGCACGAAGAGCACGACCAGGGTGATGTAGGAGGAGAAAACTATGGCGAGTGAGGCAAAGGCGAAAGCGGCATCCTGCTGGCTTGACAGGATCATGGTGACGGGGGCGGTGATGAGGCACAGGACCTGGGCACAGCATGGTCAGGGAGTCTCAGACCTGCAGGCTCAGACCAGACCCAGGCTTCTCCCCCAGAACAGAGTCTGGGAGATCAGGCTCCTGGTGAACTTTCCATTTAAAAAGGATCCAACACTCAGGATCACCCTCAGCTCTAGCTTGAGAAGAATCCCAAAAGAGAATCACTTCATTGGGAGGTTGTGTGGAGATTAATAAAACAGTGTCTATGTGTGTTTTATAAAGTACTTTACAAATCCGAGGCATTAAAAAACTCTTTAAGCGCCAGTCGAGTGGCTCAGTTGGTTAAGAGCGGGAGCTCTGAGCAACAGCGTAGCCGGTTGGATTCCCACATGGGCCAGTGAGCTGCGTCCAAGCTGAGCTGCCGCTGAGCTGCCAACAGGTGGCAGGATGGTTTAGTGGTTAGACTGTGTGCTCTTAGCAACAAGGTTTCAAGTTTGACTCCTGCATGGGTTGGTGGGCTACGCCCACCTGCGACTAAGACTGAACACGGCACCTTGAGCTGAGGGGCCGCGAGCTGCTGATGGGCAGCCGGATAGTGACTGGACTTGGAGCTGAGCTAGCTGCGCCCTCCACAACTAAGATTAAAAGACAACAACTTGGCTGTTCCCCTTCCCCAATTCCCCAATAAAATCTTTAAAAAAAAAAAAGCCTTTTAAGACTTCCATCCAACTGATCCGAGTCTAGTGCCTGATTTTCCCCAGACCTCCCTATTGAGGTTGCTGCAGTCAGCCCTGGGGTCAATGCCAAGTATCCAGGGAGCTTACCGCCACATTGTAGATGGCCATGCCCACAGCCCGGTGGTCATTGATCTTCTCGGTGGACACGCTCTTGGTCTCATAAGCAAGAAAGATACCCAGCAGCAGCAGCAGCCCCTTGTAACCATAGAAAACCCCTACAACAGCAGGAAGGGGTCACCCGGGTAACAGTCTCCATGCTCCCATTCATTCCCAACCTCTCTATGCCCCTTACCTACTTAGTTGCTTTCTTATAACTCCACAATGAAAAGGTAGCATCCTCTCCAATCGAGCCACCCTGATCTAGCATACCCCTTCCTGTCCACTCCCCCCAGTGTCCGCCCTCCTTGCCCACACCTCACTGCTTCCTCGTGGGAATACGGGTCATGTCACACTGGAAAATGACGGTCGTGAGCAGCTGTCAGGCAAGGGCCTGAGTCACACAACAGTGTCTCACCGCCTTACCCTCGAGGTGGGAAGCCAGCTTTGCAAACTGAGGGTAGGTCAGCCATTTATGGCCATAGATCAGAGTGATGCTAAAAAGGCCAGAGGGGGCTGAAACCCATGCCCTTACAGCCCCGGTCTTACTCTAGGTAGCTGTCTAGACACAGGTGGTGGCAGGTCTGAAGATGAAGCTGAGGCCATCCCCACTGGGTCCCTGTACTCAACACAAGTTCTGCCTTATCCCTTTCTTTAGACCCTAAGCTCCTCACGGCCAAAGACCAGCTCTCCCAGACCCTCAGAAAAGATTAGTCCAATGATAAAGAGGAGGACAATCACACTTGTTAACGTAAGACTTCTGCCTCTTTTTCTAAAGACTTTTCTCTCTCCAAACCTACTGTCCTTGCCCCACCCCCACTTTTGCTCCACCATCCCACTCCTTTCCCCCACGTCCCACACACCAAGCCACGTATTCATCTTCTTGGAGCTGCAGTGTTCCAGCTGGGGCAGAATAGACACATCAATATCTTCCTTTGGTTCTTCCTTGGCAAAAGTCTAAGGGAGAAACAGGGCCATAGAAAAGATGGTTGCCAGCCTCCCCTGCCCTTCCCACCTTAGCTCGGTCCCTGACTCCCAGCTCTGTCCCTCTTTCCTATGAGAGCCCCAGTACTGAGGTCAAATCCCACTCTAGGCCTGAAAGCATTTGCCTGAACACCTTGGAAATGTTTATTCTCCCTCTTTCCGTGATGCCTAGAAAGTCTACACATCCTTCTCAGACCCCCACCACTTCCATTCTTCAGATGAATCCAGAGGCCTCGGATGGGGCTCCTTCTGGGAAGGAGGAAAAGCTCTGACGTGCAGAAGGCAGGAAGGCAGTCTCCCGCAGAGTGGCTTTCTCCTCAAGACCACATGCAGCCCTGAAGGCCCGGACCGCCACTGAGCCCATCCGGCCTCCTGAGCTCAACGTCTCCTCTCAGGTGATACCTCAATGGTCCGGTGCAGGGGGTCCACAATCTGCCAGACGGCAAAAGTGAGGACGTCCATGCCCACCAGCAGGCCCACCGTGGCGTATAGCTTCCAGGGCTCCAAGGTCTAGGTGAACATGGAACATGGGCATGTCAGGGGAAGTCCACTAAGCCTGACGGCCAAGGCACCAGGGGCTGAGGATGGGAAGAGCTCACCTTCCTCCACTCCTTCTTTTCCTCCTTCTTTGTGAAGACCGTGTGGACCCACCAGATCTTGGTGAACATGGAGCCATAGCCCAGACTAAAGCCCAGACCCAGGAGCCAGAGGCGGGCCTAGGAAAGGAGACAGGGCATGGGAAGAACAGGGTGGGGCAGGTGGCGGGACTGTGACAAGGATGGGATGGAAGGAAACAGATGACCACGCAGGCAGGATGCAGCCAGCAGTGGATGGGGTGCAGTGGAGAACAGGCAGGGAAGGGTCTCCCTACCTTCAACAAATTCCTCCCATCCACCTTCTACTTTGCCACCAGGTAATCTGGCTAAAACCTCCTGGCCACCCCTAATGCCTACAGGTTGCTGCCTGGACACCTCCAGATATGGCATGACACCCTTCACAACATGGCCCCACCTACCCTCCAGGCTCATCTCCCAGGCCTCACCTACCCCACGCTCCAGCCCTGCTGAACTGTTCACTCTCCTCGTATCTGCTCTCTTTTGTGTCTTTGCTAGGCACATGCTGTTCCGTCTGCCCCTGAAGTAACCATCCTTTATTTCTCCAGCCAACTAAATCCCATGCATCCTTCAATATACAAACACCACCTCTTTTCTGAGGTCTGTCCAATTACTCTGCAAGCTGCTTTCTTGTCTTCGCTGCCACAGCCCTTTGAGCAAACCCCCATTCTGATACAGCTCATGCTGCAGTGCCAGCGAACGGTCTGCCCTCCCGCTGCATTCTGGTCTCACTGGAAGCACACAGCTCCTGATGACCTGGAGTGTATGTGTGTGCAAACACCATGTGCATGCATGCATGATGAAGACAGGCACAGGGCAGAGGCAAGGGAAGGGTGGTAGGGAAAGAGAGGATGCTTCCTGCCAACACAACACAAAACCACACAAATATCACTGCTGAAACCAGCCTTTTCCCCATGGCCCCAGAACTTTCCATGTACCAAGAGTCCTGCAGGGCCTCCTCCCTGTAACAGCGGTCACCTCCCTGCAGCTCTCCCAGATGTCAGTTCAGATTTCTACCCCCATCCCTCCAACTCCAACTAAGACTCCCACAAGAAACCTAGTTATTGTTCTCAGCCCCCACACCAAAGACAAGCCACCATTGTTCAAGGGTCCTTTGTGCAGTACCCCCTTTCTTGGTCTTCAATACTCCCTCCCCTTCTCTGCATGGCATGTCATGGCAGCCTTGGAACCAACAAGCGAACCACAGAATGAAAACTCTGGAGGCACAGAAAGAAGGGACAGAGCCAGAGAGAGACCTGGGGGCATGATGCTAGGAGAAGGAATAAGGACAAGAGTCGGGGAAGGACAAGGAAAGGCAGTGAACTGTACATCACAGGTGCTCCTGAGATGGGTGGGAGAGCCACAGTTTGCGAGCCATCTGCCCACCCTTTCTCACCTGGCAGACGAAAGGGAACTGGCTTCTCCCGATGTGGTAACCATCCAGCCCGAGGGGGAAGACAGCAGCCAACGCCAGCGAGCAGCCCACAGCAGTGAGATTATTCAGGTTGGGCTGTGAGTTCTGGATATAACTAAGGCAGAGGCGGGGAGGGCAGGAGAGGGAGAAGAGCAGCATTACCCTCTTCTCCAGGGAGGCTCAGCTCTCCAAATGCCATGCAATGACCGGACCCAACCTCAGGGCCACAGGACAAAGGAAGACAGGCTTGGAGCAGGCAGTCTTGAGAGACAAAGCTGACTCAGTCAGGGGGCTGGAGATGGAGCTGCAGGGGGCTGCCCCCAGCACACACTGTGTTTAGAGCCCTGCACCACGTTGCCTGGTCCCTATTAGCTGCTTTGGAGCAGGGATGGGAGTTATATCCGGTTTCCCCCTTTCCATTCTCAGTGATCACAGGGAAAGCAGTAAGTCAGAGTGTAAACCTCGATGATACATGGCCTCAGAGTTACACAGGTTTGATTCTCACTCCCTTCAGTGGTCATTATCTTGGAGAGGCAGACAGAACAAGAAAAATGTCAGAAGATACACTTACCGGACATGGGAGTTGTAGATGTTAAAGGACAGACAGACAACAGCTAGGACAATGCCCAGGCTGGAGAGAACTGACACGGAGATAAAGAGTTTCTGTGACAGGAAGCGGAACGTCTTGATGACCAGGGTCTGGTCAGCAGGGGGGGACCCTCCTAAGGCACAAGGGATGGGGGAGGAGAAGGGGAAAGAAAAAGGAAGGAGGACAAAGGAATGAAGGTGGGACAGGAGGAAGGGTGAAGAGCAAAGCTGGTGCTGATGGACACTCAAGTCTTTGGCTGTGAGGACATGAGCCCCTATCTCCCTGAGTCATGGCTGTTGCAGATGGAGGGCTCTTAGGGGAACAATCAAAACTGTCATCAGAAAATGGAGCTAATGTCCTGTCTAGAGGCTGAGAAAGGCTGAGCTGCATCACCAAAGCTGTAATCTTTTTTTGTTATTGTTTGTTCTGTTTTTCTGTCTGTCTTGAAGGAAAGGAAAATGGGAAAGGAAAGAAGGGGATAGCTGAGAAATTTATGAGATTTCTTATTTATAACTCAAATCAAAAACTGCAAAAAAGTTTTATGATTCTAAAATCATATTTGATGATTGTATGATTTTACAATCATAAAGCCTAAAAAGCCTCAAACTATCTAGTCTGGCCTCCTAACTTTAAGAAAAAAACACATGTGATTTTTAACCCTGGCAGGGTGATATTCCCAAAGGTGTTTTGTAATTATCATTAAGGGGAAGCTCAAATTTGTCAGAGTTCACAGGGTAAAAAACAGCTAATTTCAATATGTTAAGCTTGGAAAAAAAAAATTAAAAACTGTAATTTAGGCCATGCAGCATTTATAGCAGTACAGAACACTGTCCTAAATTCAAATTATAAAAAAAGTCAAAACTCCAGCAGTGCTGGAAATTACTGGATTTCTGCTAGGAGGGCAGAGAGCAGGAATCTCCAATGGCTGTACCTCCCCTCCGTCCTTAAGCCGAGCCTTTATTTCATCAGGAGGTCCTTCCTTTTGCCCACCTTTAGTATCTTTCCCATTTATTATTTAACCCACCAAGCACACAAAGAATATTCTTGACTTTCCCTCTTTAAAAAGCACATTTTAGCAGAAGAGAATTATATGAGGCTTTCTATCCTCTCCTGTAGTTTAAGCAACCATTTTCCTGACAGTGATAAAGAGGCAACTCTAGCTTCCTCTTCCAGTAAGTGGCCTGAGGTGACCACTGAAAACAGTTCACTATTCGCTTGACCCAGAGAACCCCACAAAATCATGCAAATCAAGAGGTTCAAATCTTTGTGTTCAATTTAAGCACTCTTGTGAAACTGCCCAGGCCATCAAGGGTATGCATATCTGAAAAGCCACCAAGTATCTAAAGGATGTCACGTTACAGAAGCAGTGTGTGCCATTCTGTCATCACAACACAATGGTGGAGTTGGTAGGTGTGTCCAGGCCCAACAGTGGGGCTGGACACAGGGTCGGTGGCCCAAAATGAGTGCAGAATTTTTGCTGCACATTAAAATGCTTAAAAATGAAAAGTAATGCTGGACTTAAGGGTTTAGATGTAGACTGTCTGGTCACTGAGCACAGCCAGGTCAACAAAGCTCCCAAGATGCAGCGTGGAACTTACAGAGCTCGTGGGCGAGTTAACCCATATGTGAGCTCTCCCTGCCACACTGAGAAAGAGAAGATTGTGCCTAAACCCGAAGAGGCTGCACAGAAGGAAAAGATCTCCCAGAAGAAACAAAAACTTATGGCCCGGGAGTCAATTCAGCATCAAATAAATGCTAATAAAAGTAAAAAGTGGCAATTCTAAGCCTGAAATAGCTGGTTCAGATATATTTCAAAAGGCAGCCAAACACCTGCAAAACCTAAATGGAGTTTCCATTTCCTGTCCCTGCCCACACCCTGCCTCTGATCCCCAGTAGCCCCAGCAATGTACTTTTTTTTTTTTTTTAAGATTTTTTTATTGGGGAATTGGGGGAAGGTGAACAGACAAGTTGCTGTCTTTTTGTTCTTCAGTCTAGTTGTGGGGGACGTTGCTTCACTGGCCCAAGTTGACACCATCATTGCACTCTTCCCGGGTGAGGCAGATCAGTCGCTGGCTTCCGGACAGCCGCTCATGGCGGCTGCTGGCCGCTCAAGCTGGCTGCCGGCTACACACAGTAGCCCATGGCAACCCACTGCCACAGGGGCTGCAGCCTATGCCGTCGCCAGTGATTCATGGCAGCCCAGCTCTAGGTTGAGCTGTTGTTCAGCATCTTAGCTGTAGAGGGCAGTGTCACTGGCCCTCATATGTGGGATCTGAACTGGGGCCCTCTGGTGTCTCAAGCCAGCTCTTAACCAATGCGCCACTCAGATCGCAATGTACTATTTTTAATAGTGCATTGATACCCACTGCCTAGTCCCTCTCCAAATACACCAGTCTCCCCTACCTACATCTGGGGTGTTTTATTCCTTTCTTTAACCCTAGCCCCTGGTCCATCTCCCTGCCGCATTTCAACCTAATGGCACCTACCATCCCACCCTCATTCAAATGCATGACCCTTTTCTATGATTATTCGGAAGGGTTGAAGGAAAATATAAACAGGATCCACTTACCAATCCACTTATCCGTTTTGGACCAAGAAAGGTCATCCTTGGTGCTGTCATAGTAGCCAATCTTCTTGTAGCTGCCACCTGGGCAGATGACAATAGGAGAGACCACGGGTAGGTGAAGAGCTGATCCTAGGCATTCTCAACTTCCTACTTTGCTAAAGTAGCTTTCCATGGTTGTACCTGATTTTCCCTTCACCTGAACCCCTGAAAGATACTTGGAAGACCAGAGGAGTCGTTTGAGTAAGCAATCTGATTTAAAAGCGATGTGAGGTGGACCCCAGAAATCAAGATTATCTTATATGTGTAAAGCTCTTCAGTGAGGAAGGCTCCAAGGTGTCTGCCACTCATTCCACAGCCTAACACCTCCCTTAGCAAGACGTCTCTCACTTTGATTCTAGCTTCGAAAGCTTTAAACATTTCTGTTTATTCTCACTCTTACGATATTATCAGAGAATCTATTTTCCCAGTGGCTTTCATTTTAATTTTATAAATTTCTCTTTTGTTGGTTGGCTTGGGTTCTAACTCTTTAACTGAGTTGCACTTGCCTCTTAAAGAGCCACAAAGGGAAACTGAGTCACTCCTAAGATTTCTATTCTAGAACTGTCCCCGTTACCATAACTTTTCCATCAAAAGCCAACTCATACCCCTTTCACCATGGCTGAAGTCCATTCCCTCTTGTCCTGGATACAAAGAAGATCTGAGAGGATGTGGGAAGTGGGAGAAGGAAACAAAGAAACTTTTCACAGGAAGCCAAGAAATGGCTCTCTTGGCCATGCCTTAAGAGGCTGAGAGCAGAGTGGAGTTGAAAAATTAACTCATAGAAGTTCTGCAAATACATGAGTAAGTGTGCTAAGTTACAAGAAAATACAACCTGGAAAAGCCAAACTATACATACTACAGAAAAATTAGGAATGCTTGTTTACATAGCAAGAAAATGTAACGGATTTGCTTTAAAAATAGCAGGATTCCTAGAAACAGCTTTCCTGGAATCCATGTGAAGCAAGTGACAGGTCATTAACCCCTCAACCCAAGCCACTGAAGGGAAATTTCTAAAATTAAAATGGAAGCCACTGGGGAAAGGGAGTGGCTGTTTTCAAAGTGCATGCCACTTTTCAAGAACACAACCACTGTAACTCAAAGATCTCCACCCACACAGGAGCTTTTTCTGTTATTATTATTTAAAAGTTTGATAGACACCAGTTAAAAGGGCAGGTGGTGGGGAGGCAGCAAGGCCATCTTGTGGTGTCTCTTGGTGGTCTTCTCCCAGGCGCGTCTGAGCCCCGCCCCAGCCCGACTCCACATCCCCTGGGCCCCTGCTCACCCTGTAGCTGCTCAATCAGTGTCCACGCCATCCGTGAGCCGCTGGCATCAAACACCACATGGCCCTGAGGGAGGGGAGCACATGAGGGAAGGCAAAGGGGAGAAAAGCAAGAGTGAAAGAGAACATCAGGGACTCTTTGAATCCGTGTTTTTGATCTTAATTGAGCTTCTGAATGAATTCTATTTATGGCATTTGCCTGCATGTAGGACATACCCCAGATGCCCATACCCTAGATTTTAGAAACATTATTCTTTTAAGCAGCTTCACCCATGAGATTTGAGTGAGAAAAATTTCCAGATAGAACACCAGGAGACCTGGCTTCTGGCTGTGTGACCTCAGCAAGTCACCAAATCCCTCTGGATGAGAATTTTCCCATTTTAAAAGGGATTAGGAGATGATCTTTCAGACTGTTTCCTCTTTGAAAATCCTATGATTCTTATCTGACTTACAAATATCTAAAGTGAAAAGAAATGAGGGGAGGGGTTGAATGAAGTGGAACAGACCATTTTTCCCTTCTAGTTGCTTGTGGGCTTTTTTGGTTTAGGGGTCCCTACTTCCTTGGTCTGAGACTGATTATTGCAGGGAGGTAACTGAGAGAGACAGAGAATGTATGTTTCCAGGGGAAGGAGGGTCTCTCTCTCGATGGGAGGACAGGGGAGTGTGAAGGTTGCCAGGACTCACCGAGACACCCTCAAAAGATGAGGAGTTCATTGCCCGGTAGATTTGGTCAGTAATGGTCTGGTTGTTGTAGTTGAAGTCTTCCAGGCGCACACCCGAATGGCCGCCCCCTCCGGATGTCTTGTTCAGGGCCAATGCCAAGGCCCAGATGGCATCGTAGGCCAGTGGTGCCTCCTGGAAGCCACCTGTCTCCTCAGGGTGTCTTTTCAGTCGCTTGGTCAGTTTTTCCACAAATTCCTGGGATGTCTGGGGAGGGAAGAACAGAAAGAAAGGGCTGGAGTGTGGGAAGTAATGGGGTGGGTGTGGCATCTGATTCTGGCTCTGACACTTCGAGTTGAATAGATGGTTTATGTTCGTGCTGTCAGATTAAGCATGTGCACATTAAAAACCTTTATACCCACATGTCTGGCTCAGATCAGAAGCGACTACAGCAGGGATTAGCTGGGTCCAGTGGCTTAGCTTGTATAGATGCTAGCTCAGAACTACAAACAGAAAAATTTAATGAATAGACACTTTTGCAAAAAACAGAAAGAAGAGATAGAGAAAAACCCAGGAGACATGGATACTCCAAGGAAGACCTGCAATGTTGTTCTCTCATCCTTCAGACTTTCCCAGTAGAGTTGACTCAGGACCAAATAGCTCCTTCAACTCTGAAAGACCCTAGAAAAGGTGACACCACAGCCTTCCTCACTCTGCTTGTCAAGCAGGAGGATTTTCTTAAGTCAGCTAAATTCTTACCATCCTCATGTGCTTTCAATTCACTGTCTCTTAGATGGCTTTCAGAAGGCTGAGTGCTGCAGAAATAACCCTCACAGTTTTAAAGTCTATTATTCAATCCCTACTCACACACCTCCCAACGCTCAATCTTCTTTTTCCAAGAAAGCTAAATAGAATGACAGCTCTTTTAACACTGTCATGAAATGGGTCAAGAGACTTGAACTTCTATAGCTGACAGTAACCTTGCTTAACTAAATCACCATAGGCAAATTGTTTAAGTTTTTGGAAATGTCTTCCATATAAAGGAAAAAAAATCACATCTGCCCTTCCTTACCTCCCAGAAACCACACATGGAAGGACTCAGTGGCCACCTCTTGGCAAGGCACATGTGATACACAGGGGCACTACACAACTGTCTAGATTTGGAATGTATGTACATACGCACACCCTAATGAAGGAATGAATAGATGAATGAATTATAAATAAAAATCTTCATTCCTCATGTCTTGTCCACTTTTCTTTCTATTCACCTTTCTGGAGACAGTAGGAGAAGAAAATGCGAAGGGACAGGCAGTGTGGTGCCAATGAAAACAGGCTGCGCTTTGAAGACATGCGGGCCTGGGCTCTGCTCTCATTGAGGACAGGACCAGGTTCCACTCCTCTCTTCATTCTCAGCATCCAGCACGATGCCCAGCCCATAATAGACGTCCATTGGATTAGGCAGTGAAAATAAAACCCACAGAACATGTAACTTTAGGAGTGAGCCCTCTTGCAAACTGTAGACTTTAGGTGATAACGATATGTCAGTGTGGGTTCATCCATTGTAACCACTCTGCTGGGGACTGTTAATAATGGGGAAAATCTATGCCTGTGGAGGGGCAGGGGGCAGACAGAAAATCTGTGCACCTTCCTCTCAATTTTGCTGTGAACTTAAGCTGCTTTAGAAAAAAACAGTCTTTAAAAAAAAAAAATGTCCCCTGGATGGATAAGTAGATGGATGGATTCTATTTCTAACTAATTATTTACCTGCTATGTAATCTCAAACACATTATTAACCCTCAGTAGCTGGTTATTCAGCTTTAAAATGGAAATACTTCCTTGAAGAGTTATTACAAAGATGAAATAACACATGTAAAATGCTGGGCATAAAGTAAATTACATTTTCGCTTTGTGAATTTCCCTCTCAACTTCATCTTTGTCACTGATACTCAGGTCTATAATCTAGCTCAGTATTTCAAGTCCTATATCTCCAACTGTCTCTAATGCATTTTCAACTATATGATCTCAAATTATAAAGATCTAAAACTAAGTTTGATTTTTCCTCACGCCCCAATATATCCCAGTACCTGAGATTGAATCCTTAGAATCACCACCTTAGACCTTTAGGCTATTACAAATCACCAAGTTCTCTTAATTCTTTTGTTAAAATATTTCATTAACATCACACCTCCATACACAGAATGATAAAATAATAATAATAACGATAATAATAATAATAATAATAATAATAGCTAACATTTATGTTGTCCGTACAATGTGCCAGGCACTTTTCTAAGGTACATATATCAACTTATTTAATCCTTAAATAATCAAATGAGGTTTAAAGCCATTTTAGAGATAAGGAAACTGAGGCACAGAAAAGTTTAGCTTGCCAGAAGTTGTACTGCTAGTGCAAGGCAGAGCTGACATTCACACTCAGGTGGCCTGGCACCAGTCTCTACTCACCCCAAGGACCCTGCACTGCCCTGGAAGCTGTATTTCTCTCCAAGAGCACCTGTTGGGCTGAGGCTTTTGAAGAAGTCCTTCAGCCTTTAAACTCCATCCAATGTGCAGTTCAAAGTAAATTCTACATCAGAAAATCACCCAGACGGAAAGGGGTTCATCTGCACTGCACGGTGCCATTTCCTGCCTGGGTCCTCATGCAGTCTGTGGGCTCCAGGTCACCACCAATAACACACTTGGGTGGCACTGCTGACCAGTGGGTGGCACTGCTGACCCCACCCTACCCCATAACTAAAGTTACCAAAAATATCTTTCCCCCTTGGGTCAGTAAAGATATGGTTGTACAATAAATTTTCAAGTGGAAATGTTACTAGGTACTTAAGGAAAACAACAACCAAAATTCCATAACCCACAGAAATTAGTGAAGTCACCAAGTGCAAATTTATGATCCCAACTTTTTAACAGCCCTGTCTGTTTCCACATGTGAGAATGGATGCTTGACAGTGATGTAAAATGTGTATCTTGAGGTAGGTTTTAATCCTTTATTGTATGCAGGTCTGGTGCATACTCACAATTTCATCCCACATCCCACCTGCCCGTCTAGCCCAGAGCTGTAATATTCTCCAGAACCACTAACCCACTCCCCACATGTGGCTCCTAAAGACTCTTTCTGTAAAGCAGTTTCCTCAATCTGCACACTGACATTTGGAGCAGGATAATTCTGTGTTATGGGGGACTGTCTGGTACATTGTAGGATGTTTAGAGGCATTCCAGGCTTACCCAGCAGCTGTGATGACCAAAATCGTCCCTAGGTATTGCAACCTCTGGTTGAAAACCACAGCTCTAACCAATAGTCCTCAATATGTGGTCTCCAAGCCAGCAGCACGAACATCCTCAGGGAACTTATTAGAAATGTAAATTCCCAGGCCTACCCCAGACTCACTGAGTCAGAACTTCCAAGGAAAGAGGCCACTGACCTGTGTATTAACGTTCAGGTGCTTCTGATAGAACCTAAAGTTTCAGAACTACTGATCTCAACATAAAGCCATCCTTACAGAGTAAAGGCAACTCTGCTTTCTTTTTCCTAAATTGCCATGGCTCTGGGCCCCGAGGACCAACCCTTGCTTCAGATCCACTTCTCCTGGTCCTGTTTAATTCACCTGTAATCTCTTCCCTAAGTGGTTGTGAAGGCTGCATCTACTCTCTGGAAAAGTTGGCTCCTTCCCCTGGCATTTTAGATTGCTGAGCAGGCCTTGTGTCACCAGAAGCTGCATGGCCTCAAAGGCAGGCACCATCTTTCTCTAGAGACCAAGAGGCAGAAAGAGACCTCCAACTGTTCTGCTCCAAAGCCCAGATGTCCCTTTATACCCTTCACTAACTCCCTGCTTCTTGTCAGTTCCCTGCTAGCAAGCAGAAGCCACAACTGCAAGGTCCTGAGCTCAGAGCACCAGCAGTCCTTTCCAACTTCGATTACCAGCTCCTCCACTTCCCAGGTTCTCAGGGATGATTCACCTGTCAGGTGCCCTACAGGGAAGTGACCTTCCAGAATTTTCCCACTGTATGTTTCAACCATGATACCTTAAACATGGAGCCCTTTAGAATGTCCCAGGACAGTGGTCAGATCAGAGTCCATGTGGCAACTGAGCCTTCTATCACAATCCACTCCCAGAACAAACTTCCTGAATCTTCTTTCTCTCTTGCTCAAAAATTGCCATCAGCTATCAGCTAAACAGTGTTAGCAAATAAAAGTACAAACTTCTTAGTCAGACTTTGTGGTTTCCCATGGAAGGTGATGGGGCAGAATGATTTGGAGTTAGATTTAGTGGGACTCAATTCCAGCTTGACCACTCAGCAGTTACATGACCTGGGACAAGTCACTTAACCTCTCTGAGTGCCAATTTCCTGGTCTATAAATGGAAATGAGAAATCTGTCAGAGCATTACTGTGAGGATCATTGAAATTATGTATCCAAGCTGCTGGATTACTACACAAAAGCAATTATTACTACAACTTTGTTTTAATGAGATATTTGGAGGGTTTATAACCATGAACTCACCCCTAGCATGTTTTCAAAGCAGGTATCCCAGCCCTGGGTCACCCTTGGTATAATGAGCAAATGCATAGGTAGCCTCATCCAGCTCACCCCAACATTCTTGTGTTCCTTGAGATGCAGGGCTGAGCAAGAAAGGGGCCTCTTCTCACTCACACCCTCCTCACTGTGCCCCTCACCTACAGGCCTGCCTCTCAGCCTTCTCAAATCACAGAACATGTCTTCTAGCTCCAGGTCTGTCCCTAACCAGCTATCTGGGGCTAACTGATTTCAAAAGTTCCCTTTACATCTAAAATTCTAAAAAGGGATCATTTAAAAAGCATCAGGAGCAAAGTTAAGTGAGTATCGACCAGGGGTGAATATCAAACAATTCTAAAGAGCTCTGAAGTCACCAAGAAAATAAAATGTATTTCTGCACAGGAACAGCACTCCTGTAAAGGTGTGGTTGCGTATACAGCAATCTATATTATCACTAACGCCTCTTCCTCCTTTAACTTCTTGCCAACCGCTCCTCATTTCCATGGTAACAGCCCTTCCACTCATCGGGGACTACTGAACAAACCACTCCCATTTCCTTTCTCTTTCCTACCCAAGGAAGTCAGAGCAGAGGTGAACTCCACAGGAACGTGATGCAAACAATTTCAGGGTGGGCAGAGACCCCTACCTCACCCCACCTCCAAACCTCACACCTGCTCCACTCCTCTTGGAGGCTCCCTCAGTTCTCCCCACCTGCCCAGGTGCCAGCTTCCAAGGCCCCACACTCTCACCATATTGGAAATGCTGCGGGTGTTGGCAGGGTTCAGCATGACAATCTCAGTGGTGATGTGACCCTCCACCGCCTCGGTCATCTCATCCACCGTGCAGTTGATGGACGGGTCATAGATCTTGAACCAATTGTCAGCATACCACCCGATAAGGAACCAGACATACTTCTTCCCAAAGAGCCGTTCCTTGTATACCTGAAAGCAAAAAAGGGGGAGGGCTGGGTCTTTGTTTCATTGTTTGGTTTGTTTTTTTGGTCTTATCTCACTTGACACTATTCAGCCTCTTGGGTATCAGAGAAGAGCAGAGAACTGAAAAGAGAAATCTACAAGTCTTATGGGGGTGGGGGTGTTAGGAAAGCCTCCAATATTCCTTCAAAGATCCTACCCAACCTCTGTTTTTGAGTGGCCTTTTCCATCCAGTAAGGAAAGATGGGATTCACAGGCTCCTCCAGAAACACAAAGCAGCAAGAAAATGAGATCTGGAGAAAGTGCCATGTGTGTGAGAGGCCAAGAGATGGAGTCAGAGCCAACAGACAGGGACATCGTGTTAATCATCACCTCAGATCATTCACTATCAGCCTGAGCAGAAATGTGGAGAGGAGATCCTATGAGATCCCAAGGCAAAAAGCCTGCCCAGTCCCCCTCCCCCTTCAGATTTCAAATCCACCTCACAAAAGACTTTCCGGGCTTCAGTTTCATAGAAGAGTCCCACAATGATCCGGGCGTCTTGGCGCTACAAAACAGAGAGAAAAACAGAGCTCCTGAGGGACGCTTGGGACTGCGAGGGCTCAGCCAAGCGCATTCACAGCTTTGCATTCCTGTCCCGGAGAGCTCAGTGCCGGGTTCTGTTTGATAGGTAGTGCATAAATGTCACCTGGAAGACGGAGCTGAACTTCCGCAGGAGATGGTGCTGTCTTACGGAATCAAACTTATGTGACTGTGACGGAGGTGTTAGCTAACACTAGGGCAGCAATCATATTGCAATATAGATGTGTATCAATCAACAAGTTGTACACCTTAAGCTTACACAATGTTCTATGTCCATTATTTCTCAATTTAGAAACAAAAAAACAAAACTAGAAAGAAACCAACATTCCCCCACTGGGCTCTCCTCTCCAACCCACCACTGCTCCCCTGACCCGGTTCCTCTACAGGCTGAGCCCACCACCCCAGCCATCCAACCTTAAGGTTTTTGACGGGCACAGCTGGATCTGAGAAGAAACTCTGGCGGAAAGTAATCTCGATTCCAGCCTCCTTCACTCGTTCCTCTAAATCGTCCAGAGTCTTGAGTGGGAATGAGAAATAGAAAAAACATGGGGTGCACAGTGTGGTAAAAATCAGAGATGTTAGCTGGGGATTGCATACTCAACAAAGGAACAGTGGTTCTGAACGCTTCTTCAACACCTTCTGTTCTTGGGGTGGGGAGTGTCCAAAAAAAAAGCATCTGAAGTCTTAGCATGTGGCTTCTAAGTGGGAAGAGGCATGGTGAGCCCTTCCTGAGGATCTGTGTCCACAGCAGTCACCCCATTCACCCCCTCTTACCAGTGATAGCAAAATTGGGGAGAAAGGAAACAGGAACTCAGAAAAGACAAGGCAGAGTCTGGTAGAGAAAGGATGATGTCAACCTTAAAAGGCAAATGGGCAGACAGACAAAAGGACCAGAGAAGAATGTCCTGAATCACTGAGAGAACGTGGGGGGAGGATTAAAGGGCCACTGAGTGGATTGAGGATCCAAAGAATAGAATTAGAGAGGAAGCCGACTGTCTTCTTTGGGTAGAAGCGACTGTCTTCTTTGGGTAGAAGCGTATGTTTCCTCTAACTGCACAATCTCCCTCTCCCCCTTCCACCTTTCCCTGTTTGCCGGCATCTCTCTCTAAGTCAACTACCTGACCCTTGTACATATACTCGTCTATCTGCCTCTGTCTCCTCTCTTTCTCTCCCTCTCCCCTTCTTTCCCTCTCTACCTCTGTCTCTATCTCTGTCTCTGTCTCTCTCTCCATCTCCATCTCCATCTCCATCTTCCTCTTCCTCTTCCTTTCCCTCCCTGTCTGCGCCCTCTCCCATTCCTACATCCCCACTGCTTCTGTTCCCACTCACACATCCACCCCCCCCCAACTTTAAAGGCCTTGGAAATTTCCAATTTCCTTTGGGTTCCTTCGGCTATTTCCTTCCCACCGTTGCCCCACTTCTGGGGTGAACTTATTTAACCAGACTTGGTTATTTTCGGGTTAATCGCCTGGGGAAACAAAGAATAAAAGGGGTTAAAAAAAAAGTCCTAAAACCAAAAAGCTGGAGAGGATCCTGAAAATTCAACTTGTTCCCTCCTCTGATTACAGAAGAACATGTACTTAACCCGCTCGGAACGTGCTCTCTTTTGCTAAAGAATCAGTCTCCCCATGCCCTCCCCACCATGACGTCCCATCACCTCCCTGTGCACTGGAGTTTCAGGGCATGCCCCCTCTACCCCGTCCCTCCTCACCGAAGTGAAGACTTCGGTGGTCTGCTGGATGGTGGCGATCTTCTTCCAGCCCCACTTTTCGAAGAGTTTCACACGGGTAGGATTGTGGAGTGTGGCCGATGGATGAGTGCGGAAGAAGGTTGGAAAGCGCTGCCGGTTTGAGAGGGCTGGTGAGCTGGAGCCATAGGAAAGCTGGGAGGCAGGGACAGTATCACAGGGCGGGGTTATCCATGGATTCCATTGAGCTGCTGAGTTCCTCCAGCCCTTCCCTGCCTCTGGGCATCTCTCCCCACTCTCTCCAAGTATCCCTACTCAGCCCTGGGAGAAGAGGTTCCCCAAGGCCCACACGCCCCTCCCAATCAGGACTCTGTCACTGATCTCATTCATTCCTTGCGATGATGACAAGGTTGGAAGGTCGGCCGCAGCACTGTCAGGCCACTGCTGCCAGGAGGCTGATCAGTTCAGGCCTGCAAATAACTCGGTCTCGGACGCAGTCCTCTTAAATATACCCTCTCTTTAGCACAGCCCAAAGGAAACGGCCCACCTCTGTCTCCAGGCCCCGCTTACCACAATGAGGTTCCACATCCTGGCGGCCTCAGCCACAAGCGTGGACACGGAGCTGCAGCCAGGCATAAGGATGATCTTGATAGGGTCATTGTAGAGCAGCTCGTACAGGTACTTGGTGGCCTGGCCCGGGTCACACTAAGGGGGTGTGGGGTGAGGACAAGCTCTCCCAGCATTCCTCCCTTCCCTGCAACTCCTACTTTTATTTTCCCCAGAAACCACTTACTTCTCCCAACCACCCATCCCTCTGCCGAAACCCTTTTGTCATTGTTAACATGTTGTTCTCCTTCCAGACACCTCTTCCCAGTTTCCCTTCACTCTTAAACACCCTTCTCTCTTTCACCTGCTGCCTTATCCATGCTCCCCCCACATAGCCCTCCATCAGCCCTGATGCATATGCCACCTGCCCTCTATCACTCCTGCCCCTCACCCCGTGTTTCTATGCTCCAAACACCTGTGAGTGGAAGGGTCTGTAGGAATGTGAATAAACTCTTCCCAAGTCCTGAGGCAGCCTCCTCAGAGCCATATTATGAAAATTCCTCCCTCACCTCTGCAAACTCCCTTTCCCCACCTTCCATTTTTTTCCTCCCTCTTCTCTTTGCAGGGCTAGTGATAAATAAACAAGAGAGAACAGGAACAAGTCCACCAGGGGTCCAGCTCAGCATCCATCCCCTCCTGCTGGGCCCTGACAATTGACAGGTCCATTAGAAAAAGAGACACTCAGGAGTAGAAGAGGGGGAAGAAACAAGGATGGGGAAAGAACTGGGGAGAATAAATAGAATGACTCTCAAGGAACTAGATCCTTTTATGAGTGACTGAAGGAGATGACTGAAGGAGAGGCATGGTGATGGGTAAAGTAAACAATGCAGAAAGGTAGAGAGAAAAGGAATGATGGGAAGAGGGGAGGAGGTGGGGGAGAGCCAGCCACTGCCTATTTCCCTCCTGCTGGAATATGACATTTCAGAAACTGCTGGAGCCCCAAAGGAAGTGAAGAAGAAATGGAAGCCAGTGGGGAGCGAGGGCAGAGGGGACACAGACAGGAGGCACAGGGGACTGCGATGGGGGTGGAATGGGGAAGTTCCAATGAAATAAAGAAGGCCCCCTAGAGCCTGCTCGCTTTCCACGGAGGCCTGACATTTGGGGCACTGTGGGAAGTTGGAGAAGGGGGAGTCCGGGCAGGCTGACAGCCTGCAGAACCAACACTCCCCCAGAACTCCATGCCCACCCACCTCCACTGCTAAGGGCAGTGCTCAGTGTCTGCTCAAGGCTGTTTTTTGAAAGTTCTTCATCTGTCCCACTTGGGCATCTTTGTGTATCATTACCATTCTCAGGTCCCACCTTCCTGCGCTGTCCCAGCATTTGTTACTCCAGATTCTGCCCCCAGCTTCTCCCAAGGCCCCTCAGTGCCCCTCCCTTTCTTGTCTAAAAAAAAGGTTGATATGAATGAGGACATATAAGAACATAGGCGATATATACAAATGGCAATGGGTGCCACCCAATGTCTCTTCTTTTGTGTCCTCATCCCTTCCGTACCTTTTCTCACATCCCTTTCCCCCTTCCACGCCCAATGCATTACTACAGATTCCCTCCACCACCTGATTCTCACCCCTCCCCAGTACTCTTCCTGTTCTCTTCCCTCTCCTCTGCTCTTACAAAGGGTCCACATTTGCAGGCAGGAAACATATTCCAGTTTCTCTGCCTTTCCAGCTCCTCCATCTCCCTCCTCTCAGGTCTCCCATCTGTTCCCAACACCTCCAGGGATTCACTTGTCATGGTGGATGAGCCTGAGCTCACACACAGGGCTCCCTTAGCTCCCTGTGGTCCCCTGTCATAAAGCCTGCACCCATCCCTCCCTGTCTCACCCCCACTCACACCCACCATGGCCAATTATCTCTTGCTCTCCTAAGCTTGACCCTTCCATCAGATCTGATCCTCTATTTCTCGGTCGGTCCCCTCCTACCCTAATACCTAATTCTTTCCTGTGCCATGTTGCTCTTCCCATTCACATCCTGGGGTTAGCTACATAGGCACCCACCAGGGCAGGGTTTTTATTGGGAAAAACACGGATCCTTGGGACTCATCCCTAACCCAGGAGTTAGAACTGAATGTTTAGCAAACTCCTCTGGTGATTCTCTTGTACACTCAGAATCACTGTCAGGAGCGATTTGAAGTTCCCTCTCCAAGCCCCCAACCATCTTTGTGCTCTCTTCTCCTCAAGCTCCCTGCCTTCAACCCAACTTCTGCCCCCTTCTCCCTCACACACCTATTTCTAGGTGTAGATTACTGTTCTAAAGAATGACTATAAATCCTCAGTCCACCCCAAGTGTAAATCACCAAATCCTCACCCATGTACGCTATTTCACTGTTCCCCAATCCCTTGTCACAGGGCCACATGTCAGAGAAGATAAATTTGAGGCCCCAGATTTCCTTCCTTTCCTGTGCCACATCCTCCCCCATACTCCCAATTATTCATGTAGGGGCTAGGGGAGGGAAAGGAATCTTATAGGGTTATCTCCTACTACCCCTAAACCCAAATTTTCTCACCCCCCCCTTTCCTTATTCCCCCCAACCCTACATCCCTTCCCATATCTCAGAGGCTACATACTGTCAAGAAGATAAACTCCAGACCCAAGTTCCACAGGACGCCCCAGGCTCTCACTGTGCCTCCTTTTCCTTGCCCCCTCCCACATCGCCATTCCAGCTCCTTCCTGTTCTTTCTGCTCCCTGTATCCTGGCTCCTTTCCACCCCCGTGCTGTTGTAGGGGCTCCCATGTGGGCCTCTAATCCAGTTCACTTTCCCAGTGTCTGCAAGTCTCCTGACCATTAGCCTTCTCCAACCACAATATGCTACACAGTCCCACAGCCCAGGAACCTCCCCAGGACTAGGGAAGGAGGGATGAGTAGTCAGGTAAGAACACAGCTACCTTGCTGCTTCTTGTGATAAATAAACTAGAGCGCTCAAGAACCTCAAAATGTTAGTCATTGGGTGCCTATTCCTTCTAGCTCCAACCGGATCAAGCTTTACCTTGTTACCATGGTAAAAGTAAACCCCTGATCCAGCTCCCCACCTCTGACATTTCCTCCATCCCCCAACCCAACCCAACCCAGGGTTAGTTTACTCCCCAGAGGGTCACCATCAGCTTGTACCCTAAATCCACCTCCAGTTTCCCCAACCCCAGGCATTTCCACGGGTCTCTAAGGAGCAGAAGGGTCTGCCTCGCAACGTGATTAACCATCTTGAACCCCTTAGACCCTCATCTTGAACCTCCAGCCGATTCTCCCCAAGCTCCTGCACTCCCAGCCCTTCTCCTGCTAATCACACATGGGAGGGGTCTGCTTCAGAATCCCAGAAGTCATTCAGGCTGATGGCGTAGAGCTGGCCCCTGCTCCCCAAGCCCCCACCTCCCACCCGCTCCCAGGGCCGGGGCTACCTTGCTGTCGTGGTGAATGAGCTTGAGCTCATAGTCCGGCAGGATGTCCCTGCGGCTATTCACGTCCTCCAGCGCCATCTCCACCGCGGGCTGGCAGGCCTGGCCCCCTGGCCAGCCCCCGCTCATGGGAAACAGCGCCCCGATGTACACTGCGCGCCGTTCTGAGGAGGGGTGCGGGGGTACCCGCGGGTGAGGCCGCGGGAGATGGGGGGAGTGGGAGGCCCACACCACCGAAGTCACCCCCGCCGCCATCACCACCAGCAGTGGCAGTGGCCACCCCGCCCGAGGAGAGGGGGCCCCCAGACCCATGGCGGGGGGAGGGGGCGGGAGGTAGCTGCTTGGGGTGGAAGAGCTCAGGAGGGACACTTGTCCTGGGGAGGGCTGCTGAGGGGGTGTCGAGGGGGCGCCTCCATCCCTGGTTTTGTGGGGTGGAGGGGACTAGGGCCTCGGGGAAGCAGGGAAGATTGGCTTCCTACGGCCCCCACGGCTCTAGCTCCCACCACCGCCACCGCCGCTGCCAACGCCACCGCCAGCCACCGCGGACTCTCCTCGCGGACTGACCGAGAGACCGAGGGGTGGAGGAGGGGGATGGAGGCAAGCGCCGCGGTGGGAACGACAGCCAGAGGGAAGAGGAGGAGAAGAGGGAGAACGCGACCCCCAAACAGAAAGGAGCGTTCAAGGAAGGCAGGGGTCCCACCTAAGGGGACATTAGGGGGAGGAGAAAAAGAGGAAGGGGCGTGCCAGGAGAGCGGAGTGGGCGGAGCGAGCCGCCGGAGCCTGAAGCCCTGAGGTACGGAGGATGAAGAAGGGAAAGACAGGAGTGGAACGCAAGAGGAAAGGGGCTGGCGCCTGACCGTATTAATGAGGGTGTGAATAGCTGGGGTTAAGGAATGAGGGCTGTGAGGGAAAGGGCGATGGGAAGGGTTTTGGAAAGAGATGGCGGGGTGGGGAAGGTGGGGGGTGCAATGGGGAGTGATGGAGATAGAGGTAGGGAACAAGGGGCTGAGTAGACCGAAGCCTGAGAAAGGGTGATGGGAGAAGGAACTGAGATAAAAGAGAAGGAAAGGGATATGGGGAAGGAAAGGATACGGGGAGGCGCTGAAGCAGAGAGGTGAGGCTGGGCTGATGGAATCCTCAGGTGAAATCCCAAGGAGGGGGCAGGCAGGAAAATGTTCCAGAGAGGGTCGGAAGGAACCCCACAGGGAAAGACAAGGCGGAAGCTCGCGGGTCTCCCAGCCCCCTGCCGCCCCCTGCTGGGGCGCAGCCATTTGGGAGAAGCAGAGTCTGGGAGAAGGCGGAGCCGAGGGAAGTGCGGCCAAGCAGGGAGATGGGAGGGACAGCGGCCTCGCAGAAAACCGGGACTGGAGTCAGGAAACAGGTAGGGAAAGAAGGGGTCGGCCGCCAACTGGGGTGGGTGGGGCGAGGTGGGAGAAAGATCCCGACCCCATAGCCTAGGGGCAGAATCCCTGGGGATGGAGGGTGAAGAGTGACAGGTCTGGGTATTGCAGTGCACGCGATAAGGGTTTCACCTCTCACCTGAGTGTGGCGTTCGATTCACTGGCAGCAGGAAAGACGGGGATCAGAGAAGAGTTACCACGGGCGCCCAGCTCCCCTGGCCTCATCCCCAGCACCCTCCCACACCTGTCCATGCCGAAGACTGGGGAGGGCAGAAGCTGCGTTTCTGAGGGGAGGGTGCCTGGGGATAGGAGGAAGGTGGGGCTGTGGGTCAGGACTTGGTTTTCTTTTATTTTTCATAGGAGAACAGAATTTGAGACAGGAGTGCCTACAGCTAAGACATGGGTAAATCCTGGTTTTGTGGAGCCTGGATATTACAAATTTTTTGGGGGGGAGGCCTCTCTTTAGGAAAAAAAATTACAAATTACAAATACAATTGGTTTCAACCTATCGCTGTTAAAATATCTTAACTTGTGCAATTTTTACAAAAACCTATGACCACGTGACCACATTAATAGAGCTCTCTACATTATTAGAGCACAGGAGAGGCCTGTGTAAATGAGGAATCCGAAGCTTAAATTTTATCAGCTTCATAGTTAATCCACCCCTGGATGGGACTCCCAATTTGCAGAATGCAATGATAAGCTACAAGCAGAATAATTAAGAGAAAAGCCAGGTCCAAGGATCTTGAAAGAGTCTACAAGGGTAAGAAGAGTTAAGGTATGCCTGCATCCCAGGACAGGAGGCTGCAGAGGGAAAATCTGGATGCCCAGGAAAGAGGGAAATTTGCAGAACTAGATGGCTGTACAGGTGGTGGACACAAACCCGGTTCCCTTGGGAAGTGATGGTGGTTGTCTGGAAGGTATGGACAAAGAGTGCTCCCCATCCCTGGGTTGCCCTTAATGCTCTGACAGTGCTGCCCCTAGTTTTAAGCCTTTTCAGTTTTTATCCTGATAATTTTCTACCCCAGATAGCCTTTCTAATCTTGTCAACTTTTCTAACTATCTGACATGACTTATTTCTGAGTCTGTACAATAATTCAGTTATAATGAATGGAGAGGAATCAATTCTAGAAGAGGGTTATGCATAGAAAGTTCTAAGTTTAGAGAAAGGCACTGAGGCTAGAGAAAACTGGAGTATTTAAACCATAAGAAGGGTGATGGAGGGTGAGATTCAAAAAGGAAAAGAGAAAATGTGAGCCTCAAAAATTGGGAGCAAGAAGATATAAAAAGAGAAAGGTGAAGGAAGGATGCCCCAACCCAACAGAAGTAAAGTGGAAACTGGGGACTGCAGGAGGACATCTGAGGCAGGTGGATGGAGGAAAGAGTTGGGCTTTCACCTTGCCTCCCAGAGCCCCCCCCCATTTTCTGTAGCACCCAGCCTTTTCCCACCATCCATTCTCAGCCCACTCCCATCCTCTCATCAGCTGCATGCAGGCAGCTGTTCCCCTCACCCTGGCAGTGGGGCTTGGGGGTACTCCACTGCCCCTGACTACAGATGCTCCGGGAGCCGCCCACCAGATGGAAGTCGGGGTCACATCGGAAATCCACCCGGGCTCCGTCCAGAGCTGGGAGGTCCCCACCCGTCAGGAACACCTTTCCATTTTCCAGGATCAAATAAGACTTGGAGCAGATTCGGACTGTGGAGAGATAAGAAAATAGAGAGGTGGTTTGGAGAAGGCTCCTTTTTTCCCTTAGAAAGCAGAAGGCTCAGCTTGGGGTTTGTGCCCTCAAGCATCCTACATTGCAGGAAATCGGTGTAAAAAAGGTTGGCCTCTCTAGCTTCCAGTCCTCCCTTAGCCTTGGAAACTTCCATACATCCCCAAGGGAAAAAAGGAAAAAGCACTGCCATGTAGGAACCCAAGATGGAGCTATACGCACATAAAATGCCATCTCCTCAGTGGGCGGTTCTCTAGCTTTGAGATGTGTGGATGTATGTGACTTTAGATGCACAATCAGACATGCCTTTCTTATTCTAGTTGGCTTGTATTAATGTTAAACTGGGCTCTGTTTCTTGGGTATATGGTCTCTGCATTGGAGACAGAGGTATTGGGAAATGTGATGAAAACATTTTACAATGTTTTTGCATAATTGCCACTAATAATCCTCAAAGAGAATAAGTGACAGGATGAATAATCAGGTTATTTTATCAATGGTCGGTGGCCTAACGAAGAAGGATGAAATGAAATGTGCAGGCTAACTTTATTGCCTCCAACTGTGCACGGCAAAGTCCCTCTTACACAGCAGTGATTCAATAAATGTATTTGTGAATTTAGTTACACTGGACTTAAAAATGCTGACTTGCAAACAGTAATGCTAAGTTTGAAGCAGGAAGAGGAATGGTCCTGAGGAAGGGAGGGGCTTCGGGAGGTACTCACCACAGCGGCTGGGTGTGTCCATATCTGTCCAGGAGCCATTTGCCAGGCACTTGCGGACCTTGGGCCCCACCACCTCGCGCTCCCCGCGGCACACATACTCAATCTCATAGTCCACAGGCAGGAAGTTGATAGCCTTCACCTGGTCCCGAGTCAGGCCCCTGTACCTGATGCCCCCTTCCCAGGGCGGGTGTATGATCTGGCAACCTGAGGGGTGAGTCAGGAAGGAGTAAAGAGAGGAATGGTGGGAAAAAAGGAAAAGGCCGAGTCAGCAGCGGAGGGGGGGGGGGCAGGAGAGCCTAGGGCGTGGTCAATGGGCAGGTGGAGAACAGAGGCGGGGTGGGATGGGGCGCTAGAGGGTGGGAGCGGTGACGGGTGCAGAACTCCGCTAAGGACAGAGTAATGAGCCAGGGTTAAGGCTAATGAGAGAGCCCCAAGTCGGGAGGGAAGGGTGCTTCTGGAGGTAAGGAGAAAAGTAATTAAGGAATCATGAAGGGGCGCGATGCGAGTGAGCTAGGTAAAAACGCTAAAGGAGGATATTTGAGTTGAATTTGGATGAGATGAGACAGAAGTCATGTAAGGCCACCTGGACAGAAACGCAGGACCAAGGGAAGGGCAGAACTGGGGTAGTAATGTGGGGGCCAGGAAAGGGGTGGAATTGAGGCAATAACGCCAGGTCACAGAAAGGTGGCCTAGTGTATTAATGTGGGGCTGAGAAAAAGGGGTACTGGGTAATAATGTGGGGTGACAGGGAGTCAGCAGTAGTAAAGTGGGTTAGATGAGACTGGGTTGCCAGGCCAGGATGCTTTGTAGGGCTGACGGGATAGTAATGAGGACCAGGAAAGGAGTGGGGTGGAAGGGTGCCCGAGGTCGCCGGAGAAGAATGCACCTTCTGAAGTGGCGTTGGGGGTCTGCGCCCCGCCCGCGCCCGGGGGGCGGAGGAAGAGCGGCACCAGCAGCAGCAGCAGTAGCATCTGAGTGAGAGGAGGCCGTGAGGACCGGACAGAGCCCAGCTGGCACGGCCCGGACCCGGGAGGCGACTCGGCCTCCCTCCCGTGGCCTCCTAGGCTCGGACCCTGCTCAGCCTGAGAACGAGAGCTCCCAGAGACCGAGGCGGGGGCGGAGCCCGGCGCGGGGTGGGGGGAGAGGAGGAGAGAGAGCCTGTCCCCACCCTCCTCCTGCCTCCCGCGGCCCCCCCACCCTCCCGGGACTCCACCTCTCACCACCTCCTCTGCCCCGGCCCCCGCGGCTATCCGGAGCCCGGCTTACCCACGCTCTGGAATCCTTCCCCGCCGTCCCTCCTCCCCTCGAGCCCCCGAGCCCGCAGCGCAGCCCTCCCCCGCGCGTCCCTCTCCAGCCCCGCTCCCCCCTTCCCTGGCTCTTACCTCGGCGCGCCGGCCCATCTCCCCGGGTCTCCCCGGCCTCAAGGCCCCAGGCCCGGCCGCTCCTCCCGCTCCCCACTCCCTTCTCCGCCACCTTTCCCCTCCTCCCCCTCGAATCCGAGCTCCTGCCCAACCAGGGTCTCTGCCTCCTCTCTCGCTTCCCTCGATCCCACCCGCGTCTCTCCTTCCCCGGGGCAGCGGCGGCAGCGGGAGCGGGCAGCCGGGAGCGAAGGAGGCGGCGCCGGGGACCCGGGAAAGCTCCCGGGCGGAGGGAAGAAGGAGGGTGCGGGAGGAGACAGGGCGGGGGGAAGAGCGGGGGAGACGGGGAGAGGGCCCCTCCTACAACCCGAGCCCCGGGAGCCGCCCCGGATCCCGGCCCCGCCCTGGACCGCCCACAGCGCCGGGGGGCAGGCGGAGGGCTCCGGAGAGGGAGAAGCTGGTGCACCCGCGGGCACGGCGGGGACCCGCGGGCGAGACTGCTGGGAACTGGGGTGCCGGCGAGCGAGGCAGAGAAGCTGGCGCTGAGACAGGGAACCTGGGAGGCAGGTGGAGAAAGACGGTGACACAAAGAGAAGGCAGCTATGGATCTGCGTGCGAGGAGAGAGGCAGAGGTCAAAGGCCAGGCAGAGAAGGGCGGGAGAGAAAGGAGAAGCCAGGGTCCGACAGCGGAAGGGCGGGGAGGAGAGGGGGTGAGGGCGCGGACCCGAGAGAGCGGGGAGACCAGAGTGGCCCTGTGGGTCCAGCAGCATCGCTGCTCACCTGCTCCGGGGAAGGAACGCGTAGAGAGAGGATTGAGCATGAAGGAGAGCAACTGAGATAGTAGGAGGAGAAGAAAAAAAAAAGGCAAAGACAGAAGAGCCTCCAAGTGGGCAGGAGCCAGCATTATCTTGACTCCAACACGGCCTGGCAATCAATATTTCTTGACTAAGGGAGAACTGTGAAGCTCGGTAGACAGAGTGGGGGAAAAACAGGCCTTTTGACAATTCTAGGGGCTTCTGCTATTGTCTGGTGGTGCAAGGTGTGTGTGTGTGTGTGTGTGTGTGTGTGTGTGTGTTATTGCTCAAGGGAGTGAGTTTGGGAGAGAGGAGATGGGGCTCATTTTTTGGGGGGCGGGGGGGGAATAAACGTCTTTCTGCCTGGTCCTGGGAAAGAGGTAGGGAAAAGCCAAACACTGTGAGACTAACTAAAACTGAGGTTCTCGATCTTCAACCTTTATAACAAATATTGTGTAATGACTCCTTTACTATGCTGATTTGAAATTCATAGATAATATAAACTACCTACATACATATTACTTAAAAAAAAACAACAACATGCTTCCCTCTCTGTAACATAAAGGGAAATGGGAAAAAAAGTAATATGTAGTAAAATAGCATAAACCATATTTTAACATATGAGTGTTGAGGCCGACTGCACGATGAAGTGGGCAGGTGCTTGCACTGACCCTTAGAATCACGGGATAGAACTGCTTCAAACGCGGACTAACACAGGTGCTGAGCTGGTGACTCAGCTATCTCCAAAGTGTTGCCATCAAGGAAATGATTTTAGGAAATGTTGAACTACTCATAGCAAAGTCAACCTTCCCTAAATTTATGCAGAACTGTAATTGCATTCCTAGAAAGTTCATTGTATATTAAAACCGTTTTTTTAACTGTATTAAATTCTAGACTCAGATAATTAAAGACAGGTTTCACCTACATGAATGTCCTAGGGGACATTTGAGAATCTGGATGAGGGACAGTTATTCATTGTGCAGGCTATGCTTTGAAGAATATCTTAAACCCCTGCCCTACCCATAAATGCCAATGTGCCCCCCCGCCGCCATTATTGTAATTACAAAAAAGAAAGCCCACACATTTTGAAAAAGGTTCCCTAGGGACTGGTTGAAAACCACTGAGATAGAAAATAGGCAGAAGAGAAGGAGTAGAGAATGCGGCAGGATTTCTAATGAGTCAAAATGGCAGTCACTACCCCTCTGAGTGACCTATCCTCTCAGCAGGGGACAACCAAAATATGTGGGATTTTATGTCAACCCAAACAAAGTTATTGACACCAGGAAAATGTCACATGGATAAGAAGTTTCCCAGACTACTTTGGAAAGAACGGCTCCCTGGCTCTGTGCCCCATCTACAGGCTAGGTCAGCTGCCTGGCCAGTGAGACACCCTCTCTCTGTGCACCTGTATGGTCCTGGCATGGCTGAGTGCCCAGAGGACACCATCCCCAGGCCCAGCAGGGCCTTTCTATAGGAGAGTGTCTGAGTAGGAGCTCTCTAGGGAGCCTACAAACAAGTTCTCAAGGTCCTTATCTAGTCTTTTATGCTGGCAACTTGTCTGGCTTCCCTGAAGTTCTGCCTGAAATAAGAGAATAGGAAAGAAGGAATCCACCCTGGAAACGCGGTGTCTATGAGTCTACGAAATTGAAAACTATCTTGGTGATATTCATTACCACACTGCTGATGTTTAATCAGAAAAGGAAGATACCTTAATATATAAGTCACCATACTGATTCAGTAAATTGGAATGTATCCATTCCTGCAAAGGAATAGTTATGAAAACATGTTTAAAAGAGTATCTTTCAATGACATTCACATTGAAAACAATGAGAATTGGAGGGGAAAAGTGGATACAAAATTTGTATAACTAGCATATGTATCACTTCCTCCTTTCACCTTCTCCTTCTTCAGTGTCACTTTCCAGATTCCTGACCCATACATTCCTCAGGACATATATGGAGGTCCTTCCCCCACCACGGCTTGAGTATCCTAACCCCGCCCTCCCCACAGCCTAGCCACTCCTTTCTTTAGCTTACAAATAAAACTCTTCTCCTCTGGGAAGGACCTTGAACTTGATCCCCTGCTTCTTCCCTTACTCCTGTATCCTTTGTTCCTTTGGATTTTTTACTGTTTTTCATAGAGACGAGGAGTTCCTACTCAGATTACCTGAGAATCACCAATCTTCTTGTTCATTTTATTTCCCTTCTGCTTCCTTTCTTTTCTGCTTCATCTTCTACCAAACCCTGAGATCCTATCGTACAGCCCAGAACTTAACACCCCACAAGATTTGAAAACATATTAACCAAAGTAGCTCAATTTATCAATAACCTGCTAGATGCTATGTGTATTAGAGGCATATCTAATTTAATTCTCACACAGCCATGCAAAGGAATTATCAATGTCCTTATTTTGGAGCAGAGTAAACTGTGATTTAGAGAAAGAAGCAAATCAAGGGTTACCCAGCTATAAAATTGACAGAGCCAATATTTGAACTCGAGTCTATTAGTCCATTTCCAAATTCCTTCTACTGCATTCAGACACTTGGTTTCAAGGTGCTCCTCTCACCTAATCCCCACCCCCAATGCATTCTTTATCAAGGGTCAAACTATATTTCGGTCCCCTTTTCCCATCGGAAGTACCAGTAGTCAGCATGTGAAGGGAAGATATGCAGATCCTTACATTAGGGTGAAAGGCTTGTCTTTAGAGAGAGCTTTCTGTCCTACACAGCTCTTGCTGTGTAGGACAGTGTATGGAACAAAGGTTTAAAATTCTAACATGAAATGATTTACATGCTGGGCTTCACTCTGGCAGTTTAATAAGGGCTTGAACCCTTTGTGTCATACTTTAATATCACTAAGGCTTCCCTGTTGGACCCTTCTCCCCATTTTTTATTTGTGTGTTCTCTCTCTTCCTCTCTTGATAAAAATAGGCACTCATAATCATAGGCACTCAGGGCCATAAGAAGGTAGGAAGATGAGGGGAAATCTTTCTTTAACAAATCCTCTCAATTGCTCCCCACACATAATTCTAGTTCAGTCGTACATTCTTGACACTTTTGGCCTTGGTTCTTTGTGCCAGAAAAAGGAAACAGGAAAATTACAGAGCTACTTGTATTATGCCTTTACAGGCGTATACAGGGGAACCCAGTCTGAAATTCACAAAATTTCAATGAAATAAAAAAGGCACATTGTAAACGCCAGCTCTGACGCTTACCTTGTCTACTCACAAGGTTCTCTGCGGTGTGGGGAGCACAGATGCTCAGGGCCAGTAACCCGATTACGAAATTGACAGTGAGTTGCCTCTATAAATAATTTCTCCATAAATGAGCCCTTCTAGAATAAATGAATGAACACAATGTAGTAAAATGCTAGGTTAACCTAAGCAACAAAAAGGAAAATAGTATACTTGTTTGTTTCTTCTGCTAAAGGGTATATGATGATGTCAGGTTAACAGATTTAGAAAAGATTCAGTTCTTACAAACAAATTTAGTGCATTTTTCTACTCCTGGAACTACAAAATAATTGTATTTTATAGGATCTTAAAATAAATATTATGTTTAATTAAATATATAATTAAGTATATACCTGGTATGAATATCTATACATAATTATTCATACCAGTCTAAAAATCATATGCAACATAATGCATGGATGAAATTGGTTGGTAGGGTTTTTGTTTATTTTGCTGCAATAGAATTGTCTCTTCCACTATGTCAAATTCAGGTACTTATAATGAATGTTCATTTATTCAAAACACACCAGCATGCTATCCAAATAACACTTAGAGTAAAAAGACACATCACCCAGATTTTTCTATTAGAAACTACAGGAAACCGAAAACTCCATTATTTGATATGTGTACGCTGGTCCCATAATAAGCATAATTGCGTTTCTGCAGTAAAATGCATGACTATTAACATTAGGTGGAGTAAATAAAGACTATCAATAGTTTCACGTCTGGTTTTGGCACAAAATGAATGCAAGTCAGGCCAGGTTTTGCCACCAAATGACTTAGAAACAAAATTTTTGGTTTTCAGAGCATTGTGGATTTTGGGATTACAGAAAAGGGTGTGTGGAACAAAAGCATAAACATAAGAAATTATTTACAAATAGATGTTCTAGAAGTCAAATGAACAAATCTGAGGCAACAGACTAGAAATTCTACTCATGGAAATACCATAGAAAACCCCAGCGAGAATCCCCATACAGGCCCTGTATGGAAACCGTGCCCCTCTTACAGTGTGTGGGTCAGACTGCCCTGCCCTGGTTCAGGGCCTCGAATGTCCTCTTCCGATCCAGTAGCAGGGGAAGCCTAGAACAGATGGGAAGCAAGCTCTGCTTTAGTAACCTGTTGTCAACAAGCATCTCCTGAGTTTTAACTCTCCCTTCCCTCTTTCTAAGCTGTCACTCTGAATGAAAGTCTAAGAGCCAACATGAGTCAACACCTTCAGATGCTTTCAGTATTTATTACACTGAGGTCAGCAGAAACAAAAGACCTTATTGGTGCATAATTTACAAAGAACTAACATTATCCCTCTTCATGCTTTCAACTCTTTCTGTGTGATAATATCTCCATTTGTCAGATGAGAAAACTGCAGCTCAGGAAGTTTAAATGACCTGCCAATGAGTAGCAGAGCTGGGTCTCAAGCCCAGGCCCCAGGCCCTCCTCCTTCTCACTCACAATGCTCCAACCACGCTGGCCTGACTGTATCCTTTAAACTTGCTCAAATACTTTCAACTCAGGGACCAAGCACACTCGGCTCCCTCTGCCAGGGTGTGTCCTCCTCAGCCTCCCTTCACCATGCCATCTTTACCTCATCAACAACCTAAGTGTCAGCTCCTCAGGGAAACCTTCCCTGAATTCCTCAAACTAACCCCGCCCCCCGCACCCACCACCTCACCCTGCTGGTCACTCTCATAGCACATTGTATTCACCCTTCAAAGCACTTATCTCAGTGGTCATTAAAATAATTATGGGATCATTTATTTAATACCTGTCTTCCTGACCAGAACTGGAGCTCTGTGAGGGTGGGGACCCTGAGTATGGTGCTCACTGTACCCTCCTGCGGAGCTGCACAGCGCCTGCTACCTGGTCAGTGCTTATTAAAAGATCAACAAAACCATCTTCTGACTCAAACGTCAGTTGTCACTGCACCATACAGAATTATCACGCCACTTTCCAAGGCTAGTAACTTGGTGGTTTCTGTGTTTGTCAAAGATCTTCTAGATACTGGGATGCTTTCTTCCATGGGCCATAATTGAGATGCATTCTCCACACATTTAAGTCCTCCCATCTTGTGAATTACAGGGTCATGATAATAGCATTTATTTTACTATAACCAGTTTGGGGCAGTGTGCTTTACTTAGATTATCTCATTCACTCCGTGTAACATTCTCTGACAGATGTTTTTATTTCCATTTTGTAAATGGGGAAACTGAAACTCAGATGAATTTAATAATTTACCCAGTGTCTCACATATAATAAGCCAAGATGAGAACGTTTGTTTGTCTGACTCTAAAGCCCCTGCTCAGTCTGATGCCCAGCCGTGGGAAGCACCCACAGGCACCTATGGGTCTATCCCTGGAGTCCTCTGCGTGTCAGCACTGCTGTTGTGGGTGAAACGACAGAGACAATCACTACATTGGTAAGATTTCTGTTAGGAGTAGATTCACCCTGACATAGAATGGGGGGGGGGACCTCCAGGAAGACTTCTCCAGTGTTTATCAGGATGTTTTCTTTTAGCTGTATCTACACTTAGTTGCCTTATCTGTAGGTGCTGTTATTTTGCTGTCCATGGTGCTGATGTGCCCAGTACCCTTCCCTTATTGCAAACGTTTCATGGTTGTTTCTAGTATTGCATTTTTAATTGGTTGTGGATGGATGGCCACTTATGAAAGATGCTGGGGGTCAGAGGAAACCATCACTATCCAACTAGAAGAATTGTCAGGGTGTATAATTAACTAGGATCAAATAGAGGCTTTAGCAATGGAGGAACCAACAGATACCAACTCAGTATGACCTTTTAATAAACCTGGGCATCTTTTGGGCCTTTCGGTCTGTTTAAAGTCTCTTGAACATTTTTAAATAAAAATATAAATTCTGGCTTTTTAAAAAAGTAGCCTTTAATGTTAGCAAACTGAAGCTTCTCTCCAGCATTAGGCCTGGCAGGACCTCTGTCCATCTCCCACCTCCTATGAGACCTCTAATGGCATCACAGGGACACTTTCTGGCACATGCATGAGTTCTCATTCATGTGGCAGCACTAATGGTCGTCCAAGTCAGGCTACTAGTACAGCAAGATGTTACCAAGAAGGTGGTCTTCCTGCTTCTCTTACGAAAGTGCCTGTCCAAACATCAGCTTCCTTGAGCTAAACCCAAGATCCTGTTACAAAATTAGGACAAAGTTGGAGAATTCCCAACTGTGCCTGGAATGAACTTTCATTCTATCTGGATAATAACAACACATAGGATAGGGGAGGGGTGTAAAAAACCGAAGGAGATTAAGACCTGATGGACATTGAGAGGACTGTTGAGCCTGTTGTCCCTGGTGGCTGTCAAGCAGGCGGTGGACCAAACAGGACGTCTTCTCTCATCTTTCTCCAGCTCTCCCTGTTCTAAAACCAATGCTCTGCTTGAAGTCTCCCTCCCTCCTTACACCCAACCCAAGTGAAGCCATAGTGGGGAAATATAAAATAGCAAGAGGAATGTACCAAGCAAGTATCTTTGAATTTTTTATTTCTTACCAACATTTTATGAAAGGAATTTGAAGTAATATGGCTCCTAACTCTAGGAGCCTTTGACAGAAGAGTACAAAGTAAACTGGCTGTTATGCTGAAGGAGATGGAATGGGTGAACTTGTCAGAGAGGAGGATGAAAAGGCTTAAGACAGAGGCACAAGTAGAACAGTTGACTGCCTACCACCATTTCTCTTGATTTTACCTCCTGAGTAATTTTCTCCTCTGGCCACTGAGGGGTCACGCAAACTCCAAATTCTGTCGTGGAGTTATTTCAACCTTAGAGAATAAAAAGGTTGGGATTTTGTTTCAGGATGTTGGTTTGCTTGTATCTACTGAGGGTAGGGGTAAGGTGGATATATCTTTCTTAGGGTGAGCTCAGTAAATATAAATTAGAAACAGAATTAGCTTATTTCTAAATGATTTAGAATAGAATCACTTTAGACTTCAGATTTATCTAGTGAAGTATGGATTGTTCAATTTATAAAAACATAGTTTATAAGAACATTTTTATTTTATATTATGAGGTACTCCTATAGTCTATTTTATTTATTGATATATAATCTTTTTTACATGTATATTCTGGTGTAAAAGAGCAAAGAGACAGTCATGTTATATTTTCCTGCTTAGAGGAAAGGCAGAGAGAGACATGAGAAGACATGAACAGCAGGATGTTGTCATCTCTAGTCTTCTCAGTTATGAGTTATGAGACGGCTGTCTCATAATCGACTTAACAAGCCCGTTTTTGATGGACTCTAAGATGTTTATAATCTTTTGCAATTAAAAACAAGGTTGCATTGGATAACTTTGTACATACGTCATTTTTCACATGCGGGAATTTATTTGTAGAATCACTTCTTAGGAGTAGAACAGGGTAAATCCTGTATGAACTTATTATTTTGCTATATATTATTGAACTCCAGGCAAAAGGGGACACTTGCCTGAAAATAGAGAACATCATTAAAAGATCTGCTAGAAAAAATAAAAATAAAAGGATTCAGAACACTTTTCCCACCTTGTATGGACATCATTAAGGGCTCTTAAGAAAACACCAGTATTCGTTGATAGCATCTTCCACAACTACCACTGCAAGTACTTCACAGTGCGTGAAGGAAGCTGAGTTGGCCACAGGTTTTCTTTTTTCATTCATTCAATAAATATGTGTGGAGTAAGGCACAATGGCAGGCACATTGGGGTCACACACATGACCTAGGCATGGTGTCATCCATAATCCTTAAGATCATTTAAAAACTGGAATCCAGAAAGATGGCAAAATAAACCCATGCTTTGTCTTTATTATTTAAAAATCAAACCAGATACATGTATTTGTTATGAGCACTAGTTAAAAAATATCAAGTTTCCTTACCTGGGGTGACGAGAAGACTAGAGGAAGGTACAATCTAAAACATCTTTGATTAATAAGAAAAAAGAAATAAAATGAATTATACATAAATTTAGCTTTGTTGCTAAAAACCACCTCTCCAAATAGAGTTCAGGTTGGGGCAATAATTAAAAAGCGGTAGAAAATAAAACAAAAGCTACAGAAATGGTAGAGAAAACTTACAGAACCCTAGGTTATGGTTTCTAATAAAACATCACAATATAAAATTAAGCCTGCATGTCCTCGCCCCCAACTGCAGCAGACACACCTGAACAAGAATGCCAGTCTGGTAACCTGGAGCCCAGGGTTCTAGGTCTCGGCCTGACAATGGTCATATGGCCAACCTTGGGCCCCTCACAACCCCTCTGGCCATGATTTCACCATCTGTAAAAGAGAATAAACTACTTTATCTGCTTATGTCGCATATTACTGTGAGGAATAAATACAATTATAGAAAACGTTTTGAGGAGGTTAAAATCTCCACATGAATGCAAATTAGTATTTCCTTCATTGATTGGCATTCAATATTGGTATGTTATGCACCACCAACTTCTTAAATGTGAGTTCATCAATGCATTAATATTTCAGTAAGTAGCAGGGTGCCAAAAAAATGTGTACACATGACTTGTTTCATCTTTTGTTATCAATATATATTGAGTATTACAATTTTAATACAGTTTTTTCCTTTCTTAAAATTTAATACTTTTTTTGGCACCCTCTGTATAAACTCTGCACAATTTGGGCAAATGATGACGGTGGTACGTTGTCCACTAAGTGCCCTCACCTAGTTTATCCCTGCGGAACTCCACCCAGTATCTTCCCTGTGCTTGCTTTGAGTCCAACGTCAAAGCAGTAACTTAGTTTGACCACTAGATGGCACTAGTTACAAGGCGAGCTTCAGAAATTGAGCATTTTTCCCAACTAGGAAGCTTTTCCAGGTTTGTTTGTTTTGTGACTTTTTTTTAAAAATCATTATTATAAAGACCATATGCTCACTGTGAAAATACAGCAAACGGTATATGGCATAAAAGGAAATCCCCCGTTTCTGGTAAACCTCGAGGCAGTTTCCTAGCCCTGATTTGAATACGAAAGTGTGTAGCCCTGATTTGAATATGAAAGCGTGTAGCCCTGATTAACCTTAGCTAGGCACAAAGCTGGCTGGGCTAGTTGAAATCACTATGTCTCAAGACTGTCCTGGCAGTATAACCATACCAACACAAAGCCACTGGGCCCCTGCTACCCCACCCCACCCGTAGACATACACACCTCCAGTCAACTCCACTCTCACAGTTTTAAGGCCGCGGTCCCCTTTATAGCTTACTGGCTCCTTACAAAGTCCTTGGCCTTCTCTGAGGAAATAGCATTAACAGACTAACTGAGCTGGTTGAACTTTTGTGGTGAAAGTCAGTAACTGAATCAACAGTTTCAAAAGCTTATTAAACATCTTGCAGTCAAATATATTCATGTAATATTGGGTTGTCAGAAAAGTCATAATGCATTTTTGCAATGAAAAACATAGAAAAATATGTCATGACTTTTCTGACAGCCCAATAATTTTTCCCCATTCACATTTCTTCTGGGCTAAAACAGTAACTACATATGCCTGATTAATTTGTTGACTTGGCAACACCAACCATTCAGAATGCTGCTGAGAACCAAGGGCAAATGGGAACCAAACACTCTGGTTGGTCAAAATGGCTGTCATAAAGTTCACTCAGCAAGAAAGACTAAGTTTGATTCAACTTGATTGGGCTCAAGTTTTAAAAATCTGGACCTCAGTTTCCTCATCTGTCACTTGGAGGATCCTTCAGCCCCGGGACTAGGTGCTATAGGTCCAGAAGCACTAATGTTCTCTGACATATACACAGAGCCTGATTGCCACTCGTGGGGAAAGCTTCCCTGGAGCAAGAGGGAATACATGACACAAAGAGAAGGGCTTGGGTCCTGTGCTTGTGACAGTCCTGGAAGCTGTGAAAGTGGTGGTGGGGGATAACTTTAAGAGAAGTGAAAGGTGTGGGAAAAAGGAGAGAAGACACTGGCTCCAGGTAATTCATCTTTGTGCCTGCCCCTTGGAAAGCAACCAAAGCCAGCAATCAAAGCCATTTTATCATGGGCCATCCCTGTCCATCAAGATAGCTCCCTCCAGGCCACCAGACACCTGAAGTTCCTCATCAGGACAAAAAGCCCTTAATACAGAATTTCAGATCAAAAGTAAAAAATTCTAACCTCTGAGTTAACAACTTGGTGTGATCAAGTGAAAGTGTAAATGTTGACCTAGAGGGATTAGAATGCAAGAAAATGCCTGAGGGGGGACCTCGGGGCCTGAAAGGGAGGAAAATGCTAAGGCTGGAGGTGGAAAGGTGGGGGTCCTACTTTGTCACTCATCCTTTTAACCAAGTTATTCTAGTATGTATCCCTCGCTCTTCCATACTGAGGAGGATACTGGGAAAACAAGATAAGGTTCTGTCCTTTCCGCCTAACTTCCTACGCACAGACCCTGCACAGTAGGTATTATTCTGGCTTTCGAGAGCCAGACACAGGTCTAAGCACTTTATGTACCTTGTTCCATTTAGTCCTTCTGTTAACCCCATGAGGTGGGTGGTATAAGCCCCATTTTACAGACAAAGAAACTGAAGTTTCTTTACGATATCTGTCCAAGGTCACAGGTCTCCCCACAGGGCAGTAAACCAGAGTCTTTCTGACCCCTGCATCAATCAGCCAGTGGAGCCGGAATTTGCCTCTGAGCTTTCCAATCTTCTATATGTCCCATTATATGTGAAGGCACAGGCTCCTCCATATTTTGGAACAGGGATATTACAAATCCTGAAAGAGCCCAAGGAATTCTGCATTACATAATTATCCCTCCATTTAGTTTTATCTGCAAGAGAAGAAGGAGAGTGGAGGAGGGGGGAGGGGAATGGGGGGAGAGGGAGGAAGAGGAGAAGGAGAAGAAGGAGAAGGAGAAGGAGGAGGAAAAGAAAACTGTAATTGCCAGACTCCTAGATGACGGCCAAAACCACAGCTGCCCTGTTCCAAAATGGCCACGCCGCGTTCTCCTATTGTTGGAGCAATTACGTAGCGACAGAAAGGCCATCACCAGGTGGGTGCTCCCAGTGACTGGGTCAGGCGCCACAGTGGCCACCTGGGTCTTCTTTCTGAGTCCAAGTTGGACTCAAGCAGAGAAAGAGTGTGGACAGCGGAGGAAAGCAGGTAACCAAGGGCAATGAGTCTGAAGCGAAAAGGGCTAGAAAGGATTAATCTGCGGAACCGGCCGTCACCACGCCTACCGCAGGCGCCTCGCTTTTGCCTAGCTGCAGTTACCGCTTTATTCTCCGCCCCCAAAGGCTCTTGGCAACCAATTCTCGGTGGGGAGGCGGTGTACGTCAGCCGTTGCCGGGCAGTCTAGGAGTGCCTCTTGAGCTTTTAACCGTAACATCCTGCGGTGATGTTGGCGAAAAATGAAGATGCCAGGGAAATGGAGAGCAGGCGAGGAAGAGTGGGGGAAAAGATAGGAAAGGAAAACTTATACTCTTGTACCATTATCCTACAGCTGAGAAAAAACCTTAGGGTTAGCTCGCCTAACGTCCGTCACATGTTGGCTTAGACGTCCAGGACAGGGGAGCTCTCTGCCACAGGCCTGTTGGATAGATCTGATGGAGAGAAGGTTCATCTCTGTATTGCACTGAAATCAGCCTTCGAGGGCTCGCAGCTAACTGCTGTACCTCACGAGGACCTACAGAATAGCTCGATGCCTCTCCCACAGGGCAGCCCCTAACCTTCTGGTCCGAATCAGCACAAATCATTCCCATTTCTGGAAGATGGAAAAACACTTAAGTGCCTGACTCACCCGATTCATAACAAGTGGAATGATTTTCTTTATGAAAGATGAAAATATTGGTAAATTTTAGAATAATAATAAGGAAAAATGGAAAAAATGATAGAAAAAAAGTTAAACCCTTGGCAGACCATCGCTGGCTTTACACTCTCCACGGTTTTCTAGTTTCCTGTATTGCGTGTCACTTACATAAATACACCAGCGCGAAAGAGCAGCCCTTGGCTTTACTACATCACACCTGCTCACGCGCTGTAAGCACTCACTGGCTGGGGCTGCATCAGACTGATTCAGATTCGTGTCCCATTTCTCCTGCCAATCTATGAAACATCTGGTGAATTTAGAACATTTGGAACATTAGACCACTTTCCCATCTATCAGTCATTGAATCTCCACGGAATATCCAGACAAATTTAAACACATAAATACTATGAAAATAGGGCCACAGAAGTGAAAAAGAAAATGCCCAATTCCTCTTGATATTTATGTCACTAAAGGGAGTTCCAGAAGAAAAATCACTGCGTGGCTAACCGCAGCATTTCCTGAGTTGTCACTGTGTACCAGTCACACCCCACATGGACTCATTCACATAATTCTCACCACAGGCCTCATAAGATGCATGTTATTATTCCCCCACTTGCAGAGGAGAAAGCTGACGTACAGTGTGTTGAGGTGAGTAGTGTAGTCATTACAAGTGCTATAAAGCCTGGCTTCAAATCCTAGCTCTGTCACTCCCTAGTTGTGTGACTTTGTACAAAGTGTACCACTTTGTGCAGGGCAATTTATTAATATTTATTAAATGCAGAGTGAACTTCATGGCCATGTGACCAGGGCAGTTGCACAGAGCCCCATGTTTACTTAGAAAGGGGCACTGTGTTTGGGTTTTTAATGCTCTTTGTCACCATCTTGAAATTCTTAATAATTTCATCTTTCAAATTTTGTTCTGTAAGTGAAATCCAATGGGACGATAGAACATATGCTGGGGCTTGGAGCTGAGGCTCGAGCTCCGGCTTTCCTCTTACGCCTCTCAGCCTCCCCAGGACTGGGTTTCGGCTTCCCTCCCCTCAGGAATCATTGCCACCCTCTGTGCTGTGCCCCTCCCAGCAGGGATCTGGGTACAGGGGAGAGGACAAAATGGGTCAGGCATGCACACCTGTCTTGCCAAGTTAGGGGCAGGACCCCAGGCACTTGTGAAGGGCTGTTTTTGCCCTCAGAGTGTCACTGTGCTTGAAAAGTACATTAGAGAGCAACAACAAAAAAAGTCACCATGACATTTAGAGAGTGAAACTGCAAAGGAAAAGAAAGGAAGAAAAAAAAGAAAGATAGTGAAACTGCAGAAGACAGGAAAAGGCTTTTCTCCTGCATTTTGCACAAGGACCCAGATAGTTTCATCTTGGACTGGGCCCCTCAAATTATGTAGCTGGCCCTAGTAGACTGATATTTATTGTCAAATTCTCTATAAGAGCAAAGAAGTTGAAAATAGTGACCTGACACTGATTGACTTGTGTCCTCAGGTAACACATAGCTGCAATAAAACTGGAATATAACTCTCAGGAAGGCAAGAACTTTGTCTCTGTCTTGCTGAAAGTTTTGTAATCAAGGTCTAATATAGAGCTTGATACATGACATTTGTTGTTAAATATTTATTAGTATAAATTAATTGAATACATTTTTATTTCAACGTAGTCAAATAGATATTTTAAAAATAAAGGATGGCCAAGTGGCTCAGTTGGTTAAGAGATTACTCAAGAGTGTGAGCTCTGAGCAGCAGAGTTGCCGGTTCGATTCCCACATGGACCAGTGAGCTGCATCCAAGTTGAGCTGCTGCTGAGCTGCCAACAGGTGGCAGGATGGCTCAGCTGGTGAGAGCATGAGCTCCTAACAACAAGGTTGCCTGTTCAAGATGGTGGGCTATGACTGTCTGCAACTAAAGACTGAACTCGGCACCTTGAGCTGAGCTGCTGCCTGGGTGGCTCAGTGGATAGAGCGTGTACTCTTAACAACGAGGCTGCTGATTTGACTCCCACATGGGATGGTGGCTACGCCCACCTGCAACTAATTAAACACAGCACCTTGAGCTGAGCAGCTCCACTGGACTTGGAGCTGAGCTTGCTGTGCCCTCCACAACTAAGATTGAAGGACAACAACTTGGCTGTTCCCCTTCTCCAATTCCCCAACACTGTTCCCCTCCCCCAATTCCCCAATTTAAAAAATAAAATAAAGTGATTCATTTAAAAAATTAAAAATTAAAACAAATATTCTGGGAAACTAGTTAAATAAATACGGCACATTCATGCAATAAAATATTGTGTAACTGGGGCTGGCGAGTGGCGCATTGATTAAGAGCTGGCTTGGGACGCCAGCTCTGAGCAGCAGGGCCCCGGTTCGGATCCCACCTGGGGGCCAGTGACACTGCCCTCTACAGCTAAGATGGTGAACAACACCTCAACCTGGAGCTGGGCTGCCATGAGTCGCCAGTGACAGCATAGGCTGCAGCCCTTCTGCAGTGGGCTGCCATAAGCTACCGTGGGCGGCTGGCAGCCAGTGTGAGCTGCCAAGAGCCACTGTGAGCGGCTGTCCAGAGGCCGGCGACCAATCTGCCTCACCCAGGAAGAGTGCAATGATAATACCAACATGGGCCAGTGAAGCAATGTCCTCCACAACTAGACTGAAGAACAAAACGACAGCAACTTTTCAGTTCCTCTTCCCCCAGTCCCCAGCGCTGTTCCCCTCCCCCAATTCCCCAATAAAATCTTTTAAAAAATATATTGTGTAACTGTATAAAAAACAAGTATGTTCTTTGGGCACTGATATGGAAAGATGTCCAACATGAATTGCTATTATTGGGTTGTCAGAAAAGTCATGAAGTATTTTGTGTATGTTTTTCAAAGGTCATTTATTTATATAAAATGCAAAGATCAATCAATGATATATTGCCCATTTTGTTTGCTAACCTTTTGCCATCTTTCAGTGAACTTCATAATTCCTCGTTCATAGAAGGACCTGTCTTTATTTGCGAAAAACTGAACAAGGTGCTGATTTACAGCCTCATCTGAATTGAACGTTATACCACACAAGGAGTTTTGAAGAGAGCGAAACAAGTGGAAGTCTGACGGTGCAAGGTCAGGCGATGCAGTATGGTGGGTGTGGCAACACATCCCATCCAAGCTCCAATAATTTTTGACAGGTGATCTAATTTGTGTGTGGTCTCACATTGTCGCAATGGAACACAACTCTTTTACAATTAACAAGCTCTGGACGTTTCTGGATGATGGATTCGTTCAAACTGTCCAATTGTCAACAGTACACATTTAAATTGATTGTTTGGTTCCTTGGTAAGAGCTCGAAAAACACGACACCTCTAAAATCCCACCACACTGAGAGCATAACCTTCCTCTAATGAATGTCTGCTTTTGATGTCGTTTGAGGTGAATCATCACATTGGGACCAAGATCGTTTGCACACCACTTTGTTGTAAACAATCCACTTCTCATCACTAGCTATCAGTCGCTTCAAAAAAGGATCGTTTTCCGCACGTTTAATGAGCATATTGCAGATGTTTATACACGCCATCAAATTAACTTCTTTGAGTTCATGTGGAACGCAAATATCGAGCTTGCTTACGTATCCCAGCTTCTTCAGGTGATCGTGAATGTTTGAATGACGGATGTTCAGTGTTTCTGCAATCTCTCGTGTCGTGTAACATGGGTTTGACTCAATCAATGCCTTTATTTTGTAGTCATCATCCTCAGTGGGCCTCCCTGACTGAGGAGCATCGTTGAGATCAAAATCACGGAATTTCGTGAACCATCGTTGGCACTGATGTTCTTGTAGAGCATTGTCACTTTATGCAACTTTTCACAAGCTTGACACGCATTCTTCTCTTTATGGAAATAACTCAGTAAAATATGGCAAAAATGCACAGTTTGGTCTTCCATCTTCAACTTGCTATAAAATCTCCGAAATGCAACCAAACTGCTCAATTCTTTTTTAAAATGAAGCTAGAACTGTCAGCTGTTAAATGACATAGCAATAACATAGATGAGAATGGCTCTAGTACTTCCAAAAATGAACTAGTGCTACCTGTCTCAAACATGCGTCATGACTTTTCCGACAACCCAATATTTTCTTTAAAACAAAAATATGAGGTGAGGAGTGCTATTATTAGTCCTCACTTGCAGTGATTTTTCTCCTGGAGCTCCCTCTAGTGGCACATATGTGGAAGGACGCAGAGAAAATGTAAATTGGCTCCAGATGGCTGGAAGGGAGATTTTCAAAGTATGTTATTTTATACCTTTTGGATTTTGAAACAGAAGCAAATGTAAAAACAAATAAATAAAATCAATTTTTAAAATACAACAGAGCTATATTATGTATTAATGTGGAATTATACACTGCTATATAAACAACAAAAGAAGCAGAACAGTGTTTCTATTATTTGCGTACGATACGTTTTACAGATTTTCAGTGCTGTTATTGGGTGACTACCATTTACTGAGTGCTTACAGTTTCACACAGGGACAGCATGCTAAATAACATGTGCATTCATTGTGTTTACAGTGTGTCACTTTGCATACATGACTATATCAGACATGGTCAGGGATGCAGATTAAACGAAATTCCTGAGGCGTGTGATGCACACAAGAAACAACTTGGAAATACTTGCAAGATCCTGTAAGATGTGCTGCACAACATCAATTACAGCAACTTTTAACTGCTGAAGGAAGTGACCAGCTCTTATCATACAGGTGGCGGTTTCTCCTCACACGGGTGGTTTCTCCTCAGACCGTCTACATCATGCTCTATGCCAGCAAGAAATGGGTGCTCCCACTCCTCAGATTCCTGTAAATGACTTTGATTTTGCTGGTGGCTCTTCTACCCTCCCCTTGTTTACATTAATGCCCAAAGATCAGTCATCCAAAGGACTGCTTGCCCCAGTTCCAGCAAGCCACTCCCTTCCTAGAGATCTGAGACTTGGGCATGGGGGTGAGCGAGGTGAGCTCTTCAGGCTGAGTGGCACAGTCATTACAAGTGCTGGTCCTGAGGCTAGAAAGCCTGGCTTCAGATCCCAGCTCTGCCACTCCCCAGTGGTGTGACCTTGAGCAAGTGACTTAACTTCTTTTTGCCTCAATTTCCTCATCTGTAAAATAAGAGTGATAGTAGTTCAACATTCATTTTACTGTTGTAAGGGTTAAATGAGTTAATACATGTAAAATGTTTATAACAGTGGCACATGAAAGCATTCTGTCAGGGTTTTTAGGTATTTGATGGCTTTGATCAAGTGGCTTTGATTGTCTAGCTCCTGACCCTTTCCCCTCCCAACCCTCCACCCCACCCTGATCTCACATCCAGCTTTGGACAATCAGACTGGTGCTGGACAATTTCAAGCACCTATGACCCCAAACACTGCCCAGGAAAGCATCTTGTGCATAACTCTCCTACATGAACCTGAACACGCATCATGGAGGAAGAGCATTGCAGGACATTTTAGGTTCTGGAAGGAGAGAATCCCTACTTCAGAGGAAATCAGGCATGCACAGAGGCTCCTCTTCCCACCTGATTCACCCCTCCTGACCTTGACTTTCACCCTCACATCCCCAGAGCATTCGACCTGCTTGTGCCCAAACTCCAGATGCTTTGCAGGGAGGAAAAAGAAGCAACTCCCAGACTCAGCTGAACAGAGTCTGTCTTTCTAACTGCTGGTCCTCATCTCAGACAAAAACAGAAAATGTATGTCCCAGTCATGTCCCTAGCCCTTGAATGGTGCTGCCCAATACAATTCTGTGTGTGTGTGTGTGTGTGTGTGTGTGTGTGTGTGATGATGATGATGGAAATGGTCTATATTTGTGCTGTATGATCTGGTAGCCACGTTGTGCTACTGAGCATTTGAAACATGGCTAGTGCAATCAGGGGAATGAATTTTTTATTTAATTTAATTTTAATTTTAATGGCCACTGTTGCTAGTGGTTACTGTATTAGACAACATGGTTTAAATTGTCTACTTGACCATTTTATTATTATTTAATGAAACATCTTTGCTTTATGATTGGGATATATATTTTTTAAACTTAGTGCTGATGCTGGTCTCATTCTTCAGTGATCAGCTGATTTTGAGAGGTAAGGGAAAAGTCATATTTTCATTCCAGATCTCCTATGACACTGAGGAAATCAGAGAGCAAGGCCAAGACTGGAGAGCTGTGTCCTGGATACTGGCTCTGTCCTCATTGGCTATGTTGACTAACAGCTGCTGACCTTGCTAATCATCCTTCCTCCAGGCTTGCCTCTGTGAGCACAGGTGTCCATCAACTCCCAATGTCTAACTCATGTGTTGGGGGGTGCAGAATAAGTCACCCCAAGATGTGTCTCTGTGGTATGTGGATTGTTTTGAGCTAAAGGCAACCAAGACCCTGTGGGCTCAAGAGGAACTTCTGCCCTCCTCTTAACTACCTAGAACTTGAATTACGGGCCCTGTCCATAATAACAGATTATCAGAGATAACCTTTCTACCTATTGATAGGGCAGGGAAAACTAATTACTAAACATCTGCTCTTCTCCTTATCCTGCAATGACCCTCTGAAGCCCCAAGGCACCTTACCTCCCCCTTAGCTCAGAATGCTATATACACCTCATTTTAACTTTCTGTCCCTGAACCTCTCCTGTATGTGGGATGTCTCACTCTCTCATGTATGCAGAATTCCCATACATTTGTATGTAATTAAATTGGTCATCTTCTCATGCTAATCTGTCTCATGTTCATTTGATTATTAGACCAGCCAGAAGAAACTGGGGGGCAGAGGAAAGTTTCTTCCTCCCTCACAAACTCATGACTTCCCTAAGTATATTCCTTGGGAGCAAGATGCTAACTAAGCCAAATGACCCATCACACATCTGAACATAAGAAAGGGAGTTTGGCTGTGCAGTAGGAGCAAAGGAAATTAGACATCAAGAAGAATGGCTTAGTAATGACAGTTATGAAATAGGAGACCAAGTCTAAACGTGCTTTCTTTTTTAAAAAGCCAACAAATGATCCCTCTCCCTTGGCTAATACTAGGAGGACAGAGGTTGAAGGAACCTTACAGATTACATGGACGAGCCTCTTCCTGAGGTCCAGTGAGTGAGAAGTCCTGATCCCAACTGGTCAGATCCTAGAAGCCCCTTCGAAGGCTGGGTGGCTGGAAGGGAGTGGGGGAGGAAGGCCCAGTACCAGGCAGCCTCTGCTCCGTAGCTCTGAGAGGGTGGGGAAAACAAACCCTGGCCATCCCTGAGTCTGTAGCCCTTTTGTGTAAGTGCCTGGCAAGGATGACGTGGGCTGTTCCCCTGAGCACAGCTGCAGCATGGCCGGGAGGAGGCAGTCCTGGGAGCCCCGCCCTCCCAGATCCCTCCTCAGGCTTTTTCAGTGGCGGGGACATGCGTCCTGAGGGCCTCCACTTGGCCTGACCCTGCTGCAGGGGCTCTCTGTCTCCAGGGAGCGTGGAGATGGCGGGTTTCCTTAGCTCCTCTCTGTCCAGCTGCCTCCCCAGCCTCCTCCTCCTCCTTCAGTTGTCTTCCAGCTATGCAGGTAAGGTTGATCTTTATTTCTGCCTTAGGGAGACTCCAAGAACAGAAAGGCTAGTTTCCCTGGGCTCACCCCCTTCAATTCATCCTCAAGTTGCTATGCAAATTATCTTTGTGAAACATAGATACGCTGACATTGTCCCTGTCTCAGAAAACCTCAGCGGCTTCCTACAGTCTTCAGAATAGAGCCCTAACTCCATAACATGACCTTAAATCCAGGCTCTCCTTCAACTCATTCTCACCTTTCTGAGGTTTGGGTTTCTCACCTATCACACGGGGATATAACAATAACAGCCTCTTGGAGTTGCTGTCAGGGTTCAGTGAGATTAGGTCCATAACACGTGTAGCGGTGCCTGCCCCACAGTGAGACTCCATCAGTATTTGTTGGATTGTAGTATCTTGTCATGTCTGAGAGTTCTGTTCCTCATTATCAGGCACTGTAAAGTTTTTGTAGAGGTTTCATGAGCTGGGGAGAAATAAAAGAAACAGAAGACAGGATCCCACCTTCAGGGAACCACCTACCAGGAAGCCCAGTCCCTGACCTCCCTCAGGAAATAGTGGCAAGTGTGATGGAGAAGCAGCCTTATCTTCCAGTAGCTCATAGTCTAAGAGACACATTCACGTCAGAAAGAGACTGGGAGTATGTACAGGGCAGGCAGGGTCCAGGAGGCACAGGAGACAGAGCCACCTCCAGGGTGCAAAGTCTCAGAGGAGAAAAGTTTGGGAACAGTGTGGGAAGGAGGACAGAGGGCTGAGAAATGGTGGAGAGAGGCAGCAGTGGAGGAGTGACAAAAGCAACACCCCTAAGGGGAGAGTAGGGACCAATTCAGCCAAGGCTAGATCACATTCCAAGGTGGAGCCTACAGGTAAGGCTGAAGGATCAGGGATGAAGAGATAAAATGGCAGAAAGGTGAGCAGCAACTGTCAAGATGACCACATGCTAGAATGTTCTGTCCAGAGCACTCACCATATCTCTATAACCAGAGACCTTTCATTTATATAAATATTCAAGAAGAAAAACTGAGCTCTTTCCTGGCATAGAATGCCATTTAAAATGTTTATTCAAAACTCCATTTAAAAATCGAGTATCTTCTTCCTTTCCTGTTTTGAAGCAGCCCTTCCCATGGACTGGCTTGTTTGTCAAGGCTCCCTCTGATGCTGTTTCTTTTCTCTGGTGTCTTGGACAGGACAGTTCAGAGTAATAGGACCAGGGCACCCTATCCGGGCTCTGGTGGGGGATGAAGTGGAATTGCCATGTCGCATCTCTCCTGGAAGGAATGCTACAGGCATGGAGGTGGGATGGTACCGGCCACCCTTCTCTCGGGTGGTTCATCTCTACCGAAATGGCAAGGACCAAGATGGAGAGCAGGCGCCTGAGTATCGGGGCCGGACCGAGCTGCTGAAAGGGGCCATTGGTGAGGGGAAGGTGACCCTCAGGATCAGGAATGTAAGGTTCTCAGATGAAGGAGGATTCACCTGCTTCTTCCGAGATCATTCTTATCAAGAGGAGGCAGCAATGGAACTGAAAGTGGAAGGTGAGTAGTACCATGTAACACTGGGTATCATCCGTTGGGTGACCAGGACCTCCCTTTGAGATTTTAATCATTGTCTTACTTAAATGAGATCCTCCAACCCAAACATCTCACTCCTGGGAATCCATTCCACAGAAGTACGCGCATCAGTAGGTACGCACCCGCACATGTCTGCTGCATCATTATTTAGAGTGGGAAAGGACCAGAACCAAGGCAATACCTGTGAGTAGGGATGTGACTGAATACATGTTGTGATGCCTGCCGGGAATGTCATGCAGCCATTAAAAAGGCTGTTTTAAGGGGCTGGCCGAGTGGCTCAGTTGGTTAAGAGCTCGCTCAAGAGTGCGAGCTCTGAGCAACAGCGGTTCAATGCCCGGCCCGAGCTGAGTTGCCACTGAACTGCCAACAGGTTGGCTCAGCTAAAAAATAAAATAAAATAAAAAATAAAAATAAAAAAGGCTGTTTTAGGGCTATAGCGATGGCTTGAAGGCATTTTACAACGTATTGTTGAGTGATAAAAGCAAGCTACACAATGTAGGGAAAACAAAACCCTATGTTTGTGAATATATTATATATACCGGGGGTGCCAAAAAAATGTATACACATGACTTATATTCATCGTTTGTTATCGGTGTATATTATTACAATTTTAATAGTTTTTTCCTTTCTTAAAATGTGTATACATTTTTGGCACCCTCTGTGTGTGTGTGTGTGTGTGTGTGTGTGTGTGTATCTCAGAGAAAAGTACAAAAAGAGATCCTTAGGAAAGTTAGTATGGTTCTCTTTGGGGGAAGAGGAGAAAGGAAAGAGTATGGGGTGTGATTCAACCAAAGAAAATCAAAGGTCATAATTATCCTTAGGATTTTGTTCATCCATTCATATAAAAGTATGTATAACATGTACATGTGTGGGTACAGATAGAGAAAATTTTCAGAAAAAAATTTTAAGAAATAAAATAGAAAAAATGATAAGTGGAGACAGCAAAATCCAAAATAATCAATTTTTGATTAGTTTGTACTACTAGAGGGGAATATGAATAACCTGCAAGTTAATCAAAGTATCTATGTGGGCTTTTTTCCAAGAGTCAAGCTGATCAAATCTGATATGTTTGTTTTATTAGATGAGACACATTATTGAGAAATATACTCCTGGTACATATGGCCCAAGTGAATAAATAAGTAAAACAAATGTCTGAATATAATCACAGAAATAAAGAGATGTCACCTGTAGATTTTACTTCCACCACTTCCTTTCTCCGGGGTTTCATTTTCAGTATGTTTTGTGAATAGATGACTTTGGAATTTTTTGTTTGTTTGTTTTACCCCAGGATGATTAAGATGTGGACAAGTTGAAGTGGATAGAGGGGAGCTTTGAAAGCTAATTGCTGTTAAATGGAAGAACAAAGTTGTTCTGAGGCCCTGAGCCTCAGGTCCTTTCCCTTTCCCTCCTTCCCTCTCCCCACCTGCAGCAACACAGCAGACAATCCATCACTTTTGTATCTCCATGGAGACTATTGTGGGCTGGGACCAGCAGGTGGCATTGTATGCAGGATAACAAAGCACTGTTTCTAGACAGATTGCAGGGATGTGAAAATAGCTTTGTGTGTCAAAGAAATGCAGTGACTGTATTATGGCAAGTTTCAGATGACATTACCTCCCTTCCTTCTCAAAAACGTCTTGTCTCCTGACTTCATTTTTTTCTTGTCATTTTTATGATTTTATTAGTAGTTAGTTGTCTCTAATCCTTTTTTAAACTCTTCATTATGGAAGTTTAAAACATATACAGAAGTAGAGAGAATAATAACAATGAGCTTCCAAATGCCCATCACTGCTTGCAACAAATATCAACCAAAAGACGACCAGTTTCACCTGACCCCACTCATTACCGCCCTACCCAACAGAACTACTGAGACAAAGCCTAGGCAGCATTACCATTTCATCACTAAATCCTCAAGAATGAACCACTCAAATATAAAAATGCTTAAAAAATTATAACCACAATATTACATCCTATCTTTAAAAATTAACAAAAATTCCTTTAAAAAAAAAGATTTTATTGGGGAATTCAGGGAGAGGAACAGTGTGGGGGAAGGGGACCAGCCAAGCTGTTCTTCAATCTTCATTGTGGAGGGCGGCAGTCACCATCTGGCTGCCCGTCGGCAGTTCATGGCCTCTAAGCTCAAGGTGCTGTGTTCTATCTTAGTTGCAGGTAGGAGTAGCAACCATCCCATGCGGGAGTCAAACCAGTGGCCTCGTTGTTAAGAGCGCACGCTCTATCCACTCAGCCATCTGGCCAGCAGCTCAGTGTGCCGAGTTCAGTCTTTAGTTGCGGTTGGGCATAGCCACCATCGAACAGGCAATCTTGTTACACCAGCTGAGCCATCCTGCCACCTGTTGGCAACTCGGGCGCAGCGTCACTGGCCCATGTGGGAATCGAACCAGCAATCCTGTTGCTCAGAGCTCACGCTCTTAAGACAACTCTTAACCAACTGAGCCACTCGGCTGGCCCCCAAAATTCCTTAATGTCAATAATATCCAGTCTGTGTTCAAATTTTCCTGGCTGTTTCATAGGTACATTTTTACAACTGGTTTGATTGAATTGGATGCAAACAAGATGCACACGTTGGTGTTTGCCCTGTGCGTTTCCCAGTCTAGATTTTGAGGATTTCATCCCCTGTTGTTTCACACAGGGCTCCATACCCCGTATCTCCCATAAACTGATAGATTAGAGATGCACGATCAGATTCAGGTTTGATTTATTTTGCCAAGCATACTTCCCAGATAATGCTACATTCTTATTGCTTTACATCAGAAGGCTCATAATGTCTCCTGCTCTTTTTTGTGATTCTAAGCCTTTGTTAAAGTACAAAAGTGCAAAAAAAACAAACAAAAATAACCACCCACAAACCTGAAGTATCTACTTGCTAAATCATGTTGCTACAGGTAAATTCCAATAAGAAATTGAAAGTAGAGTTTGCTGCATTTTTCTATGACTAATCCTAAGAAACCCCCCTGGACCGGTTCATGTCGCTTGCTGACTTAATCCTTACCCTTGATGGCAATGTGTTTATCTCCCCCCTAAAACAGAGAACAAGATAAAAGGGGCTCGACCGCAGCATGGCGCACTGAGATCAGACAGGCCGAGTTTGGGGGCAGGAGGAGCAGACCCTAGGAAGGGAAACGGGTGGGCACCGGGGAGCCGAATCCCGCCCTCATTACCCACCCCTCTCCACATGCACTGTTACCAAATTCTAGGGTCCTCCTTTCTCAAAAGCTCCAGAAAAGGGGTTCTTAACCCTTTTGTGTGTCACGCATCCCTTTTGTGGACTGTTGAAGCTGATGGACCCTTCTTAGAAGGATGTTTTAAATGCATGAAACATATTTGTGCTGAAATAATTACCAAAATATTAAAATAACAAAACATGGGGTGGCCCTGATAATTACTGTAATTTCAAAATAGTGACGAACGTTAATGATATTTTGAGATTTCTGCAACAACTCAATGTGATATGAAAATATTTGTGGTTTTTATTGACGACAAAGTCACAGGTTCTATTCATATTGTTGTGGTGCGTTGCCTACAAACATAATCGAAAGAAACGTTAAATTTCAGTTTAAAGGTTACTGAAAATAAATACGTACCTTTTCCTCTGAGTTCCCAGACCCCTTGACTTCTGCACCTCCACTGCTGTCCTACTTCAAGCTCCTGTGGCTTTTTACTTTCACTACCACCAAGGCCTCTTAACTGACGTCCCTCAGGATGTCCTCCAGTCCTGCAGCCAGTAAATCAGATCTCGTCGCTCCTCAGCTTGGAATCTGGCAGTGTACCCCTGTGGCCTTGGGGATCAGGTCCCTTAGCTGGTTCTCAAAGTTCCCCAAGAGCAGCCCCAAACCTAACCTCAAATCCTGTTCTAAATCTCCAGCCCCTTAGAAACCCCACTGTTCCCTCAAGGCTGAGCTCAGGTGTGAATTCCGTGTTATCTTCTTTGAATCTCGGTGATATCCGCTCCTTTATTCAGCCTGATGTACTGAGGCCCCGGCACCGCGCTGGGTGGACACAAGGGGGCGCTGCCGGTTCTGTCTTTCAGATCCGTTCTACTGGGTCAGCCCCGGCGTGCTGGCTGTCATCGCGGTCCTGCCTGTGCTGCTTCTGCAGGTGTCCGTGGGCCTCGTCTTCCTCTGCCTGCAGCACCGACTGAGAGGTACAGACTGAGGGGGCAGCCGGGGATCCTGCCCGAACTGAGCTGGCCTTTTAGGGCCAGGTCGGCTAACATTTTTTTTTTTGAGTGCCTTCTGGGCTCAGAATTCCATAATGTCAAGTTTCACACGGTACCAAATGCTTTCATATGGATAATAGGACCTTGCATCTCCTTGAGGGAGGGTGGCAAGTAATCTCCTTGAGGGAGGGTGGCAAGTAACAGCCCCATTTTACAGAGGCAGCAACTACGGCCTGGAGTGGCTCTGTGATTTACTCAGCCTGACAGCTTGGAAGTGGCAGAGCGCACGCCTAAACCCCCTTTTGGCCCCAGTACCCCACCTAGCAGTGTCACACAACTGTGCGAGAGTGGGCTTCAGAGTCAGACAGGTCTAGGCTGTCAGGTTTAAATAAAAATACCGTAAGTAAAAGTCCCTACCACGTCACTGGTCTTCGTTTCCACCTTCGTTCCATTCAACACTAAGGACTCGGGTTCGGCTGTCGAGGAAGCTCCTCTTTTGTGCCCAGAGCTTCCATTCTGAGCCTTCTACCCCCCACCAGGTGTTCTCAAGGCCAAAGCACTCAGGACCTTTAATTCTTCTCTTCCCCCTCCCGCTCCTAAGAAGATAAAGCAGCAAGGAGGGCTTGCAGTGAGGGCGGATGTTGCTGGCATCAACAATGGGGTCTTTTTTCTCCCCTTGAATTCATCCCAGAAACTCAGTTATCTACTCCTCCCATATGGAAAAAGCCTTTAGTCTACATGGCTGAGCAGAAAGAACCTGATTAGGGAGTTAGGCAACCTGGGTTTGAATGCAACTAGAACTCTCCAAGCCTCAGTTGCCTCACCTGTCAGGTAGATGACATCCTCCCTCCTAAATTCTGTTATGTAAAGTGCCAGGTACTGCTCAACTAAACGTTTAGTTCCTCCCTTCCTCATTCAGATGGGAAGTGGCTTTACACTTGCAAAGTGACAACCCAGCAGGGGGGAGTGACAATGTGAACTGAGAACCACCCAAGGAAAGGATCAAAGAGCAGTGGGGAAGGTAATAAAACCTTGTTTGTTTGAGGCATCGCTGTCTTCCCTGTTCTCCACATTTTTTATTCCCACTATTTATCCCAGACAATAGCCAGGGAAAGAGCCTCAACTCTTGGCTCCAAATCCAGTGCTCTTTCCACTCAAAGGATGCTCCCGGGCTGGGCAGAAACCTGCACAAAGGCCCAGGGCCCTGGGTGTGGAAATGCCCATCTAATGACAGAGCAGGAACTAAAAATGTTGCTTTTTCTATTTTAGGAAAACTTCGAGCAGAGATAGGTGAGTTCCAGGCACATTCCTTCCTCAATCCCGCCCTTCTGGTCTCTGCAGAACTGAAAGTCATTTTCCTAGACCACAGTTCGCCTTTGTCCCAATACCTTGTGTTCCCTTTGGGCAGGAAATGCACTATTTAAAACTCTCAAAGCAGCTGAGAACTGCAGATCTCATTCCTCCTCCCTGCGGTCAGCCAGGATAGACACAATTTTAAGTGATTAAATAACAAAAGCTCAGAGAAGGAGCAAGTATCGCCTTGGAGTGCCTGCTAAGCCCCTCTCCATTTGTTCCTCTTTCAGAGAATCTCCACAGGACTTTTGGTAAGTGCTTGGGTACAGGTCCTCCCGTCATCTTGGTGTTTCACTGTGGAAATCAAGGCCCCTGGCTCCTGGTTGTTTTCTCCCTCTCTTTTTCTTTCTTTGAATAAGTCACCTGCATCTAGAATCGGTAAGATAATAGCAAATAGATACACTACACTTTTGTGTCAGGCACTAAACTAACAGCTTTACCTGTTAACTCATCACAAGCACTGTAGACACCTTATTTCTTTTCAGGAAATACAAAGGGAAGGTAAACAGACCCTTTGCACAAATATTTGATGTCTAGCTGGGGAGGTGATGCATACACATGGATTAACTGGAGAGCCAAGTACATATATATCATCAACTGAACACATGGTGGCGTTTTCATGAGTGCACCAGTAACTATACATGACTAATCAGGGAAGGCTTCTTGGAGGAAGAGTGAAGACTCCAAGCCCCACTAGCATGTCATTTGGGTCTAACAACTTGTCATTTCAGAATACAGATAAACATAGGCAATATTTTAAGATTTCTGCAACACGTTAAAAAACACTATATGGAGAGGGCTATGTGGGGCATAAAGGAGAGCACCATTAATCCTGTTTGTTCTGTGCTGAACGGTTCAGATCCCCACTTTCTGAGGGTGCCCTGCTGGAAGATAACCCTGTTTGTAATTGTGCCGGTTATCGGACCCCTAGTTGCCTTGATCATCTGCTACAACTGGCTCCATCGAAGACTAGCAGGTACAGTGGTGGGGCAGCAAACAGGACCAGCGAGCAGTGAAGACCAAGTCAGGCCTGAGTGGCAGACAGAAAGATGACCCAGGGCTCCCAATTTGGGGAGCAGGGGGTTCCTTCCTCCTCTGTCCCTTTGGCCAACCCCAAGCTCCTCAGCCATGAAAAGAACCACTTACTGACATCTGTGGGGTCCCTTAGTGAAAAGGGAGGGGTGGCTTCCTGGAATCTGCCCAGGGAGGCGGTGGGAATGAGCCAGTCAGCTTCCACCAATCATCTATTTCTCTTTGTTTTCAGGGCAATTTCTTGAAGAGCTAAGTAAGTTTTCTCCTCCCTCTTGTAAGCTGAGAACAAAACAACAGGGAAGCGGCAAGAGAAAGAGGGGGGCTGGAGAGGGATGGAAGCCAGAGGAAAGGAGGGGCTGGCTGCATGGGTGGAGGAAGGAATTCTGAGGCAGGAGCTGACGCCAGCTTTCCAGGTGGTAGGGAAGGGGGGGCACTCCCACCTGCTGCCTGATTTGTTGCACCTTCAGTGCGCCTGTGGCAAAACCCCAGCCCGGTGACTCTCTCCCCTTCCCTATGGCAGCTTCCTGTGCCTCGCCTCCAAGACCAACCCTGAGGCAGGCATGCAGACAGGAGGATCCTAGCGGACTTTTCCTCTCCCTGGTTTAATGGTTTCATGACAGAAACTGACAGCCTTTTCAAGTTATTTTCTCCTTCTAGGAAACCCCTTCTGAGTGACGCTGCATCTTGGCATAAGTGGAGAGCCTGGTTGGTCCAAGGATTGGTCCTTGTGGATGTCGCATTCATCAAGCTGCACACTCACTGGCCTCTGTGCTGGGGGAACATTCCCATTTGCACTTCCAGGACCACTCAATCTAAATTCCAAATAAGATTGATTTCTCTTCTTCTGTCAACTACCTTTCCCCAGCTCTTTCCATTTTTGTTACCTACGTCTTTCCAACTCCTCTATCTGGAAGCCTTCCCCCTTCTGTTCTTCACCAGGACACCTGTGCTGGACAGTAACGCACAGGATGGTCCACCATGAGCTGAAGACCAGGGACCTCGGGGCAACCTGCAGCATGCCAACTTTGCAAATGATTATTTCTTCCAAGAACTCAGGCCCAATGGGCAGAGCTGAGGTGTGGAGGGTGGAAGGGAAAGAACAAGATAAGTCCAAGACATCAAAGACAGCGAGGTGAACTGCAGTGAGGACCTGGGAGAAGCCCACAGAATGCTGGCCAGAGCTCCATCTCGCCCGGGCAGCCTACAGAGGAGCTAAGGAAGGAGAGGACACAAGCGGGCCACGCACCGCTTTAGAATCTTCCCTTGTACTCCCACGACTTGTACAGATGGGTCCCTCAGACGCCTTCCCCCCTTTCATCCTTTTTCTCCTGTTTTCATACCAACAGAGTATCCACTGATTCAGCAATTACTTCGTGATGGTTTGAGACACAAAGAAACAAGCTAGGTGCTAATTAATAATACAAGTTTCCATGTGCCACTTCTTGTTCGTTTTCCTTTCTGTATTTCCTTATTCCCATTAGCTCTCTTCCCCTACCTACCCCAGGCTCCTTATCCTGGAGATCAGTCCTCAGGAAAACCAAACACAAAGGAAGACCTCAGCCAGAAAGAGCATTTATTTATCTTCCAAGACCCTCCCTGTCCGGTTTGCTTTTCCCGCCCTGCATGCCTTCTTCCTCCCTTTCCCCCACTCTCCTGGGGGCAAGGATCCTAGGAGACCCACCCCCTTCCCTGCCATGGGGGCGGCATTGTGAAAGAGGCCAAGCCACTGGCCCAGGATGGCCCAGCACTTCTGAGGACTGTCCCGGCACAGCCTCCTGCCTTTATAGGTCCCCCAGTGACCCACGAGATCCTCCTTCTCCTCAAAGTAGAGGTCGCAGACAGGGCAACGGTAGGCCTTCTGCTTCCAGTGAGCCTGCTGCTGGTGCCTGACCAGCCCAGAGAACGAGCTGAAGGACTTGCCACAGCGGAAGCAGCCATTTGACTGCTCTGTGAGGTGGGCCTTCTGGTGCCTGGAGAGGTGGGTCTTCTTACTAAAAGTCAAGGGACAATAAAGGCAAGAGAAGACCTTGAGTCTTGAAGGCTTTGGTAGGTAAGACTTGGACCTGGAATCCAGGCAGCGGGCTCCAGGGTTGGCTGCCTGGGTCCTGGTCACAGGCCCTGTGGTTCTAATAACTGGTGCCTGGTTCCTATCTATTGATGACTGTATGGGAGCTCTAGGACCCCTGGTTCTAAATATGGGTTCTTGGGCCCTGGCCACTGGTGCATGGCTCCCAGCTGCGAGCCCCTGGCTCCTGACGGTGGGTTCCTGGATTCCAGCCGTGGTGCCTGTAATCCTCACATGCTTCTGGTTTCCAGCCACTGGATGCTGGTTTTGGTGTATCTTCTGGTGGCGTCTGAGCTCAGACTGGTCCCGGAAGCTCTTCCCACAGAAGGGGCATGAATGGGGCCGGTAACCCAGGTGGACACGGCGGTGACGGCTCAGTCCAGAAGCATCACAGTAGGTCTTGTCACAGAGTGAGCAACAGAAAGGCCTCTCCCCCAGATGCATGCGTTTGTGGTAGCTGAGGGCCTTGGGGTTCCGAAATGACTTTCCACACTGGCTGCAGCTGTCAGTCTGCTTAGGATTGTGAACAAACTGGTGGCTATGAAGGTTGGAGCGCTTGTTGAAACACCTGCCACAGGTGTGGCAGGAAAAGAGGGGCCCAGACCAGGATGCTGGGAACAATGGAGTCCTGCCCATGTACCCAGCTGGAGCAGAGGTCAGGCCTGATCCTCTGCAAGCAAGGGAGACCTTGTCACCACTAGTCCCCTCATGTCTCAAATCCTGACGGTGCCCTTGAAGTTCCTCCTTATTGCCTCCTACAATGAATGAGGAAGAATAACACAAGAGTCACCATGAGAACCCTAACTCTCCATTCAGTCCAAGCTCCCCCCTTTCTATCCTCACTCTCCCAGCCAACACATTCATCCTCACTCTTGGACCTCATGGGCTAGAGTTAATAATAAACTTTTGGGTTTTTCAAATTAAAAGCAAATAAAAATCTAACTGGAATCCTTCAACAATTAAAATTTTAACCTATAACCACAGTTTTTGAAATCTATTTCTTCTCATTTTCAGTATTGCTCACACTCCCTCAGATAGTCCACTGATACCCACAGATGACCTCATAATATATCATGCAAATTAGTACACTTGAGTGAAAGTGCTACTAACAATCAATCTAGGATGCCAAGTGTAGACCAGGACTGTCCTGGCCATCCAGGATGTGTGGTCAGCCTGGCCTTCCCTTTCTCTCAAGTCCTTATTCTACTTTAAGGAACAAGTGTCCCTTCAACTCAGCATCAAGTTCATCCCCTTCTTTTCCTTTTTCCTTAGAAAAGACTTTTTCATCGAAAAAGGACAACTGACATAAGCAACCTACAATCCCTAGAAACTGGAGCTACTCCCTTGTCCTAATGGCTTATATATTCATCCTCTTGAAGCCGAGGGACTCGAGCAGATATCTCAAGGTCTCCTCCAGCTCCAAGTCTGACCAGGCTGGGAGGATACGGGCTAGGAGATAATCTACAGAGCCCTGACCCTCTTAGGCAGTTTCCCATCCTTCCTCTGTCCTTTGTAATTCTTACCTGAAGGGAGGCCTTCTATGTCTGGGTTATGGAGCCCTGCTCTCCACTGTTTCTCTTCTTGTTCAAGCTTAGTGATCAGATCTGGATTAGACAAAAAGAGTCTAGCTGGAGAGTGGGAAGAAGAGAATGAATTGAGGTCCCCGGCTGGGTCCCTTCATAATAGATGGGGACAACCAGATATCTTCTTTCGTATCCTTGGTTTAAGAACCATAATCTGGGACATATAGATGCAGGGAGGGGACACTCAAAAGACTAGCTCCTCACTAAGTGCCTGGTACATAACAGGAGAGACTCAGCAAATACTGATTGGGTGAGTAGGCAAATTTGCATGTTTTGAGTACACTGTCATCATGTTACAAGTGTTATCTTTGCCTTCAGGCAGGCTTTCATTTCTTTTCCTTTTACTCTGAGCTTAGTGACCCAGATCTTTCACACCTGAAAACCAAGGGTCAGTAAAGCTGCTTGTGAGCTAATCTACCTGCTCAGGGAAACCAGAGGTCATAAGGTCTTGGGATAGGGGGCTTGCTGAGGGAACCCCAGCCTCTTACCCACAGACACCAGGTTTTTGAAGGTCTCTGACATAACATCCTGGTAGAAGACCCTCTGACTGGCATCTAGACAGTTCCACTCTTCCTGGGTGAAATTTACTGCCACATCCTCAAAAGTGACTGGCATCTGGAAAAGCAGGAGAGACAGAGAGCCTGTATACATACAGGGACAGACATCCAAGCTCAAGGTTCAGAAAACTAAGAGAAGAATCAAACGATGGAAGTAGGGGAGGAATATGAAAAGACAAGCACAAAGCCAACAACTGTGATGTATAGAAAGGAATGGAAGGATGGAGAGGAGGGAAGGAAAATACAGGAGAAAAGGGAGGGCTATACTGAATATAAATAGGAGGGGAAGCAAAAGAAAAAAGGCTGTCAGTCTGATGAATTTAGGAGGTACTCCATGAAGGACGTAGGGTGGAGCAGGAGACTGAGAAGCCCTGCAGCCCACTTTCCTGGGTGTTGTTCACCTGGAAACAGTCTGAGATCCCATCTGACCTGCAGACAGGGGAACAGATGAAAGAGCTCCTGGAGTCTAGGACCCAGTCCCTCCCTCTCTCTAGCTTGGTCTCCTCACCTTCATCCAGGCCTTCCACCAGCACTCTTTCCTCACAGCTTCCTGCTGGGCCTCCTGGTCCATGCAAGGGAGCAGCTTCTTTACAGGTTCGATGGGCTTCAGCTGGCCAAACACCTTCTCTTCCATGGCGTCTCTTCCTAGCTTGATCCACTCCTGGCCTGGCCTCCAGGACTGACTGGATGCCTTCCTGCGGCTCTCTACCTCCCAGTAACTGAGCAAGTGGTTGGGGGCGGGGGGGGGGTTCCAAAGTCCCCAGGGTTTGACGTGGCTTCCTGTGACAAATGTATCTGCTCCAAGGGGCTGTCCTCCTTTTCTGTTCTCCGTCCAAATTCTCCTCTTTTACAACTGAGAACACCTTTGGTTCCCTAAAAGCCTAGGCTACAGAGTTCAGGAACCCGGTCATCCCAGGTTCAGTTGCCATTGTCCAGGAATGCCAGGTTGGGGCTATGAAGGCATCTGCCTTCAGTTTCACCCTGCGTGTAACCACTGGCTGGTGCTCACCTCTAGGAACCTAAGGTCAAAGAGAGAAAAACACATCAGCAAGAGGGGGAGTGAGGAACAACAGGTCCCCTATTTAGTGAAGGAATTCCAAAAGTTAGTGAACTCCTGCTCTGTGCCATGTGATCCCCTCAGCACTGTCCTGTCAGGAAACAGTTACGAGCCTCTTTTTAACTAACTTAAAATGCAGAGACGCTAAGTTGCTCAAGGATACTCTTGGTCCACAGCAGAACCACTGTTCAAAGCCCAGACTCTGTACCACTGAGGACATGATTTCCACTGTCTCAAAGCACTTTCTAGAGCAGCATTCTGGACAGAAAGTGTGTACCCGAGTAACCAGCCCAGGACCTGTCACAAAGCACTTTACACAATTCTCTTCATTCTGATCTGGTTTCATTGGAAAATGAGATTAAAGGAGATACTCTCTAAGATCCCATCTAGGAGCAACAAATATACAATTCTGTGGGTTTTTAATATATACAGTTCCTTGTAAAAAAAAATAAATAAAAGTGATAACAACCCAACAGCAAACACTTATTCAAGGCTTACACGAGCCCAGCAGTGGGGCTGCCTGCGCACGAGCAAATGTCCTACTCCGAAGCAACGAGGCTGATCTCCTGCTCTTCTTGCTGATAGCCACTCACTCCACTTCTTCTCCCTCTTGAGATGGAATGAGAAGAATAAAGACATAAAAACCTGTTGACTTTTTTTCTTTCACTTTTTTGGACAGGGGATGAATTGAAAATTCCAGCAAGGAAAAGGGCATTTGGCAATGGAGTTAAATGGAGAGCTAAAAAAAAAAGTTGACATGAAAGGTGCATTCTTGGGATCAGAAGTTGAGTCCCTCCCTCCCTTCCTTCCTTTCCTTCTAAACTATTCACAATCATTCTGTGAGGTGTGCAGGGTTGGCTTATTTTCCTACTCTCCAGAGGAACACAATAAAGGTAACATTTCCAAACAGCATCAATAATAGTATCCTCAAGGCGCTGGCTTTCCTGTTCTCTGGCACGAAAGACCCACTTCTGTCACTAGTCCTCAAAACAGCATTTGCCGGGAGTTGGTAGAAAGAGGCCTCAGGTCGATTCTAAACTACAATAGCTCTGGATTGGGGAGGGAGCATGGCTGTGGGGACTGAACGCCTGCCGGGCACTTCTGTCTCCCACAGTCGTGGAGCTCAACCCTGCTGGCGGCCTGGTGTAGGGAGGCAGGGAGTCTTACCTGGTCCGGGGCTTGTCCCTGCCCTGCCAGAATGTAAATCCCCCGAGGGAATGTGTCACCCGCCATCTTCCAGTCCTCTTGGGTCCAACCCAATCTCTCTCTAACCCCAAACCGGTCAATGGTTTCCCACAGCAGTTCTGAGAACGAGTGGGATCCGCCCTGGCCGCCGCCACCCGGGCGCTCCACCACTCGAGTTTTCTGCCCTTCAGCCAAGCAAAACGGCGCTTGGTCTCTCGCCCCTCTCGGCCCAGTTTCTCCAGGACAGTTTCCAGCTGCTTGCCGAGCCCTGCCGCCCGACCTCGGCCCGGTGGGTGCTGGCCCGGCCGCAGCGCTCATCACGTGCCGCCGCGCGCCCAGCTCCCGCACCCCGCCCTGCAGGCCTCCGCCCTCAGGAACCATGGCGGTTGTGCTCACCTTTGCGCAGCACATCAGGCGCTTGTAAACCCCCACTGGATGGGGTGTCTGTGCTCAAAATGGCCCCACTGACGGGGACGGCATTGCCCGACGCGGGTCTGCCTCCCGAAATTTCCTTTCTGAGATCCCGACTTTCTCAACAAGTGCCAGGAGCCCCTCCTCGGCGCCGAGTCCCCAACATGGCCAGAGCGGTCGGAGCACCGGGCCACGCCCCTGACTAACCCAGGTAGACCCGAGGGGCCCCAGCTCCTCCAAGATCAGAACACAATGCTCTCTCCTCGCCTGCGGAGATCACGGGCGGAAGAGTATGGGAATGACACGCTCTTTTGGGACAGACACGCTCCATTAGCCCAGACCACCGCGAGCTCTACTCCCCTCTGCCCTACTCACCCGCGGCGAAGACTTCGGGGCGCAGGGTTTCCCGGGGGCCTGCGGCGAGCCAGCTCCACCCCAGGGCACTCCTTCCCGGGCCGTAGGCGAGAGGCTCCCACAACCTGCCCGGGCCCGCTCCCTCTCAGCCCTCCAGCCCACCGCGTCAGCTGCCGGGTGACTCAGCTGAGGCTGTACGCCCGCCAGCGTCAAGTGCTGACAATATAAGACGCCTGAAGGGAAGAGGGCGGAGGGAAGGGACCCGCCCCGCCCCCAACCCACCCCTCCAACCAATTGTAACCGCTGGTGCCACCTAGCGCTAGGATCTTTCCTTATTCCCAGTCTTCATTTACTCTTGGAAAAAGGATTCAATTTTAAATTGAAACCTCTGATAAAAGCACACAACCACCAACCACTATCACCTAGAGCCCAAAGGACAAAAACGAGACCCTCACAGGCCTCCAGAAAGCGACATGGAGGCACACGGCATCTGAGAAAAGCAAGGGCAAAAGGGAGCGTACACAACGTGATTTACCTGATGACGATAGCAGACAGGTAGGGGAAAGAGGGGACCGTGCCCAGGTAAAGTTCTACTTAACTTGGCCCCTTACCCGAACCCAATTCCTTTCTCATCGGCTTTTTATTTATTTTTAAAGATTTTATTGGGGAATTGGAGGATGGGAACAGCGCTGGGGAATCGGGGAAGGGGAACAGACAAGTTGTTGTTGTTTTGTTCTTCAGTCTAGTTGTGGAGGATGTTGCTTGACTGGCCCAAGTTGGCACCATCATTGCGCTCTTCCCGGGTGAGGCAGATCAGTCGCTGGCTTCTGGACAGCCGCTCACCGTGGCTGCTGGCCGCTCACGCGGCTGCTGGCTACATATGGTAGCTTATGGCAGCCCACTGCAGCAGGGACTGCAGCCTACACCGTCGCCAGTGACCCACGGCAGCCCAGCTCCAGG